>NC_139248.1:51900680-52371680 GCF_977018435.1 Lepisma saccharinum
GAGCGGTGTATCGATAGTACAGGGGGAGTACTTTGACGGGGTTAATGTTCGTATTGTACAAAATAACTAATAAAAGATTTTGTAGCAACAGTCCGGTTTTTTTCTAGCCACACCTCGTATATATTTGTAAATTTGTTTATTTAGCGCCGTTTTTCTACCACATTTGGCTATCGCAACGATGAGGATGAGTGATGATTAGTTTAAATTGATCGAAAGATATTCAAAGAGAATACCCTTGCGCAGGCCGGGATTCGAATCCGGAAACTTCGGTGATGAAGTAGACAGTCGACCGGTCACCGAGCTGACTGTGATCAAAGTCTTAAATAAATGAATAAATAAAGAATAAGTCCTTTAGACAATTCTTGCTAGAGTTACAAGTCAGTGGTTCTGATTCCACTTTCAGCTAAGCCCAAGTCCTATTTGCCTAACTGCAAGCAAATGTGGACGAATAACCAACATTCTACTTATGTATAATTTAGTTGGTGTTTCGCAATCGCGAGACAAATTTTGAATTTATATTTCACGACACGAGATGGTGCTGTATTCTCATTCCATTTTATAAGAATTTAAACCAAGATTAAACTCGAGTTCATTAACTAGATCCGTAACATAATAATTATAAGAAGCACATTAACTGTGAGCTAGACCAAAATAGCTTTCTGAAAACCTGATTTATGCAAGTAACATGATCGGTATCTTCGAACGAAAAACAAGAAAAAAATGTTTCATGATACAAGTGACTCAAGTCTGTTGATATGTGGAATAACATGAAGGGTATGTTACTACATAAACCTTACAATACTGACATAGAAATTCCGGAAGATGAACAATAACATTTTTGGGTCACTTACAACGGATATTTCGTTATAGTACATTTTTATGTAGTTCAATGATTCCATGTACATGAATTTTTATCTGTTGATTGTAAAGAAAGAAAGAAAAAAACAAGAAGCTCTTGCTCGCATTTCTGAATTCCAGTGAACCAAACCCTTTACAAACTAGTCGTAATACTTGTATGTGGAGCCCCTTACTCCATTACAAGCCAATAAAATACAGACGGATGTTCAAGTAAAAACCAGAAAGTGGAGGTGGATTGTTTCTTTGTACTTAACTTTAATTAATTGCAATTTATGTTTCTGTACGTTTCTTTGTGTTCTTTCGCAGCTGAAATGTTGATGTTGAGGTTTGGCATTTATTTGGTACA
This sequence comes from Lepisma saccharinum, assembly GCF_977018435.1. NCBI lineage: Eukaryota > Metazoa > Arthropoda > Insecta > Zygentoma > Lepismatidae > Lepisma > Lepisma saccharinum. Next base: position 51,901,885 of record NC_139248.1, read on the forward strand.
CAAGTACACGATCTAATTTTGTAATGGAGTCGCGTTTTTGTGTTGTTACGTGCGCAGACAGTCAGTGCCGGAAATGAAGTGGTGGGGGACTTTTATGGAAATAGTTTTGGGGTGGATTTCATTGTGCTGAGACGTGTTGAATGTCTGCTCTACATTGTTGAGACGGCCTACGGAATTTGAGCAGTTCTCGTACGAGGATTGTCCACGATGGATACGTGAACTGAAGTTTAAAAGCGGCATCATACCTAACCAACTCGCTTTACTTTTCAGAGCGTATACAATGGGATGCATAAGTATTACCAAGCAAATTGTCCATCACCATGTTTATTTATTTATTTTACGCAATTCGAGCTTCAAGATTTGAAACGAAACGTCAAGAAAGCTGCAAAACGCATGCTTTAAAAACACATAGGATGCAAGAGAAAAAATAATACAAGCAGTCATGGACAATTTGCCGAGTAATACTTGTGCGTTCCACTCTACAGTTAATACAACAATTCCACTATCTGATTTCCCTTAAATGGATTTTATCAACTTATGTAACTAACTAACTAACTAACTAACTCTCTCTCTCTCTAGCCTTCTTAAACCCGAAGGTTCATGGCTGCAGCAACACAGGCCTTCCATCTTTCCCTATCTTGAGCAAGATCTATATACTCTTTTCCATCCCTACCGATTTCCCTTAGGTCCATCTCAACGTTGTCCCTCCATCTTCGTCTTGGCCTTCCTACAGGTCTCTTACCTCTTTCCTCTCCCATTCGTGCCACATGGCCTGCCCACCTAATTCTTCTTGATTTAATTATTCTAATAATATCTGGACATGAATACAAATTATGTAGTTCTAAATTATGTAACCTTCTCCACTCACCTGTCTCCTCATCCCTTTTAGGTCCAAAGATTTTCCTAAGGATCTTATTTTCAAATACTCTCAATTTATGTTCCTCTTTCAATGTAAGGGACCAAGTTTCACATCCATATAATACTACAGGCAAAATTACTGTTTTGTATATTTTAACTTTTAGTTTCTTAGATATTAAACGAGAAGACAAAAGTTTATGAAGAGAGAAGTAACATGCATTTCCTGAATTAAGCCTACTTTTTATTTCCTCTTTAATATCATTTTCATTTGTTAATATTACTCCTAAGTATTTGAATTTGGAAACTGGTTCAAACGAGTTGTTACCAATAATTAGATTTTGATTATTACCTAACACTTGGTTTCGGCCTGTAAGCATATATTTAGTTTTCTCTTTGTTAACTTCCAAACCTATCTCTTTAGCAGTTTTGAAAAATATTTTAGCATTATTCTTAATTGTATTCACATCATCCCCCAGTAAGTCTACATCATCTGCATATGCTAACAACTGAGTCACACCATTTAATTTTAGTCCTTCTTTAGTTTCTTTTACCTTCCTAACAGCATATTCTAAGGCAAAATTAAAGAGCAATGAAGATAATGCATCTCCTTGTTTTAACCCATCATGAATTGTAAATTTCTCAGACATATTAATACCCACACGAATTTTACTTTCTGTTTCACTGGTGCATACTTTTATCATACTAACAAGCTTCTTAGGTATTCCAAACTCTACTAATATATTATATAATTTATCTCTTTTGACCGAATCATATGCTTTTTTGAAATCAATGAATAGCTGATGGACATTTTGATTATATTCCCACTTTTTTTCAAGTGTCTGTCTGATGTGAAAAATTTGATCTGTAGTTGATCTGTTACGTTTAAATCCACAATCAACTTATGTAAAATGAAGGTTATTTATCATGAGAACTGTTCATTAGAAGCACGTTTCAAAATTAGGAATTTGCAATTTAGAAACTGTAAACGTTAATTAATATAACAAACATCCCACTCATGAAAGAAAGATTCATTTTTATTTTTACAATTCTGCTTGAGAGAGCAATTCATTGTCACAGAATACATTATTCACTACTGCGACTGCGAATGCAATTTATAATATTTTTTTTAAAACTTACGTGGTACTTAAGAATGAGGTAATTAGAACTTTACTTAATATCCCTTTCAGTAACAAAAAAAATCGCAATTTCTTTCTAAATTGATAATTATTCACAGTTATAGTTCAGCTACCTTGGCCCTATTATCGCTTTTCTTTTTTCATTAAGTTCATGTGAAATCAGTAAGTAAATCTCTGAAACATCTTCAAATATATTGGACCACCTTCTGCGAGACACTCTATACTGACAGCCTATGACTAGCACAGAACCAGTCAAAAGGCGAAACATGTTTTCTAACCTAACTCAATACTTTAATATTTGGGAAAAAAGCCAAAGCTTAACAACGAAGCAAGTGTTCCTCAAACATTACACATTAGACCACGTAATTACAAAATGATCACTGTCAGTTTATTCATCTCAATATATTCATTATTATTCTCTACGACATTTTGCTAAGCTTTCGCTATGGTACCACACGATGTGATTTTCTTTTACAATGATCTTGTAAACTGTTCCATTGTTGGTATCGTCCTTCGTGAGCAGGTCAGGATCTGTATAGCTATGTGGAGACCAGGTGATAAAGGCCTTTTCTAATGTTACGGCGGTCGATCCTAATGCTGGTAAGCGACCAATCCAGCACGATAAGAAACGCAGCAGCCTGTAGAACGAGGTTCACGTAATACTTCTTCCCGTCATAAGAGTAGAAAAGACCTATAACAACAGTACCCCGTCCCCCCGCATACCTTACTGATAGGTTAAGTTATGGCAAAGAGTTATAATATTTTTCACTACCTTTCAAATATCTAGTTTTTTCCATTCTGTTGCCCCTTTTCTAGGCATTTCGTTCGGCTACAGCCGGATTGCGCACACTTTTCCGGTTTTATCAGTGGTATCTGATAATCCGTTGACAAGCTGTCACAATGTACAGGATTGCGCACACAAAAATGGGGCGATGTTGTCAGATGTAAAATGTTCTCAAGCCGTTTTCACTTCTGTTGTGTTTGTTTGTGTGTGTGTGTAGACTTACACGTGTTTTTGCAGTCATTAACCTAACCTAACCTAACTTTTGAGTTTGAGTAAATTGGTATGATTTACTATTTTATTTCTAATTTCTCTCTCTACTTGTCTAAAGAAAAAAACCGTTTTGCGCACAGACTTTAAAGCTATCAAAGTGGCAACGTTCGATCAATATCTGTGCGCAAAACAGGTCAGTGAGATTTGTGCGCAATCCTGGATCTAAAGTGTGCCCAATTCAGTTGCGGCGTTTCGTTCTTCTCTGTTGATACCCCCTTGCAAATGAAGGTCCATCCACCCCTCCCCTTAAATTCAACCCTGTCCATCAAATTCATTCCAAACTCGGGCAAGCATGTTCATCGACACTGTTGCTACAGCAGTGGTGATCTGATTTTTCAGCTCTTCCAGGTCATTTGGTAGTGGTGGTACATACGGTTTCCGTAATGTACCCCCACAAGAAAAAGTCACAGGGAACAAATCCGGTGACCGTGGAGGCCAGCTGGTGCTGAGTCGCCAATTTCACTCACTGAAGTAGTGGGATCGTGAAGACAAACAGCGCTGCATGAGCGATCTAGCGAACGTTATCTTCCGCCAGGGAGCGCCGTGTTGTTCAGTGATCAGTAGTTTCGACAGCATACTGGTTTGAAATACGTATATTCTTTTTGAATCACCCTGTATTATACATGTCCTGACTAGGGCTGTAGTCGAGGGTATACACCGTATACCCTCTGGTTGATCTTACTCATTAGCGTATACTTTCTGCTACAGTGTGTATACTTTCAACTGTCGTTTCGTTTATATATGTAATTTGGCCATGACTCTAGTGAGGTTATTACTGCCAAATACTTCTGGTTTCTCTTGATCAGTAGCATGTGGAGTAGGCCCACCAGTCAGTGGCGGCAATTGGGTTCCAAAACCAGGGGGGTAAGATATCAAAACGGGGGGGGGGGAGCAAAGACAGTATATTTCCCTTTGTACAAGGTTTAGCATAGTTCGAGGGCAAAAGTGGCGAAAATGGGAGGGGGCAACTGCCCCCTACTCCCCCCCTAATCGCCGCCACTGCCACCAGTAGATCAGTTTAAGCCTCAGAGATATGTGAAGATATGGCTACTAAACCACCTTGCTTCACCACGCTAATTCTTTTGTGCAAAACGTTCTTGTGACAAGTGTGGTGACGCATCAAGGTATGTTCTCTAGTAGACGAGTCCCGATGGCGCAGTGGTAGCGTTGTTGCCTTGTAATCAAGGGGCCCCGGGTTCGATACTCGGTGGAAACACGACTGGTTCCGATCCCACTTTAAACTGTAAGTCCAGTCCCGATTAGCCTTACTGTGCATAAAGTGTACTTAAAACAGTAAATCAATCAATCTAGTAGAAATAATTCCAGAAGAATACTTTATTGCTCAATGTAAGTTGTGCGGTCTTCAAAGTATATTTTCTTCAAGTTTTTCTTTTTTAGTGTTATTAGCAGTATTATAAAGGCCATTAACAGTATACAAACTGACAATTCACACATGCAATATCAATAAAATAAAATACATTAACATTCTGTATCCATTACGTTCAAAAGCAATCATCAAAATACGCGTTTCATATTTTAAAAAGGCCTTCTGTATTGTAATATGCCTTACTATGCGAATTATGAGTATATCATCATCATCAGTATTCTATCCAGGGTTGTTAAAGGTCCAGGAATTTTATATAAATTCAGTTCCGGTCCAGGAGAGGAAATCAGCAAGCGTAAATGAGTTCTGGACCTTAAAGAACCTTTTTATCTGTAAAATATTTCAGTTCGGTCCAGGAACTTTTTACCACATCAATTTAAATACTGTCCTGAACCTTTTTTCCGGCTGAATTTAAATACGGTCCAGGGACTTTTTTCAGACCGAATTTAAATTCGGTCCAGGAACCTTTTTTCCGACTCAATTTAAATACGGTCCAGGAACCTTTTTTCCCGAATGAATTTAAATGCGCTCCAGGAACGTTTCTTTCTACGTAGGTCAATTTAAATACGGTTCAGGAACCTTTTTTCAGACCGAATTTAAATTCGGTCCAGGAACCTTTTTTCAATGAAACAATACGCAACTTGGACCGAATTTAAATTGTGCTAGATAAAAGGTTCCGGTCCTGCAGCGGAACCAACCCATTGGAATTTATGAGTTCCTGGACCTTCAACAACCCTGGTTCTATCATCAACGGACATCTTTCTTTCTTTTCAAGAAGTTAACTGATTTCATCCATGTATTTTACTTAATGGAAACATAATCCAAAGTCAATGGAAACATGGTCTGCACTTAACGTTTCACAAGACTTAGCGACCCTCTGGTCCTGACAATCCCAATCGTTTTTTTCTTTAATTGTTCTGCTAACAATGTTGGTGTTTTTTTATTTGAATTTAAAATGTTGGGAGGCTACTTTGCACCCTTCACACTATAAGAGGCCCATCCCTTTATCATAACAAAATTAAAAAAGTGTCTGAAAACTAAAATATCCTTACCAGGGTTAAAAGCTGAGGCTGTAAAGGGACACTCAGCACAAACAACGACAAAACACAGGACAACACAAACACAGTCCTACGAAGATTATACTGGCCGTAGCTCCAGACGCCAGAGCCTCGTTAGTCTGCAAAATGCAGTCCAGAGTGTACTATGTGGAAGTGTGACAATTGGGTGTACTACATGGAGGTTCACCACCCCTTGCACCCCTGATAACAATGTGAAGTGACATTTTCCCCCATGCAAACCATTAATGCGCACAATCTAACACTATTATTTTTTTCTTTCAGGTATGTCCTTTCTACATTCATTATTGAAGTCTTGACATATGTTGAAGTGTGACTTTCCAGACACCTATATAAACTGTAAGTAAGTTACTTCAAGTTCTGATTCTCCTAAGCGCTACATACGAGGGTTACAGCAAAAGTCTTGGTAACTGTATTTTTTCTCAAAGTGCAACAATGGTACCACAATATGATCGTATGTTCCTGAGAACATGACACCCGTAGTATGTGGACACATCACTAGATGGCAGTGTGATGAACGGTTACTGTACAGAGGGCAGTGGTAATTCATTGCTAAGTCAACCGTCGTGCCACGGCGTTAACAGCGTTCGTGTATCAAAATAGCCGTTCTTCAGGAAAGAAATGCCAGAACATGCCACAGGATGCTCGTGGAAACTGTAGGAGAACAGTGTCATACCGTAGTATATGCCTCTTTTGTTCCTGTAAACACATGGTGTCTTTAACGATGTTTTCTCGCTTCCCTATGTCACACCTGGTACAATAGATCTGCACTGTTCATACATTCCACAATAACATACCCCGCCCCTTTCCATTTGTTTTTGTCTGATTTTCATGCTGGTCCCGCATTCTCGCGAAAAAAAATGTTGCCATGATTTTTGCTGAAACCCTCGCATTAGACATATGTGCATAGTAACTATTCTGTAATATGGATGCATGATCTACGGTTAAGAAAATCCGAACTGGTACTAGTGTGCTCGTATAGAAAAGATGTGGCAACCTTGCACTCCGTCGTGGCTGGTGGTTTGCCAGTCGTGAGAGAGTTACTGCCAAGTGAGGCCCTGTCGCAATTCAAACAACCACCTTACTTGCCTGATCTGGCATCTGCAGATTTTTTGGCTCTTCCCTACTTTCACGATGGGGCTCCACGAGCTGCTTTGCACTTCATACCAAAGAAAGCGTTTCAGAAGTACCTCCAGCGGTGATAGGGTCCTCTGGATCTGTGGAATTGACTGTGAATTCCTGGAGCTTTTTGATAGTACCTCACATAAGGACTGACTCCGTTCTAAGACGAAGTTTCATGAGTAGGTCTCGTATATCGTATTGTCATTTCGTATAAGGTACGTCTCAGCATCAACTGAGGCAGTATTATTTCAAATTCCCTGAATATAAAATTCCATGTGGTTTGTAGTGGCTATTTTATGTCGGGGATATCCACCAGATGTTTATATTTCCGTGCGTCTATGCAGCGGGAGGAACTTCCGGTTTAAAAAAAATAACGTGAAGGTAAAAGGTGTACGGGTAGTGTCTTACAGAAAAGCGACAATCGTTGGGTGTTTTTTGGTTGCAACATGAGATAGGAAACGAATATTTTTCTCTAGTATAAAAAGCACATATAAGAAATAAATATCTCCTAAAAAATCACATTTTGGGAGAGTTCGTAATATCCGTCCATACTTTGGATTCCGTTAAGTGCGAAACAACAACATGGAAATTCCTAAAGAGGTTTGAAGTGAGAAGAGGAATCACCATCATCGAAGCCAAATGTGCAAATGACTTTCCTCACATTTCTCATTTTATTAACGTGGATGATGAGATTAAACTAAAATATGTGCGAAAAGCAGCTAGCACCCATTGGCTTGCACCAACAGTGTCCACAACAAAACACACATCTTCATATTCCTTGCGATATATACTCTTAAGTCCGCCCTTTACCCAATGGCTGAATTGGAAATAAATTCCTGCCACTGTGCTCGTATATGTACAGACCTGTCTTTTTGATACAATCCTTTCTCTGTGGTTCCTTAAATAATCCATAGTATATCATTCTCTCTTTTATCACCATAAAAAATTTTATGTTTGTGCCACTCATGAATTATAATAACTAATAATGTATTAGACATTTAACCACGCACTGCTGCACAAATTCCTAAGCTGCGTAATATGAGTGACGGACGTATCATGTTTTAGTAAAATAGGTAGGCCTAAATAATAAACAAATGCATACACTAACTAGTGAGCTTACTAAGAACTGGACCAACCTATATTAGCAGTGTTTCCAAGATTGTTGTAGACAAGGATCTTGCTTTTCATCTTCGAAATGAGTACTTTGTTGGTCAGTGCGTAGCTACTTAAGCGATCAGCTGAGAGCTCCAATAAATAAGTGCCAATTTTAAAAATTAACTGCTGGTATGTTTTTCGGCATCTTAATTTACTATCGATATGCCATACCCGCCCAATTCGATCACTGCCTTTACCACTAGAAAGAGGTAGCACCAGTGACCCCATTATTTCATGCATATGCTGTATGTACAAAGGGCGGTCAAAAAGTTTTGCACAATCTACTGTAACTTTTTTTTATTATTTACACTAGGGCAATGAAGGTTCATGTGAACAAATTTTGTTTCTTTATGTAAAAGTTGATTATACAAATTTCGTTTCTGTACTTACCGGTCAGGCACAATGGCTAATGAAGTACACAGCCGCACCCGCTAACTGTCCGTGATAGAGTTCCTTTACAAGACGACTCAGCCACAACAATTCCAAGAAAGCTGCTTCTTGTGTATGGGGATCAGACTTAGGCCCGCAGCAAACGAGAAAAACTCAGTCTATGGAATGGCGTCATCATTGTTCTCCCAAGAAGACAGAAAAAAGAAGACCCAACAGATCAGCCGAAAATCTAATGGCAACCGTTTTTGGGATCAACATGGTGTACTCTTCATAGATTTCTTGGAACGTGGGTCGGTATTGTTTGTCATTGAACAAACTGAGACGTGCACTGAGGACCAAGAGACCTGAGCTACAGGATAACGACATCAAATTGCGCCACGGTGACGCTGCAGAAAATCAGAATGATGGGATAAGAAGTGGTCCCTGAGCCCCCTACATTCCAGACTTGGCCCTTCCGATTTTTTTTTCCTCTTTGGCTCACCTGACAGTGACAAGGCCCTCATTGCCTGTGTGAAAACAGTGGTGTGCAAGTCAGTCCCCTGAGTTTTACCAAAGTGCCTTTTTGGCATGGAAAGAACGCTGGCACAGATGTGTCTCAGCAGAAGGCTACATTGAGTGACATGGTTATGTACTCAAAGGACCAAAGAATGTTCACATGAACCCTCATTGTCCTAGCGTAAATAACAAATAATTACCAGTGCATTGAGCAAAACTTTTTGACCGCCCTTTGTATGAACACTATATCTTCCTTTTCACACTCGCTATTTTGACATAATTGTTCAATACCAGCTGACAACCCAATCTCTAGACAGGGACATCGAGCTCCACCTTTGGGTATATGGAGTGTTCAAGACCAGCTAGAAACATAATTGCAAGCCAGCAAAGACTTCTATGCTTTCAGCGTCTTAGCGTTATGAAAACAAGTCTTATCAATATTGCCAAAGAAAACTGTTGGTAGAACATCAACATTGTCTAGGAAACTATTAGTATTGTTCCCTTAATCTTCATTAAAAGGATTCTGGAACTTCCCATTTTCTTTCATGTGTCTCCAAATCGCTTTAAAATTTCAAATATCCATTCTGTATAGATCTTTTGCAACAAAATAAAGACCCAAGATAATATTTATGGCTTTATCCCACTTCTTTACATTGGGAATTTGGTCAAACCGGAAGTTCATTTTGCACCTGCCATAAGCGAAATGCCTGATAGATTATTTTTAGTTTATCCAGGACCCCCCCCCCCCCATGCATTTTGTAATAGAACCGTGGTGCAATAGGCCATTTTCTGTATTGGAAACATGAATGAATGGTTTGATTTATTTTACTTTGCGTTGCTTCTACTATGGCGAAGATGAGGATAAGTGGTAATGGTATAAAATAGATGAAGGAACACAGATGGACAGCAGAATTACACTGGCCATGGGTCCAGACTCCAGAGCCTCTGTAGTCTGGAAAATGCAATACAGGGTGTACTACGTGGGTGTGAGGTTGGCATTTGGGTGTCTTGAAAAAGGATCACCCCTGTATTAGAAACATTCTAATTTTCCTCAATGTCCTAGCAGAAATTTTAAACACATCTCATTTCCAGAAATGTAGAATATCATCTTATATTAGAACACAAGAGACAATTTCGAAGAACGTGTTGAAGAGACAAGCCCAGGCTTATGAAGAATAAAGAGGGTGTCCACGCCGAAGAAAGAAAATTGAAGAGGCTTGTCTCCTCCTTCAATCCAAGTTGCTAAATCATTATGGAAGGAGGCGATGTTTTGAACTTCATGCTTGATTAATTAACAAGGAATCGTTGTTCGTCGTCACAAATCACAATTAAACATGTTATATTACTTACTATTGGTCACTGCTGTGAAACTATGTTGAAATGTCGCATAGAATAAGATAGGGATCTGAGATTGTTAAGTAAATAAATACAGCGTACCCCAAAATGATTATCGAGCTTTCATAGTCGTTTAATTTTCCTTATGTATGGAGTATAGTCACGGACACTACCGGGTTGTAACGATTCCGTTGTTAGTCAATGTATTCATTACAATCCGGCAGTGTCCGTGACTGTACAAGGACAAAGCTTACCTGGGAGTAAACAACAACAACAACAAGTTTACATAGTGTACCTTATAAATATGTTCAATCTAGATTTGATTATGAGCTCATGATCATTCATATCGAATGTTATTCCACGCAAAACATTTTCAACTTTTGTTGGTGTGTTCGTACCCGTGTGTCTGTAACTTTAAAAATATGCTTTTAAGCGCATAGCAATGCATCTTTGGTGATGAATTCGCCACCAAAAGCTTTCTTGCCACAGCCGTGTGCTTACCATGTTCTCAGCCAGGGTCGGCGCACGAGCCATAGGCGGCACACTATATTTTGTGTGTGTGTGCCCGGCCCGCCTTAGTACTCATTAAACCTATAATTTTGTTTCTAGGCTTTATCTTTAGTGCAGAAAATGAAACGTGGCCCGCGACAACACGCTTTTACAGCGAATCCGCCCTCTGCCCTGTTTGACTACTCCATCATAACAGAATGGTAAAATCAAGGGCTGCAAGATGGCGATAGTCACGTGCTACCTCTGACGCAACAACTAGCAATATCCAGTGTTGCAATATCGCCAGATTTATTGCCGAACCTTGTACAATGCGTTTACAAGTTTGTCAGTTTTTAAAGTTTCGTTGGACAAAGCAGCAATCAAAAATTCTCAATTGCAAGTAAGCCAGGTTAAATACTTCTTTGAGGCACCTTTCTATTTCAAGAGTTTTCCTTTGTGGCCTTGTTTCCATGATAACCAAAAACTCAATATGCTGACCAAAGCAGAATTTATTTTAAAACATAAACTAAACGTTACGTTTCATCCTTCTAGCAAGGTCTTCTTCAGACTCTGTACCAAATGTATTTGGTTTTATGTTTTAAAATAAAATAAATTCTGCCTTGGTCAGCATATTGAGTTTCTAATAGGGCAACATAATGCTTGTCAATGTACATTTCTGAGCATAATTTTGGAAACTTTATGATAATATTTAGACTCTTTGTTGTTAAATATTGCAGAATCGACTCCAAGTTTCAATAGAACATTTAAGAACATTTCATGATGAACCTAATTTTTCAAAACTTCCCTTCATGAATATTAAATAAAACCAACTGGTCAGTTTTTATCTTTTAGCATATTTGTGACAAAAAAGGGAGCATAATCTTCTGCTGCCATCTATGAACCAATATCAGAAGCTTGATTATTTAAAAACAAATTTCTTGTCGATTAAGATCGGGAAGGAATTTGAAAAATTAAACATTAAATCTTCATCTGAAGTAGAGTAACAACTAAGCATGGGTCCCTAGTTACTACAACTCTTTGCTCTTATCCCCCCTTATATATGGATTGGATCACTATAAATACGTACATAAAAAAGTAATTAATATAGAGTAAAACAGACATGCGTGTACTACTAGATGGAGCTTTTGTATATATATATTGCAACCCTCCATTATTTGTATGAATATTGTTCTAAATGAAAGGCTGAGATAATAAATAATAGGCAAAACTTAAGAATCTTGAAGTGACGTACAAGCCGATGGAAAAACATGCAGTTCGCACTCTTTACGATTCCTTGCTAATTGGAGCCAATACGGTTGCCTTTGTACACAGATGCACTAAACAGTAATTCGTGTGGTCGAGTCTTATTTGGCGGATCTGACACTCTTGTGTTGATTGGCGAACGGTAATTGAGCTAAGGACTCCTTGGCTGTGCCGCCGCTTTGCATTAAGCGCCAGGACGTCTGTACCGAGAATAAAGCATTTATTCTTTCAGTAGGTTGTAATACTATGCATACACTGCGATTCTTGAGTCAGAAATTAAAAGGCGGTGCAACGTTGTGACGTTCTCCGTGTAAATTTTAGTCAATGCATTTGGCCTTTTGCTTCCATAGCGAACAATGGGACTTAAGCAGGGTAAAACTGTCATGTATAATATACGATCCAGTGCCATGGTACCTGTCATCCAGCTTTAAACTGAGTGTGTTAGAGTGTTTGTCTACTTAATGCACAGCATAGGCTAATCGGGACTGGACCTACAGATTAAATTGAATCCGCGACTCCTTGACTCTAAGAAGACTACGCTACCGCTACACCATCGGGGGAACAACTAAACTCTGTCACCACTACACTTTGTGTAAAGGCGGCCAAGGGGTGGTGCTGATCACGTCACCCCCACTTTCGGCCGTGATCAAGAAAGTGTGGGGGCCCTAACTTACACCCCCTACACACAGAGAACTAAATGCATCATATCGATTGATGCACCATAATGCATCAATTGATGCACTGAACTGTGTTTTGTAGCTTCTTCAAAGAATCAGATTCACATTTGATGATGTATTTTGGTGCTTTTTTGTATGTCGTGAAAGAAACACCAAAGTGCATCATTTGATTCAAGTGAGGATATCTTTCAGTCAAAATGCACTTTAATGCATCAGTTGATGCACCTTCCTGCATCTTTTTGGGTGACGCACTTAAACGTTTGGTCTGAGCTACAAACTTTGTATAGCTCAGACGAAACGTTTAAGTGCATCATCAAAAAAGATGCATGCTGGTGCATCAAAACGCATCAAGGTGCTCAAAACACATCAGCTGATGCATTAAAGTGCATGTCGACTGAAATAAATCCTCACTTGAATCAAATGATGCACTTTGGTGTTTTTTCACGACATACAAGAATGCACCAAAAATGCATCAAATGTGAATCTGATTCTTTGAAGAAGCTACAAAACACAGTTTAGTGTATTAAGCGATATGATGCATTTAGTTCTATGTGTGTATACCCCTTCATGGCGTGGTGCAAAGCGCAGGGGAGCACTTTTCTTTCTTATAGGCTCCTGAGGAAAAGGGGATGGAGCCTGAATTAATTAAGTTTTTTCTCTCCCTGACTATAATGATAATGCTGCTTAAAGCGCTGGAATAATTGTGTGAGGCCGAAACAACGTCACGGAAAAGAAAGATAAAAGAATCTGTAGTGGTGAAATATTATGCACAGAGATTATATAATCCTTACCACTCGAAGCAGCGACTCATTTTACATTTCCTATAATCGCCCTGTGGTACGGCCTTGACTTAAAGCCACTGAACTGGTGGCGCGTATCGTAGGTTGGTAAACACTTAATCGCGCATTCTTGGCTGCCTGCTCTCACAGGTCATTCGTTCTCACCGTCACGACCCGAGTTTCATTAAAGAACCTCCCGGCCGATTACGCATGCAATTTTCCCACACCTCTAATTTAGCCTCCAAGACCAGATAATAACCACGATATGGGGAGAATTGCCTGCAGTAGAAGAGCTGTCCCGCAAATTTGGGCCTCAGGGCCTGGTTCTTTGAAAAACAATAAAAGTGAACTTCAAAACAGCTGATGGACTCAGGTTATAACCAGTGTTGCCATCAATAACTGGATTCCTCGACACCAGTGGCTGTTTGTTAACCCTCGTGTGACAGTGGCGTCCCCGATCGCATTAATTTTACTTGTAAATACCTTTCTAATTTCTTAAACTTTATAAATTGACTTGCGCACTTTCGGCGTGACCTTTGTCCACGTCTTGTACGCTCTCATGTTAGAGATGGGGTTTCTCAATGTTCTTAATGTCTTTGAAAATGTCAGCATTGTAAGAAGGAAAACAAGTGATGACGTTCTATTATTTGATTTGTGTAGAACGTAACGTTATGTGTGTACGTGCTCTAATATTGTACAAATATTCAAAATATTTTTGCCTATTTTCTTAATAATGAAATGGGTGAATATTTTTCGTTTCAAAATAGTTGGGTGTTATACATAAACTAATTCATTAGCGACACCAAATTTGTCATTTTCTTACATTTTAAAAATTACATTAAAAACAATTGTTTTCCATCATTCCCCGCAAATTCCCACTTTGCCTTTGTAATAAATTCTGACGCTTATATTTTGAAATACGAAAATTCAAGTATCACTCACTTAACGTAGTTTGTTGAAATTAAAATAACCTTTCTGTAAGTTCCCGAGTAAAGTACAGCCGGCCTGAGTGGCTGAGTGGTTAGCACATCGTGCTACGACGCAAGGAGTCCCGAGTTCGAATCCCGGCCTGAACATGGATGTTTGTGAGTGTCCATTCATCAATTTCGTCATATCATCACTCATCCCCATCTTCGCAAATTAGCCAAAAGAGGCACAAAAAGCGAAGTAAAATAAAGCAAATAAATCAATCAACCTTAGTAACGTCCGGTTCCATGATCAACAACAAACAGTGTTACATCTATGCATATTTCAGTAAAGCAGCCACGATGTTGTATGACTGAATCTTTTTATGTAGATATCACTCTTGTTTGATGCACTTTTCTAAGAATTGAATCATCTGCGTTGTTGATGTTCTCGAGGATAAAGTATTAGAAATAGAGTCGAATTTTTAGCCCCTAAAAACGGACGTTGCTAAGGACGTCAAGAAAGGGCTGAGTGATTTTTTTAATTTTCTCAATCTTGTGAGACAAATTCGTGGGGGTCGGGGGTTGTGCTGCCACACAACGCAATCATACGTTAACATTGTTCTTCGTAGAATATTAAATATCGTTAGTCTATTTTTGGTTGTAAGTGCCATATTGTATAAAATTGCCCTAGACGTGTGTTTCCTTTTTTCGCTAGATTCTTGAGGTGTTCTTTAAATGTCAGGCCCTCATCGAGTAGTATACCCAGGTAGGTTGCCTTTGAATTCTGGCGAATGTTATTTCCTCCCAATCGGAGGTTTAGTGGATCATGTTTTCTCTTTTTTGCGAATAATACAGAGACGCTTTTATTCGCGTTTACTCTTATTCTCTATGTTTTTGACCCAACCTTTAAAAGTTCTCAAATAACGTTGCATCTTAAGGGAGGCCATGCGAAGATTCGTGCTACTTTTGAAAATACTAATGTCGTCAGCATATGCTGCCTATTCTGGCTCTTTACATGCAGAACGTTTGTTGATAAAATGCCTTATAGACAACAGCAACATTGTTTACACGTTTCCAAGATTGTTAAATTACTTCGTAATTTCAATACTTGCAACATCTTACAGAAATCTTTCATGTTTTAAAAAACAAACCTTCCCTTGATAATTTTCAGTTGTATATTACGTCTTAAAACCTTTAAATTAAATATCAGAAACAGAAAATGAAATATTCAAAAATGTTCTTTGCCTCCTCGATGGCGCAGTGGTAGCGTCGTCGCCTTGTAATCAAGGAGTCCCGGGTTCGATACCTGGTGGAGGCACATCTGAATCATAAAATATTCAATTTCCTGCATAACGTTACACGTGTTGCCTAACTCAACTGATATAAGGGAACTCAATAGCAAGTTTGCTCATTGCTATCTCAACAAATTTTCCGATTGGAAACATTGACTAGAAGTACTTGTTAGTGCGTTCGCCCCAGAGAACTACTTCAGCAAAACTTTCAGGTAGTTAGTGTGTTCACCCCAGAGAAATGCTTCAGCAATATTTTCAGGTTGGAAACATTGACTGGAAGTACTTGTTAGTGCGTTCGGCCCGTAGAACTACATTGGCAAAATTTCCAGGTTGGAAACGCTGATTATAAGTATTCGTTAGTGTGTTCGCCTCAGAGAAATACTTCAGCAAAACTTTCAGGTTGGAAACACTGACTAGAAGAACTTGTCAGTGTGTTTGCTCCAGAGAATTACCTTAGCAAAATTTTCAGGTTGGAAACACCGACTAGAAGTACTTGTTATACTGATCGCGGCCCAACTGGAGGCTGACCTACATAGCTCCTCCATCTGCCCACCAATCGTCTTCGAGGATGTGTGTGGTTCGATGAGTGTCAACAACCTCAGTTGCGAAGTAAAAGCTGTAGGGGTAACATCGCTCTCCCGTTACAACGTTGCCAAGCGTACGTCGGTTTTTGTCAGTTGTTTTTGTTAGCTTCTTTGTGCAGTGTTTGGGTGCTTTGTGTTCTAAATTTCTGTCCTTTGTGTACTATTGTACAATTTTTATCCAGTAACGCGTCTGATCAACTCTCTCTCTCGCTCCCATATTACAGTACGTTTGGCAACATGCTGTGTATCCGACGCTCATTTGTTTCGTCCCGCCAGCAACATTGGGACACGAAAATGCCCGATGTCAGTCGAAGAAAATTCAACTGATCGCTGATTCGTTGTTTCTCAACCGCCAGCTAGAAGTGCAACCAGTATAGGTTCATTCCATGCCAAATCATCACAAAATAATGAACCTTTCAGCCCGACCATCTTAGATTTTCATGAAATTTGGTAGGATGGTAAAAGACATGAAGTAAGTTACATGTGTCAAAGTTTCGCCCTCAGTGACAAACAGTGTTCGTACAGCAGGGTTGCCAACTTTACAACCCAAGAGAAATACTTCAGCAAAGTTTTCAGGTTGGAAACACTGACAAGGTGTACTTGTTAGTGCGTTGGAGTTGAGTGTAGTGCTATAAGTGCGGAGTAATTGTAGCAGCTCGCGCGCCATTTCCTCATAGTGCGTCCCTTAAGAGCTTCTCTCGAGATTCACGCCTTCGGGAAGGTGACTTTATTACCGGGCGTGTTTTTGATGTATGGGGTGTAATTATGAGTGGTCTAGACGACGACCGGCATTCTTGTAGGTGGCTAATTGCAGGCTGTTGATCTGTCTGCGGATTTCTTTTTTTCTGTACGTGTTGCAATGCGGACGGTGAAAGGTGTCCAAGGATCTTTGGGACTTTCGGCCAAAAAGAAAAAAAAAAAAACGGCTGCATGTGGTGAAGGCGGGGTCGAATCGCACATGCACATGTGTGTACGAACTTTCACACTTCAGCACAAGTTACGTCCATGGGCGTCGCCAGAAATTTTGTCGGGGGCTCAGGTCATTGATATAACTTGAATAGGGAAAGTGAAAATAATATTATTATTGTAAAATAATAACTATTGTAAACTAATGCATTTAAACCCATCCATTTTAAATAAGACATTAGTAAGAAATAAATTATTATTATTATAACACTGGACTTAAGAAGTGACATTCTAAGTGTATTTATACAAAATGTGTTAATCATCAAAGATAGATTGACCATTTCATGAGAGCTATATCTTACAAGGTTCAAAAATATAGCACTAATGGTTTGATAACAGTTTAAAATAGTTAAAAAATAATAAATAGTCAGTGGCGGCGATTGGGTTCCGAAACTAGGGGGGAAGGGACCAAAACTAGTGGGGCAAGGACAGTTTACTTTCTTTGGTATATAAGGTTTAGCACAGTGCCGGGGCAAAAGTGGCAAAATGTGGGGGCAACAGCTCCCCTGGTGTCTTGTCAATCGCCACCAGGGACAGTCGCCATCAGTCCAGTAGTTGCGCGTGACCCACTGTCCCCTCCCCTGAGGCAATGACCACAGGACCTTCCCCTCCGCCCGCATCTCTCATTATTGCTCTCGCAGGCCTGCTCTGCCTTGAACAGTCAAGTGAATTTTACTGATTCCCATCACACTTTTCACAGGCTTTGGACTGGCTACATGCAATATATATTGCATATAGGCGTCCTTAAAATCAGCTATTTGCTTCGTCAGTTTTACTTTGAGCTCAAATTAAGCTCCGTCACTAAAATTTACTTTATTTACATTTTTTTTACTCTCATAAGTCAACGTTTAAGCTCCTGGACTTTATACTAACTCTTCAAAGTTTTTGGAGATAAGAAATTGTTTTGAAACAAGTGACAATATCACCACTTTCTTCATATTTTTTAACCGTTCTTTCCAGTCTGTCATGTAGAGGCATGTAAGCAATCTTCCTTCGTTTACCTTCCATGTTGAACTGGACCCTTATTAGCGCACATGCTGTGCTCTCTGCTTCTTTCTTTAAAGAGTTGATGAGGTCCTTGTCTCGAGGATTCGGTCTTCCAAGTTCGGTATTAATTTTATTGTGTCATCCCTCGACAGAGTTGGTGGTTCGATGACGCCTGTTGTAACAACTCCAAAGCTCGACTGGAACACGTTGGCTCTTGATTGATCCTCGGCAACGTGTCGATCTCTGTCTTGAAGAGCACCAAGTTACAGTCCCATCTTCTTTGGTCCTTGTAACATTGTACGCGTAATCTTGGTAGTGGACGCATGGCTTCCCCGTCACTGTTCGTTGACACTTCAGTATCAAGCAACTTCCTAAAACCGAAAACAATGAACGAGTTCCACACAGACGAAGCACAACTACAATGCACTAAATAACTATGGCCTTACTCTGACACTCCGAGCAATACTGAGGGAGGCGGAGTCTGCGGTCATTGCCTCAGGAGAGGGGACAGTGGGTCACGCGCAGCTAATGGACTGGTGGCGATTGACATATATTCGCTCCCTAGCCCCCCCCCCCCCAATCGCCGCCACTCATAATAGTTCAAAATGATAGTTTGACATTGAGCACACCAAGTTTTGTAATTAAATACAATGAACATTGCACTGGTGGCACATCAGAAATGGAAACGAAACACTAATTTAGAAACTTTTACTAGCCTCCCATAAGTCTTGGATTTAAACATCAACATGTTCTGCTTATTCTTCTTTGGTAATAATATACAAAATAATTGTTTAGTAATTGTGAAAATGTTAAAATTCTGATTGTATAGAACATCTACATTTCAGTCTAAGGCACAAGATTCTCTGGGAACTTTTGGATTACATTTCAGTCTAAGGCACAAGATTCTCTGGGAACTTTTGGATAGCATTGTGTGCTCCATCTAGGGCCGATCCTGGCTGTTGGTCCAGGCGCTCGTTAGCCTGATCATAATTATACATTTGAAGATTTTAATTTATAATAGTGGATGGCGTATTTTCACATGTTACCAATTTTCCAGGGTAAACCAACTTTTTTCATATATTTAGAAATTGCCGGAGAATTTGAAGTCGGACTATTTTTATTTTACTTGAATGCATTGTTATTTTTTTTTCTATTATATCTCATTAATATGCAGCGTGTTCAGATATTATTCACCCCATAAATGTTGTCCATAAAAAACTTTCTATACAAGTGGAGTGGAAGTCGTTAGCTTTAACATGAAGAACATCTAAAAAAAATGCTTCCATGTACTTGGCAACACTCGGTACCGTCATGCATTGCGGTAAAACAGTACAACAGTGAAAATGGCGACGATGCAGGAAAGGGCAGCGTGTGTGTTGTCGGAAAGAAAATCTCCTGTAACTGTTCAGCGTTTATGTGGGGTTACGTGAAGGACATCGTCTACAGCAAGAAGTTACGGACTTGGTGGAATTGAAGTCCAGGATGTAGACGGCGTGGATATGATCCGCAACACGTGGAGTGAATTCATCAATAGACTTGAAATTGTGAAAGCCACTCATGGTGCTCAGGTAGAGGTTTGTTAATAATTAAAAATATGTTCACTAACATTGAGTCAATGAATGTTATGTCATGTCTGTTATTTCCGAAAAACTTTTTACAGTAAAGATATTTTGATCTGTTATGGTGTGAATAATTATGAGCACCCTGTACAATAAATATATGCTATGAAAATAATTATTCTGGTAAACGCGGTCAAATGTTCGGAATACTTCAGATGGAAGTTCTAGGATAACAAATAGAAAACTCCCTAAAGGTGGGACTACGTTTTTTTAATTCCAGGCTTGACCGGTTCAAAGTTGTAAGCACTGTTTATAGTGATAGTGACTTGGTTTGGGCAGAGAAAAAAATATCCTTTCGCTCAGTTATGCTGGGAGAAACTACAGAGGGGCGGAAAGTATGTTCAGAACCATGGAGTTAGTGATGGTAGCATCTCCGTAGGTATAAGATTGTGATCAAAAACCAAAACCAGTTTCCCAAATCGCATTGTTGTGTACAAGAGCTTTAATGGCCCTGGATTTATCTTTATTAGTTCCTCGAACCTGCGTCGCAACAAGGAACAGACCTAATGGTAAAGTTTATGGCCAACATCAAATATTCTTATTCTCTTTGATTTTGCTCAGGATGGGAGAGAGAGAAGGATAGAAGATCAGTTACGTCAAGCGAATATATTAGCCCACGTCTAGCTGCTTCCCGGACCAAATTCATCGCTGACTAATGGCTCCAAATTTATCGCCGAATTCTTTCTTTCGTCGCTTTATGTCTTCATCAACTTCAGCAGCCTGTCGCTTCTCCAAGTGAGCGTCGCAGGCTCCTGCATTTAGCATTCACGATGCATTA
This sequence comes from Lepisma saccharinum, assembly GCF_977018435.1. Lineage (NCBI taxonomy): Eukaryota > Metazoa > Arthropoda > Insecta > Zygentoma > Lepismatidae > Lepisma > Lepisma saccharinum. The sequence goes on from NC_139248.1 coordinate 51,922,232, forward strand.
CTTAGTGTCAGTCAGTTGTTCATGGACCTTGTGGAAAAGATTGCCATCTGCAAATGACAACAGTAGCACCTACCAGTTTTCTGGATCCCAGGAAATCTGTTGAACTCAAATCAAATACTTCAATCACATTTTCCTTGTAACCCCTCTCACTTCCCTTTTCATATGTCTTATACTAATTGATGCAGAAATGTTTTCTCTACCATTCAGTACAGGACGTTTCACAATTTCCTCCGGAAGTCGGTTGCTCAGAGGCCAACTCACCCACGGGGATGAGAGCATGTCAGTGTAGAGAGTAAATGTCCAAGTTTTTAACCCACCAGATAGGCAGGGGCCATCGCCTGAGAATGTGGACCGCATACGAGCAAGATTACAGTATTGACGTTTGTCGAGTCACCAAGGAAGGACATGTGTAACATGTGTAAGGTGGGTTAAAAACTTGGATATTTACTCTCTTCACTGACATGCTCCCATCCCCGTGGGTGAGTTGGCCTCTGAGCAACCGACTTCCGGAATCCCGGAGGGAAATTATGAAACATGCTACACTTTAATTGGTCGTAATCCTACATTCTACATGCAACATTACAAGCATATACAACTACCCTATATCATTCATATGCATAAACAAACAAACAAGGTAAGGTAAAAAAAGGTAAAGTTCCCCGTGCACATAGCACCAGGCACATTTCAAAACAGTACTTTCATATTGCGCGATATGTGTTCCATTCTCGTGGCAAGAATTGCACACTTTCTGCTGATACTTTTGGAGAAAGAAAATCTAATGTAAGAGTCGTGCTTTTTTTTAGGCCGAAAATTGAACATTCTGCAAGGTTTTCAATAAAAATGTATATCTTGGTAACTACTAACGTTAAGAGTTACGAACTGTACCTAGTTTTACTCAGTAGGCTACAGTCTAAGCTACAAGCCTATGTCGTAAAACTCAATTTTTGTTTATCAAGTATAGAAGAAGACTCGCGTACTGTCGTCTACGTGGCCTTTGGCCACGTCTTGTAGGCTCGCATGCGTGACCTTCGCCCACGTTATGGACGCAATCACGTTATAGATCGGGTTCATCAATGATCTTAATGATTTGAAAATATCTGCATGTTGTATTGGATGAAGGGGAAGAAGTGTATAAGGGGTCGGGTACCCTATTCTACACCCTCGAATTTTGAATTATTTTTTTTCATTATGAACATTATGTGATCCTATTTGTGAATAAAAAAAATTGGAGCGCGGAAAGAAGTATTTACGACTGTACAGACGTTTAAAGTTGAAATTTTGTCGTTTGAAATGGTTCGCAATTATTTCCAATTTGTAGATCGTGATACTAACACGACACCAAATTTTAACTATCGATCTCAACCTAACTGAACTAGCCTATCCACGCGCCAATGGTTCGTGGGGCTAGCGCCAATGGCTCGTGGGGCTAGCGCCAATGGTTCGTGGGGCTAGCGCCAATGGTTCGTGGGGCTAGCGTCAATGGTTCGTGGGGCTAGCGCCAATGGTTCGTGAGGCTAGCGCCAATGGTTCGTGGGCCTAGCGCCAATGGTTCGTGGGGCTAGCGCCAATGGTTCGTGGGGCAGCAGACCATCTCCCTGTAATGAAGGCTAAAATTAAACCAAAGAAGGTAACTTACCTCTTTTTACCAAGGCCAGGTATTGAATTGTGGGTCGAATTTCAATTTGTAAGTCCAAAAATGAAGTAACACCTACGTTGAAAGTCCTTGTTGGCCTTTTCCACAGAATACCAACCTCCACTCCCTTCCCATCATAAAAACTAGAAGTCGCAAATTATCCCATCCCACAAGTCATTTAGAAAAAAACAACCCTCCCCTTTACGGCATGCAGTTGCGAAAAAAATATTATTATTTCCAATTTCTGAAGTCGCATAAATGAAATCGAATGTCTGAAATGTCCAATCTACCAATATATCGCACAGAGAACATATCGCAATCGCAAATGTTCCTATTGCACAAGTCAATCATAAGAAGAAAAAGAAAAAAATCAGACGTGCGCCTGTGACATAAATCGATCATCCGAAATCTTCAGACTTGCGCCTGTGACATGAATGCATCATTCGCCATCATAAAGTTGTGAAAAACCTTTTTGACGTTACGCAAGGAATTTTAATTTCATAAAAAACGTAAGTTTCGTAGCACGTAGATCTAAAAAATTACTTTCCGCGCTATTTAGAAACATCGTTTATTATGAAGAACTAATTTTTGTAACGAGAATATTTGAAATGTGCGAAAAATTGAGGGTGTAGAAAAGGGTACCCGAGCCTGTATAAGTTTGCTAATTTGAAAAAGTTTAGAAAATAACTTTATGTATAGCTATACTCTAATATTGTACAAATATTCAACACATTATTGTCTATTTTCATAATAATACACTGGGTAAATATTGTCCGTTTCAAAATAGTTAGATATTTCATATAATCGAATTGACTAGCGACGCAAAATTGGAAATGCAGTATTTACGTCTTTTGTCATTTTCACATTTTTAGACGCAATTTAAAAATATTTTTTTTCCGTCATTTCGTGCGCTCGCCGACGTGGTTCGCTTATTTGGAAAGTGTTGAACGTAACTTTGTGTTTGGACGAGCTCTAATATGGTACAAATATACAAAATATTCTTGTATAAACTAATTCAATAGCAACATTAAATTGAAAAAGCAATATTTACGTCTTTTGTCATTTTCACATTTGTAAACGTAATTGAAAAGTAATTGTTTTCCGACATTCCCATCAAATTCCTACCTCTCTGTTATAAATTCTGATGCTGATGTTTTGAAATTCGTAAAGTTTAGCATAATTCCTTTACAGTAGTTTTCCGGTTGAAAATAAATTTTCATTGAGTTCCCTAGCAACGTCTGTTTCCATAGACAACATCAAGCATGGCAAGCTCTATAGAATTGTTATACCCCTAAACATTTAATTTAAAAAAAACACGATGCAGATATTTTCGCATTGAGTATAACAATATATACGTAATTTTATCTGGACTGAATTTTCTTCTCAAGTAGATGTCACCCTTGTTTGAGTCACTTTTTCAAAATCAGGACTTCATTCTGTGTGTGATCTGTGAGAAATATAATGTAGCTAGACAATTAAGAATTGAACGAAACAATGTGTGCTGCAAAAATTGCCCGTGGTAACGGTTGCTAAGGATGTGAGAAAAGGGCATTTTCACCCTTAAAGAAGGGCCAATTGAGCGATTTTTTAATTTTCTCGGCCATTTGGGATGATTTCATGGGGGGGTCGTAATCGGGCATTTTTCGCCTCCGGGGCTTCCTTCATGGAGAACATTTATGTCAGTGAGTGGTGGGATTTGGGCTATATAATAAATATATATATATACTCGCGTACGCTCGCATGCGTGACTTTCGGCCACTTTATGGGCGTAATCATATTATAGATGGGGTAAAATGTCTGCATGTTGTATTGGATGAAGGGGAACAAGTGTATAAGTTCACTAATTTTAAAAGTTTAGAAAGTAACTTTGTGTGTGTATGGGCTCTAATAAGGCACAAATATTCAAAGCATTATTGTCTAGTTTCTTAATAATAAACTGAGTAAGTAATAACCGTTTCAAGATTATTAGCTGGATGTCTTGCATAAACGAATTCAATAGCGACACTAAATTGGAAATGCAATATTTACGTCTTTTGTCATTTTCAAATTTTTAAACGTAATTTGAAAATATTTTTTTTTCGTCATTCCCCTAAAATTCCTACCTTACCTCTGTAATATATTCTGACGCTTGTATTTTAAAATACGAAAAGTCTAGCATAATTTACTTACAGTAGTTTTCTGGGTGAAATAAACTTTCTTTAAGTTCCCTAGCAACGTCCGTTTCCATGGTGAACAACAAGCACCGCAAACTCTCTAAATAATTGGATGTTATTATACCTCTAAACATTTAGTTAAAACAACCACGATGTAGATAATATTTTCGCATTGAGTTTACCAATATATACGTAAATGTATCTGGGCTGAAACTCCTTATTATGTAGATGTCACCCTTGTTTGAGTCACCTTTTCAAAGCCATGAGTTCATTCATCTGTGTGCTATTGATCTGTGAGAAATATAATGTATATCGACAATTAAGAATTGAAGGAAACAATGTGTGCTGCAAGAAATGTCCGTGGCAACGGTTGCTAAGGACGTGAGAAAAGGGCATTTTCACCCTTAAGGAAGGGCCGATTGAGAGATTTCTTAATTTTCTCGGCCTTTTGGGACGATTTCATGGGGGGTCGTAATCAGTCATTTTTCGCCTCCGGGGCTTCCTTCATGGAGAACATTTATGTCAGTGAGTGGTGGGATTGGGGCTATATATATATTGGACAAGGTGGTTATAATTAAAGTGACGGTGTTCAGAGTGGTACAGCACGGGCTGTAATGAGATTAGCAGTCTGAAACTTCGTAGATATGCTAATGAAGCAATGCGCTCGCGAATTATGCAAAAAAAAAAAAAGTAGTTCCAAATCTCGCCACCAGGGTAAAAAATGGCGCTGTAAGCAGTCAAAACGTGGTATAGTTACAGGAAAAAGGCAGGAAAGATCAAACACATGAGAACAATGGCTCTGGCATGTTTATTAGGAACTATGGTTACAAGAACTGTTCAATATGGCCTCCCAATTCAGCAACATGCTGCATTCGTAACACGGCATGGTCGACGGTTGCTCGCAGCATGTCTGGTGAAATCTGAGCGACATGTCGTTGTATGCTAGCCTTCAGATCAGGCAGAGACCGGACATGTCCCTGATAGACACGATCTTTTAAATATCCCCACAGCCAGAAGTCACATGGATTAAGGTCGGGGGATCTGGAAGGCCAATCATCTGGAAACTGCCTAGAGATGATGCGGTCATTAGTGAAGGTTTCTCGCAGCAATTCTTTCACGTGGCGAGCGACATGTTGTGTTGCCCCATCTTGCATGAAAATGGTGGTGTGTTCACAGTTCCGTTCTTGCAAAGCTGGAATCACGTGTTGCACAAGGAGGTCCCTATAACGTGCAGATGTCACTGTACACCTAACAGGCCCTCGAGGTGTCATCTCCTCAAAGAAAAATGTACCAAGAATGAAGGAGCTAGTGAACCCACACCATGCAGTCACGTAAACTGAGTGCAATGGTTGTTCCTGCACAACATGTGGACGAGTGGAACCCCATATGCGACAGTTCTGAGTATTCACTGTACCGACCAGAGTAAAATGCGCCTCGTCAGTCCACAGAATATTCCCCGGCCACATGTCATCCACTTCCATGCGTGCCAAAAACCGATGGGCAAACTCACGGCGTTGTGGAATATCTTGGGGTTTCAATTGGTGCACAATTTGAATCTTGTAGGGATACCAGTGTAAAATGCACCGCAATACCTTGCGAACTGTTGACCAGGGGAGTGACAATTCACGTGCCACAGCTCTAGCACTGGTTGCAGAAGTTGCAACATGCATGTGCTGCACGGTCAGCTACAGCTACAGCAACTTCGTCCACAACTTCCACGGGGATGGGCCGCCTTCCTCTCCCTGGTGCAACACCCAATTCACCTGTTTCCTCGAATTTCTTCATCATCTTCTTCAGCCCATTAATTGACATGGGCCCTCTTCTCAGCCCTTTCTGTTGGCGATATTTCCGCAGTGCAGCGTTACTATTGCTCCCATTCTGGTAAAACAACTTCACTAGCAGTGCACGGTCTTTCTTCGCAATAGCCATTGCTTTTTACACGGGAAAAATCAAACTTTTAATGTTCGGCGAACATTCACATCACTAAAGGAAAAAAAAAGCAACAAGCGTCACCAACAATGGTTAGGCAATGTCACCGACTTTGACGTCAGAGTTACGGAAAATTCCACGTTTTGACTGCTTACAGCGCCATTTTTTACCCTGGTGGCGAGAATTGGAACTATTTTTTTTTTTTTTTGCATAATTCGCGAGCGCATTGCTTCATTATCATATCTACGAAGTTTCAGACTGCTACTCTCATTACAGCCCGTGCTGTACCACTCTGAACACCGTCACTTTAATTATAACCACCTGGTATATATATATATATATATATATATATATATATATATATATATATATATATATATATTTGATTTGAATTTAAAATTATGGGAGCGTCAGCACTTAGGCTATTTTGCGCCCGTCACATTATACGGGGGCCAGCCCCTTACCATTACAAATAACAACTCGAACGTTGCATAACTAAAAAAATTAAAATGTTCTGACTTCTGTTAAAAGCTGAGGCTGTAAAGGGGCACGCAGCACACATAAGGACAAAAGAACAGGACAATACAAACAAAATTATACTGGCCATGGGGCCAGTCGCCAGAGCCTCGTTAGTCTTCAGTCCAGGGTGCACTAACGTGGAAGTGAGGTTGACATTTGGGTGTACTACGTAGAAGGTCACCCCTTACACCCCATATATATATATTGGATGGATGGATATTGAATGATATAAGTTTTAAAAAAACATTTTTTCGAAATTTGAATCTTGTCGGGCCCCCCACGTAGGCAACGCTGGGACGTGAGGGTTCCAAAAATGGTACTTGCATATTGACCAATATACTCGTATGTTGCATTGTCATGAGAATTGCACACTTTGTGCAAACACTTTCGTAGGAAAAAAAAATAATCTCTAATGTAAATTAATATGACAACATGAGGTTACTTGGGCACAAGCGAAGGGGAACCTTCGTCTCTTCTACGACGAGTGGGAGAGGAATAAACAAATACCAACCTGGCTGGTTCAAGGATTGTCAGGGTTACAGGGAGCGAAGAAGAAGTTTGCTAAGCAATGTTTTCTCCAGCGCCAAATAGCTGAGCAATCGCTTTGCTTCGCTGAGCGCTCACGCTTCGCACCCCTGCAATGATGACTGTGCAGGAGAACTCCTTCCTCCTGTTGAACAGAGGGCAGCACGTGCCTCTGTTGACACAAAAGCGATCTGTCACCGCGCCTGACTTCTTGCACGTGACTCCTCTGCAGTGTTTGGATTGGCCCTAAGTGACTGCCATGTGCCAGATCTAAGAGCTTGGCTTGTCCACGAGAAAGCTGGCCGAAGTCAAGTCTTGTGTAACAACAATCAAGCAGAGAGCACTCGAGGCCCTTGTGATAGGCCAAGTGCGGCCTCTTGTCATTGCCATGGCTACGTGCTCGCGTAATGATCCAATTAAGATTTGTGTAGTGTTTGCGTAGGCTCCTCTACCCCCCCCTGTTTGATTTGATTTCATTATTTAGCGTCCCTTTTCTGACACTTTTGTAAATTCGTGACTCTGAGGATGAGTGATGATAAGGTGAAATTGATGAAGAGACACTCACGAGGAACGGGGTTCGAAGCAAGGAACCGTGACGTCGTAGCCCGCTGTGCTAACCACTCCGCCACGGAGGTGTGCACTCTGGCGTTGTCACTGATCTCTAGTACAAAGTCGACTCTCTATATATTAGGGATGGCCACAATATCGGAATAATACGGATAATCAGATAATTCATGTATGGAGATCAGTACTTTTTTAAGTTCAGTAAGTTATTCTGGCGAAAATGGTTTCTGAAATAATGAACTGATGAGTTGGTGTTTTTTTAAGTCCACTTTATGCACAGTAAGGCTAATCGGGACTTTGCCTACAGTTTAAAGTGGGATCCGAACCACTATGTGCCTCCACCGGGTATCGAACTCGGGACCTCTTGATTACAAGGCGACGACGCCATCGGGGAGGCCCTGAAATAAAGAACTAATAACCAAATAAAGGGTTCGAGATTATCCTTACACAAATTACCCACATTGCAATATAAAATAAGCAAACAAACGTGATAAATACTGAACTTAGTTATGCAGATATCTGTTTTAGAAAAATAAGGCAAACATTTAAATACAGTGGAACCTCGATAACTCGAACTTGAGGGGGAAATGGAAAAATCGAGGTATCAAGGATTTCGACTTACCAAGGTTCGAGTTATTGAGCGCCAAAATCGCTCAATAGTTATAGAGGTCTAAAGTTTACTGACCCTTATGAACGTCGGCACTACGTATTGTAGATGGCTAGGGATGCGGGTGCAGAACGTTTGCTTCCTAATGTACTTCACGTCCGGTTTCCTCCGTCTCCTGGAATGCTCTTACTTGCAGAGGAGAATCCCACAGGAAACGGAGGTTGCAAAGTACAACGGAACTGGCTACTATTTAAGCGAAGGGTGCCCTGTCACCAGGCCTTATTTCAGTTGTAATCAGTTGGTGGATCATTGATAGTAGAGTCCAGCGCAGATAATTCTGCCGTGCAATGCGCGACAGAACTAAAGAAGCAGTGTTGCTAATGGAGCAGATAGAAAAATCGCTGCGGTGCGCCGATGCACAGCTGTTACGTACAACAATAAAATTAGAGAATTCAGGTCTATCTAACGTTGAGTTTTAAACGTCATGCATTATACCAGGACTAGGATTAATATGTACTAACAAGTGACTATGTATGTAGCTACATACATATGGACTAAAAATTCGCAAAATATGAACTAACACATAAGTAAAATTACCAAAAATGCTGCAAAGAAGACTTCTTCATACGATTCCTTATTTGAGTGATTTCAAACAAAATAAAAAAAATATATATATTATTTTTCATTGCATTAATGCACTGGTGGCGTTCTAACTTTTCACTCCCAAAACCCGTATACACTGGTATGGAACTGCAACGGCAGATAATAACATGCCAACGTGTTAAACCCCTACAATTGCACCATAACACTCCTCCTGAAGCAGTATTATTATTTCCTCTCTGAGATCGGCGACAGTCGGTTGCCTTTGTTGTACATTTACAAAGGATGCCGGCTTCCACAACAATAACAAGTACATATACTGCCACTAGACGATAAGCTGCGCGGCTTTTTCTTTTGTTATGAACCAGGGCCGGCGCTAGTCATTTTGCCTCCCTGGGAGGTGGCGGCAGATGCCGCTCTATTTCGACCCCCCCCCCCCCCCGTTCATTACGCAGCAACGGAAAATTGAAAATCAATATATTCCTAACTAAAACATCAAAATATAAAATAAATAATGAGACTTCTTATGCTATTTCAATACTATTCAGCGCAAAAGAATATCTCGCTCGATCACAGTTTTCAATAGGCTTATTTTTTTCTTCTCTTCAAATTTTGCCGCTCTGGGCGATGGGACGGTTCGCCCTCCCCTTCCGCCGGCCCTGCTATGAACTTGGTCACCCATCAAAGCATGGCAATTTTAACACAGAAAACAATATGTATCGCATTAAGCAGCAAAAATGACAGCCTCCTCTATGCAATTTCTACAAGAACACGTGCCGGAGCCAGAGTTGAAATGATGTTGGAGCCACATAATTTATTTATTTTGAATAATTCCAAAATTATGAAATATGAACAATTTGTTGCTGCTGTTCGCTGCTCTCTTGCCAAAATGCTTTATTGGGTTGCTAACACCATGACTGGCTTCCTCCTTCATGAACTCGTGCACGTTGCTTAGAATTTCCCGAGCTTGGCTATGCAAGGTTTTTGATTTCAACTTCGACAGAACTGGAGGCATTATGGAATTTAACGTTCATTAGCAAACACACACTTTTACATACACACACGCAATACACGCACACAACGTCAAACCGGTCAAATACTTAGTATAAAATAAAAATATGGTGCTTCCAATCCAACAAAACTCACCGCCACTTTACCTGCCTTTTCCCCTTCCGTGACAGAAATAGTGCTTCATTATTACAGTTGGCAACACTAGTTACTAGCTAGCCAATGAACATGCACTGCATAAAAGAAGCAAGCACTACGCCGTGCTATATTGCCACATTAGCGTCCCTACCGAACGGTGGGAACCGCTAGCTGGAGCGCTATTTAATTGTTTTCAATGATGTTTGCGCGATTGTGTCCAGGAATGGAATGACAATGTGGCAACAATAGCGAAGGTTTTCGAGCAGGGTAGAACACATGATGCTAAGAGAGAGGGAGACGAAACGAAAATTCGTTTCTACGCAACGGCAAATTTACGTGTGTGGCACTCTAGCAGCCAGTGCCGCCGCCAGGAAGCAGAGGTAAGTGCTGGCGCATCCCTCAGCCACCTACCCTTCTCCTCCTACTCTCATTTGTTTAGCTCGGTAAACTGTAAAACACCATCTGACCTTATCTCATTTCTCCCGAAATAAGTGCTCCATCAATATGATAAATTAGACGATTTAAGGTATGCTTATAACGTCTGTAGCATCTTTAAGTTAATACGTAAACACATTAACAATGATGGTTACATACACTGCAGTGTGGGGGGAGTTCACGTCCCAACACGATTGTTGATCACCTGACATTGTAGTCAACGGCAAAGATAATAGTAGGCAAATTGTCCATCACTAGTTTCATTACTCTTTATTCCACACCCTGTGTTGTTTCAAGGAATGAATTTCTGTTGATACATAGCAAATGTTGTCCTCTGCCTATTGACGTTTTTACTTCAATTCATGATCATCACATTGTGGAAAACGGACTGAATGAAAATGGTGATGGACAATTTGCCTACTATTTCTTTCGCCGTTTGGTATACGTACGCACCCTACACTTCGACTTATTGTGGTCCGTGCGACTAAAACTTCGAGTTATAGAGGTGATTAGAATTTAACTTCGACTCATAGAGGATTTTCGTAGTCTACCTTCGAGTGATTGAGCTCGAACGGCATCCCATAAACTGTACAAAAATTTGTCTTATCAAGGTTTTATTCAAGTTGTTGAGGTAAAATTAGTATTGAGTGTTATGGACAATTCAAGGGGATTACAAAACATTCGACTTATCAAGGAATTCGAGATGTTGAGGTTCCAGTTATCAAGGATGAACTGTAATATGATGAGAATCATTAAACGTATACACGAACATGGCGAATAAAATAATATGCCGAGAGGCCGTAAAAGGGATAAATTATAAAACTGTTCGGGTAATGCACCGACTTGGATATTTCGGATAATCCGAATATCCTGATAATTCAGATAATCCGAATATCCTGATAATTCAGATAATCCCGATATCAGCAGGTATATCTGGTAATTTGTGCTGCGTTGCTTATGATTATTGTCAGCAGGTGGCAGGAGTTGTTCTTAGCTGACTGAGAAGTTATTTTAGCCGGTTTTCAATATTAAAATAGGTAAATCTGGAGTGTCTATTAGTGTTTCTGTTAGTATAGTTTAATGTATGTTTTCGATGCATTTAGAAATATATGATCTCTTATTTTTGTGGAATATTATGTATCTCGTGTAATTACAAAAGTAAACCCCCGTAAAATAAAGGATCGGGATATGAACATAATGTTTGCATATGTGTAGAATAGAACTTTTTTTTGTATAATCGGCCGCAAATATGACGCCAGGCAAATTGTTCTTCTTTATTTTCGTTATTTTTCATCTTCGTCCCATGTGTTTTTTACGAAATTTAATTGTACTTTACTTGTTCTAATGCAGAAGTTGTCCTGTGCCGTACCTATTCGTCTATTTCTCTCTTTTTTTTCAATTCTTGAACCCCGCGTTGTTGAAAACACAACGATTGAATATGGACAATTTGCTTTCTGTTATATTTACCATTGGAAGAATTTGCTGGAACTTACAATAATTCAGAGCATTGATAACCAAAGTCGATTTTGTATCAGTTAAAGTAATCATGACGGTGAGAATAAATCTTGAAACAGATGAACCTATGGGAGCTTTCAGACCTAAGCAAAGAGCGACACATGACATGGGAATTTCACGCAAAAGTGACAAGCAACATGGATCCCTTCAATCTATAAGGGAGCTATCAGACCGAAGCGACAGACCACGTGTCGCTTGGAAGAGAACCCTCAGTAACCGAGCCAAAACAACACAAGTTGCACGTGTCTGTTGTTGCAGGTCCCATGTCGCTTTGGTCTGAAATCTCCCTATAACCTCTTGCTTCGTAACACGATGCGCCAAGTACAAACCAAAACACGTTTAATGTGAAAAGGGACTGGAAATAATGGTAGATAATTCGTTTGGTAATATTTACGCGTCGCACTGTACATACAATCTACAGATTATCTCATTGCACAGTATAGCCGACCTCCGTCGTTGAGTAGCTAGCATAGTGCCTTAAGATACCAGGGGTCGCGGCAGTGGCGTGCCCAGGATTTTCGAAAGGGTGGGTATGTATGCTATTTTAGTGGTTCGGTTTTTATTTTGCTATTTTTCCTGCCTTTGACGTTCTTTTCTTTAGGAATACTGAGCCAAAGGAGGGATATGACCCCCCTTGGGCACATCACTGGGTGCCGGGTTCGAATCCCGGCCTGGGCGTTCTTCGTGAGTGTCCTTTTATCGATTTCATCACATTCTCATCTTCGCGATCAGCCAAAAGTGGCAGAAATGCAGTGTAAAATAAGCAAATCACTGCACAGCATAGACTTTTAGTTAATACTCATCTTGTATGCCATAATTAATTATCCATTTCTGATATTCATCCGTATTGTTCAGGCCCGCTAGGGGTGCTGTAGCCTAGAGCGTCATGCAGAGAGGGCTCATTGAAAACTTTTTTTTTTTTTTACAAAATCAGAACATGCGACGGAGAAATTTACACTTGGCAGAGGTAAGAGGAGAAGGAAAATATGCAAGGTGTAACTCACCCTTGTTCCCATTGGAGATTTTTCAGGCAATGAAGTGATCCCCAAATACAATAGATGTCACCATTCAACTCGGTACATGACATTCCCTGTTCGACCACGTCACACTATTGTTTATTTTAATTATTATTCGTAATTTTTTCCACCTCTTTTACTTCTAGGCTTATATTCTTGTAACACACTGCTGGAATTTTCTTTAACCAAAACAGTAATAATAGTACGTTTTAAAAGGTGTTCTTCAGATACTAAAACATAACTGAAATATTCTTAAATATGCTAAACTTTTTGTTAAAATCAGAAATGCAAATTACAAATCTTTACATATAATCCATATTATTTTTCAATGCGTTTTTCTCTGCTTCCTCGTTTCAAAAATTGCAGGATGCAAATATCACAAACCATGCATAAGAAGAAAGTATCGAAGGACGCACATGAAATGTCGGTCCTCTGCGGAGGGGGCACGGGGGCAAGCAACATTCTTGTCTAGGCCACTAGCCTCGCTAGCTGCGAGGCTGGTACTGTTTCTAAACAAGGAGATTGGGTAAGGTATTGCTAACACTGTTTTAACGAAATCGTTAAGGTCTTACAGCCAATACAATACTCCCATTCTCAGAGGCTAAGTTGTTGTGGCTGCAAGAAGATAAACGTTCTTCAGTAGCTTAGCTGGAAGGGAAGTGTGTGTGTGTGTGTGTGTGTAGATATGAAAACACTTCGTGCAGAACTAATAGTAGATAGGGGGCGCTCGGATTTTGTGGAAGATATACCCCGGGAAGTTTGGCAGAACCAGTGCACGCCTCTTTTCTTCGTACCGGAGTCAGTTTTGGCTGTCAACCTCCTCTTCCCTCCACTTCGTTCTCTTTTTCGCGCTCACAAACAACTTGTCGTTCGGCTGTGTGTTTCTAATTCAGCTGTTCGTGTATCTCAACTTACATTCTGCTGTGGCTGTCTTCGTTGAGATTTTTGCATGAATTAGTTTCTTGTTGTGGGCCATGTCCATGGCAGCGTTGCCAGGTCGAGTTTGTGCCAACAATTTTCTCAAGACTTTTCTTGAGGAGAATTTATCGCTTGTTTGTAACTGCAGTATCTTGATTGATTTTTTTAATTGATTTATTTTAGTTCGATTTTCTGCCACTTTTGGTTAGTCGCGAAGAAGAAGATGAATGGTGATAAAATGAAATAGACGATACATCGGCGGCTCAAAGGGTAGAGCCGCCGTGCCATGGCACTACCCTCAGAAGAAACGCATACCTCGCCAAGTATTGTTAAATGAATACATTGTTAGTTTACAAACAAGGAGATTCGAATCTTGCAATCGGTCAAGCTGACGTGACGACCGTCCCAACCTCCTCTCGCATCGCCAGCTGTTTCGTTCGTACCCTCGTGAGGCAACAGTCCGTGCCGCCCAAGAGCTGGCCTAACCCATGGGCCTAACCAAGTTGACACACGTGCAGAGGGTTGAAGAAGACTCAGCGACTAACATTTCCACCATGAGCCGAGAACAAAGTGGCAGGGGGCGGGGTTAGCCCATAAGAAACCGTGCCAATCTTCGCCTGGCACTGCGAGGGAATCTTCGCAGTGTTGACACAGTTGCCACCTTCAGAGAAAAGTCGCTAAATACGACTGATTTGTAATATCCGTTGGGGAAGTAATTTCTGCCTACTACGAACCTAGTATTTTTTCAAAGTTAAATGAACATTTTTGATAATAGATACATGCACCAAGAGGGCCATCCAGACTTTTTTAAAAATATAAAAGTAAAAAATCCTATGATGATGCGAGTTTCCTTTGGCATTTCGACAATTTATTTTCATAACAAAGATATTTTCGACATCCAGTTAGAATACGTGTGCATGGAGGAGGAGAAGGTGATAGGAGTTGTTTTTCCTTTCCTCTTATAATTGTTATATTTTTAGGGAAGTGTCCTGTAGTGTATAAAGATAGGTTAGTGGGTGAATGAATCGGATTAGTGCGTTATTACTTAAAACACACGTTGTTTTCCACGTTACCAAACGAGGATAAACATCTTGGCTACTGGAGCAACCTCAAGGAGGGGGCGGGGCATTGCGGATGATTTTTTTCTTTCTTTTCGATTTCTTGATCACGTTGGCACTACCCATCATAGTTGCCGCCGGCCGCCACTGCGATAGAACAGTCACAGACACAAATGGACAAAACACGGGGTGAAAGGGGTAACAAAATGGTAGCTTCCCTTCCACGTAGTGTATCCTGGACTGCATTTTGCAGACTAGCAAGTCTGTGGCGTCTGGACTCACAGCCAGGATAATCCTCTACAGGGCTTGTGCTGTGCTGTGTCTATGTGTGTGTGTGATTGTCCCTACATCCATCCCACCTTATCACAATTCATATTCATCTCCACCATTAGCCAAACGTTACAGGAAAGCGAAGTAAATACGGACAGAACACAAGAGCCTCGCAGAAGATTATACTAGTCCAGACGCCAGAGCCTCGTTAGTTTGCAAGACGCGAAAGATTCACTCCCTACACTACACCCCTAATAACAAGTCTTTGTTCTTTCCGACTTGGAATCTCCCAGCCTTTGCCATGCCCTTTGGCTGTCGCAACATCATGTTATGGAGGCAGAAGACGATATGATTGGCCTTTACGTCTTCGTGTCACAGTACATGCATACAACAGCCAATGAGACGAAGATATCCTTGAAGCATTCCCTCGCTCTCATGCTATTTGATGCCAGAAATAACGCTGGCCGTACTGGGTAATACATTGTAAATTTTACAATATTGTCACGTGTCTGCAGCCCGTATTTTCCGGGGGAAGGGTGGGAAGTAAGAATGCTTTGAAAAGAACCACACAATGAGAAAATGCAGATATTTGAAACAATCCAACATAATGTAGCCTAATTTTCTTTACACAGAGTTTTTTTGTGAATGTCGGTTGATCAATTTCATCTAATTTTGACTCATCTTCATTGTCACGATTTGCTAAGTGGCAGAGAAACAAAGCTAAATAGCAAAAATAAAAATATATGTGTGTAGGCCTAAAACTAACATATGGCGAGGTCCCCTCCTCCCGTATACAAGTTGAGTTAGGATATACATTTTTCGCCAAGCTATGTGGGTGGTTAGTATCACCTATCAGGGTTGTTCAAGGTCCAGGAATTTTAAATAAATTGAATTTCGGTCCAGAAGAGAAAAGTAGCAAGCGTAAATGGGTCGGTCCAGGAACTTTTTTCCCGATCAATTTAAATACTGTCCAGGAACCCTTTCTCTGAATGAATTTAAATACGGTCCAGGAACCTTTTTTCAAGAATGAATTTAAATTCGGTCCAGGGACCTTTATTCCAGGTTCAATTTCAATACCGTCCAGGAACCTTTTTTTCCGAATCAGTTTAAATAGGGTCCAAGTTCCGTATTGAAATGAAACAATACGCAACTTGGATCGAATACCGACCTGACGATAAACAATTATCCACTTGTGAGCATGAAAGCCTAAACCAGGTGCTGGCTGTCTCGAGAATCTAAGGTACAAGGTAGCAAACGCTGCAGTCACTTTACCCCTCTCCATGTAGCCCCATTCTCTCGCGCGTGTTCCTTCACTTGGTAGTAGCAACTCTACCCGTCCCTGTTGTGATATCTGCTGGGAACACAGCAGCCTGACGTTACCTCATCGACGGCTCCTATTGGCTGCGGTTCCTGGATCGGATGCCGGAGCAACATTTGACGTGTTTGTTTGAACTCCATATGACGCCGCGCTAATATAGTCTATTGCGCTATGTATAAGTATGTTATACAGTAACTCTTCAACAAGGGAGTTTTTGAACCTGGCCCACGAGAGAACAACAGCGTTATTATTTATTCCCTGTGCTACGCTTTCTTACAACCTCATTGTGACATTCCAATGTAAAACGTACTGGCGGATATTTTTAGAAGGCAACTTTTGATCGGTCAACCCTGGTCCAGGTATTGTAAATAAGTTCAATCCCGGAATGAAAGAGAAAATCAGCAAACGTAAATGAGTTCTAGACAGTGTAGAACATTTTCATATTTAAAGCATTTCAATTTTGGTCCAGGAATTTTTTTCCGGGATCAATTTAAATACGGTACAGGAACCTTTACTCCGGATGAATTTAAATTCGGTCCAGGAACACTTTTTTAAGAATGAATTTATATTCGGTCCAGGAACCTTTTTTCCGGAAGAATTTAAATACGGTTCAGGAACCTTTTATCAATGAAGCAATACGCAACTTGGACCGAATTTAAATTGTGCGAGAAAAAAGGTTCCGGTCCTACAACGGAACCCAAGAGAACCCATTAGAATTTATGCGTTCCTGGACCTTCAACAACTCTGGTTAGTATACTTTTGCCCAGTCACTTATCCACACACCCCAACACCTCTCTAACACATTCTCAAATTTATGTACATTCTCAATTTTTTTCCATGTCGAAGTTATGGCTGTGGAGTCTTTTCTTCCACTTAACCATGTTTGGATATAATTTTTATACATGAAATGTAGTACACTCAGCTCATGGGTTCGAATCCCGGTCTGCCGTGGGTGTTCTTTGTGAATGTCCCTTCATCAATTTGAAATCATCACTCATCCTCCTCGCCGCAAGTAGCCAAACGTGGAAGATATAGTAACAATAACTCGTGGTGTAACAGTCCGTGGCCTCACTCCCACCACAAGTGGGGGGGGGGGGGGCAGATAATCCAACCAGTTACCAAAAGTAGAAGAAAGGATTCGCTAAATAACAAAAACCAATAAATCAACAAAAAAATTACCAGACGTGGCAACCCTGCACATACGCAAATGCACGCAGTGGACAATGAAAGGGGCTTGCAAGTGAAGAGATAATCCAGCGTGGGATGACCACAAGGATAGGCCTTCCGCCGAGCTGGGATGGTCGGCTCTTTACAATGGCCGTATCACACGCAGATCTGTTCGCCTGTCTTCGGGTCCTGACATGCGGGGGGGCTCTAACACACACTGAAAGCAATGATCCGGCGTGGACAATTGGAGAATGAGTTATATGGACGGCCCTACGTGGATCTCCTATTCGGCAACAAAGAAAACGAAATCGTACCAACAAGGACGTGACCGAATATGATGTCGGCAATTCTACTTAACTAAATTTGCTGTAATTTTTGGAGAACTTTTTCTTTCAGGCGAATTAAGCTTTTTGCTTTGGGAGGGGGGGGGGGTGGTAACCAACTAAATGGCTTATTTGTGATTTCATTTCGGGAGATATCTTTTGGGGTATGCAGACTTGTATGTGTTGGCAGTCAGTAATTTAACTATTGCTACGCTGGACCTTTGACCTGCGCCAACCAAACAGTTTTTCGAAAATTCCTCCCATTTCGATAAACCGCTTTGATATTCCAAATTCTGAAAAATTACATTGCATAGAATTCCTTCCAAAGCATTCGCGTGAATTTTCGCATGGTTTGCTTGGAAAATAGGGTCACCACGAAACCATTGCGAATATCTAGACAACAGCGAACGTAAACCACACGATGATTCAAGTGAATGCTCTCCAAGGAATCCTAAGGCATCAGGCTTTGGCCGGGGTCCATGGGATGCGTGCTGGTTCGAGTCTCCAGGAGGGAAGCGTAACAACTTTTCTATGAGATTTTGGCCCGTGTATTGGACCTGTGGCCACCCACCATCGTGAGAAAATTGGGGAGCTACGAATGAGTAGCGTAACCCGGTCATGCATCTCTCTTACGACGGCTTGGGGTTCGTCGTCCTGACCCTCTTCATTCCGTAACTGTTTGGATGATCGGTCTCACCTCTTATGAGGCATGTGAGAGTAAGGTCGACTGTGAGTTGATATGCCTTGGCCCTCAAGGGCTGTTGCGCCACTGGTAATTAAATTATTAAATCGTCGTATGACAATCAGAGGAACGTAAGTACAAAAATACTCTTTTCAAAGATCTGGAGACCTCTATTTGTAGTCATATCAACGCATCTCCACTCCTAATCCTTAGCAGTAAGGTGGAGTGACGCATCTTAAATTTATTGACTCTTTCTAAGAGTGAGACATATTCCTAACAATGCATTATTTGATTTCATCTCTTCTGTAACTTTGATTAATTGGAGTTACGTCCCTGTGGGTCTCACACGACGAAATTAGTAAATTGACTGCGGACTTCTGCACGTATCATAATAATAATAATAATAAATAGGTCTATGTCATACATCATGTCCGTTTGAACTCGGGTTAGGTGAAGTGTGAATTCCCGTTTCAACTAAAATGGCGGACGCTGTTGAGCCATTATGCTAAACGGGCACTCACCCTCCAGTCGACAGATCCAACCGCTTCCCAAGTTCTCAAAGAACTCCATAATGAAAAGGAATTATCAGTTGATAAAAACTTAAATATCTTGTTGAACGACATGTACATGCGGGCTTTTGAAGGATGGTCGTGTGCTGCCAAGCGTATATATAAGGTTTACGCATGCCTGTCCGACAACATATACGCCGGAATATTAACACAAGCAGTGGCACAAGAAATGCAAACATTTGCGGAACGGAGCTATCAACGTCGACGAACTTCTTAAAGGTTTATTATCAATTCGCTACACATTCCTACGACCTTCTTTTCATCTGCCACTTGTACATCCAGTGGATAAATTTTAAATTTGTGAAGCACGGACACCGCTTACTGAAGCCTGGATGAACACAAATCGTTCGACCACACAGTTCAATTGTGCTTTTTTGCCTCCCGTGCAAGTTCTACGAGCAGGTTTTGTTCGTGAGAGGCATCCGATGTTCGAAATTCGATCGGAAGTTGTTTTTGGCGACTGGAACCCTCTTAGGCGGCGTGGTCCAGAGGACTCGACCAATGCGTGCGTGTGTCCTAAATTAATTAGCTTGCCTAAATTGTATTCAAGGCATGTTCTGGGAGCCGCCATCTTGTTTGTGTCAACATTCTCCAGTCTTTTTCAATTCTGGCAACCAACATGCTCTTTTCTATCTTGTAGAACTTTATACTTCCGAGACCCCCAATTTACGTGGCTCTGTGTTGGCCACCATATTAGATTTATTTATAGCGAGCGCAGACTACTGCCGTCGTAAAGTCATTACTATTAAACGTAGAAACTTGAAAGCAATGAGAATCAAAAGAATAAATATAATTCTACATAACGATAACAAATTTTCGTTTTCATTACAATTTGTTGCACAGAAGTAGAAATGTTAACTCACAAGTTACATATTTTGAACTACAGGACTATATTTTGTCACGTACTGCTCACTGTAAATACGTATCTTATCAAAAAACAGAGGTGTTTTCAGGTGTTACATAAATGAGATCTGGGGATGCTAGGGGGATAACTACCCTAAAAGTTGTGTGAAAATGAAAAAAAAAGAAAGGAACGTCAAAATCAATAATTTAACTGACTGGCAAATCTGAACTAAATTATTAAAAAGAATCATGGATCAGATCAGATACCTTTGAAAAACTCTCTTCGTTTGGGGAAAATAAGTACAGTAAAACCTCGTTAATGCGAACTAATGGGGTGTATAAGTTTACCGGTTTAACGAAAGTCCGGATAAACTGAAATAACCTAAAAGAACAGTAGAAAGTGCATTAAAACTCCGTTTATAGCAAAAAAAACACGTTTATTATGGTGTATTTAAAGGGCTTAGGCCTAAATACACTATACAGTACAGTGCAAAGTCTGCGAGAAACAGAACTTCATCAGTGGTTGACTGCCTTTTCTGTGGGAAGTTCTCTTGTTGACTTCTAGCCACATTTAAAACCTTGCATTCTGCTTTTTTTTTTTCTTTTGCCTGTCCGGATTAACGAGGTTGTACTGTAATAGTATACAAAGTAATAAAATCCGACCTACTGTTACGTACAGTCACCGGCAATAGAAATGGGACACCTATATCGTGAAATACTCGCCTCTCTGTAACGCGTTGTGTGTGTTGCCTAACCCCACGTCGGTGGCAGAAGTTGCCATTGGAAATTTACTCTTAAAATCTCCTTGACGCCTTTAGTCAACACACATAACACCATTTATATTGCCGGTGACTGTACTGTACATACGTACTTTCTTCTTACATAATGGAGATGCGTATTAACAGGGGTTGTTAGGGATAACCTGTAGTAGGTAACGTAATTCTGACAAACAAGGGATGAATATAATATCTCTCTGCCATTATTTCATATCCCCTTAACAAAATGTTTCTCACATTTATTACTGAAACTTCTATTTGTATTTTCAGAATTTGAATTGTAAATCTGTCGATGACGCAATAGGGCCGTTCCAGCTACCAATAGGCTACCACTTATTTAATATGAAACTACTTATTTTTATTTATTTCATTATTCTCCTTTATTCTTATTACTCATATGCTGCATTTATTATAGCTTATATAAACAGCAAAATATTGTTTTGTTATTCATTAAGTAATGTTTGCTTTATATCCAGTAGTTTTAAAAATTCCACTAATAGTTTTTCAAGTCTGAAATATGAAATTCAGACTAATGAAACTTTAGCCTGAATTCAATTTGTGCTAAGCTCTGAAATGGCAATAATTGGCAAGTGCGATATAGGAAAAGTAACTCGCATTCACAAACAAAAATTACGAGAAATCAAAATAGGGTTTTTCATTTACTAAATGCAGTTATGCCCTTTAAATGTATTTTGACATTGAGAAATAAATTCCAACTTTATCGTTAAGAAAGTTATGGAGGAAAATGCAATGGAACTCTTAATATGAATGAATAGCCCCTTCGATTTCAAATCCGACCTTTTCGCTTGCTATTTCATAGTTAGAAGTTCTGTACTAGTTTTGCAACTTTTAGTTCCACGAATAAAATGTTTTGCACCCCTCCCAGATTACAATAAATCACCATCGAGTTCTAAACTGATTAGGGTCCGGGACTTTGTCATATAAAAGTGTAAAATATGTATGCAATTATGTCATACAAATTAAAAAAATATGTCATGAAAAATTAAAAATATGTCAGAAAATGCAGAAATATTCCCGGTAAAACCAAAAATAAGCACAACAGTACTTTTTGATTTCTCATACGGGAAGTCTGTATCTTCCAGGGAAGATGTGTGGAGGTGGACTACTGTGGAGGTGGGGTTTTAAATTAAATCAGAATCCTTTTAACCATGTCTAAATGCTGCAATACTGAATATCTCTTCGAATATCCTACCCCGGCTTCACATAACTTGCAAAACAGAATATTGTCGAACCCAAATTCTGTAACATGGCCCCTTAGTCTCACCGCATCAGCTTCCGAGGCAATCTATTCACTCGCACTGCTACACACGACACGTGCCTCACTCAAAAAACAAGTGATCTTGAAACTACGATCTAGAGATGGGGCTGTAATGAACCGATTGTTATTTTTACTTTTGACTGATTGTTGTGATAAGTTAAAAAAAAGTAAAGAAATTAGAACAATTTAAACTTGTTTACTTCTTGCCCTGTGATTCTCGTAACAGCACAACAATGACAGAACATTTTTCCTCAATAATATTTGCGCAGCTATCAATTGTCGGCGGGATAGAAAAAAAGGGGGACGGGTATTATTGTTCTGTACTAGAGTTGACGAGCTGTATCTCTGCGGGTGGCCTTGACTAATTCCCGCAGATACATGTCCGTACAAGCTACCTACTTGCCGTTGAGTGGTCGACAGCTCTTACAAAGTTAGAGGAGAATGATACCCATTGGCTAAGGCAGCCGGTAGCTCCTCCCTTTGCTACTGCGCAGCCAGTCGTGGTCAAGGTTCACCCGCAAAGTAGTGTTGCCCACGAGACGAGACGAGACGAGACTTTGGTCTGTCCCGTCCCGTCTCGTGAAAATGCTGTCTCGTCTCGTGTCTCGTCTCGAAAATATTCGTTTGTCCCGTCTCGAAGGGTTCTGTCCCGTCTCGTCCCGTCTCGTTTTGTCTCGTCTCGTCTCGTAAAAGTGATCCGGGATATCATGCCAACAAAAGTCAAAAGTAGCAGAAACACGAAATATTTTTCCGAAAAGTGGGATAAAGCTCCAAATATTTTACCCATTGCGTGGTGAGAATAAATAAGGTTCGTTAATCATGAGTACATTAATATTAAAAATGCAGTTTGTTGGTTACTGATTACTAGGTATCTTATGAAATCTACCTTGTGGTTTTTCTGGCTTCCATACAAGAGTGCTCTTTTCATTACTGCTATACCTTTTGGAAGTTTTGAAATGTTTTCCACTAGACCTTCTTTCTTTCTGAATGTCGAACTTCTGTGCACTGTGAAAATGTACATTTCTTCTTTAAATTCTATTCTTGGCGCTCGGGAGCAACAAAAAAGTTTTTAAATGTGTAGTACGAACACAAAAGACTATTTAAAATTTCAATACTTAGTATATTACAAATAGAAAGCATTTATTGTTTTTAATATTGTTAAACATCTTCTATGACATAAGTTTCAAAAAGTGTTTCTTTGTGATATTGTGCTGTTTCTTATGCTCAGCTTATAACGCACATACTTCTTTGTTTTCTCTTTAGCCTCTAAGTCAGATACCACCACCGCTTGATCTAATTTATCCTTCGGCAGGCACGCATCTAGAAATATAAGTCGGGGGAGGGTGTCCGAGCCAAGTGTTTCAGAAAAAATGATAATAATAACATTAACGACAACAATTGGTTTGAGTTGGTGTTTTAAGTCCACTTTATGCACACTAAGGCTAATCGGGACTGGACCTACAGTTTAAAGTGGAATCCGAACCACTTGTGCCTCCACCGGGTATCGAACCCGGGACCCCTTGATTACAAGGCGACGACGCTACCACTGCGCCATGGGGAAGGCCCAACGACAACAATTAAGCAAATGTTTAAATTAATACATTAATATAATTCATAGGTCTATTCCCTTGAATATGTAAATTAATCAATTCTATTATTGTTATTACATGGAATGTTACAAAGATTGTAGAAGAATAGTAATATAACAGCACGAATATTAGCTAATATCTAGCTTACGTGTAGTTAAGATCGCCTAAATTTGCATAAAAACAACTGTCCTGGCAAGAAGTTTAATGTCAAAAAAGGTGATGAATTGAATATTTGCTAAATAACAAAAAAGGATGTTAAGTCCACTTGACGAAAAATAAAATTCCTGATTAATATTTTATTCTCATTATTATAAGTAGTAGTGTACATAAATCTTCATTGATACTGTCATTCAAAGCCGTATGATGGCAATAAAATCCTTGTTCGGCATAAAAAAGTAACCCTCGATTATGCTAAAGAAATATATTTTTGTTTAGCTAGAGCAAGGCCCCAGGAGGATGCAAGAAGCCGTTCCTGCAAAATTGTATGTTGTACGAAGCGAAGAAACGTGACAAAACCACCACGTATGGAAGGCAAACCTGCATATATTTTATATCGCACATTTACAGAGCCGTGCCTCCTGAAGTTATAAAAATCCCAACTTCAATGATTCTTTTAGACATGCTATAGTTGAAAAAATATGTTTAGATGCACCAAAAGTGCATCATTATCAGATTATACATATAACGTGTTATTGGAATAAACATATTTGTGTAAATTGGGTGCCTCCTCGATTACGTAGTAATAACGTCGAGGTCTTGTAATCAAGGGTCCCCGCGTTCGATACAAAATGGAGGCACAAAGTGGATCGGATCGCACTTTAAACTGTAGGTCGGTTCGCGATTTAGCCTATTTGTGAATCAAGTGGACTTGAAACCCAATATCAACCTTAAGAATATTAGAACCCACTAATTCACCCGCAGCTAAGTCAAATTTCACATATCCCTCTTCATCCTCGTTCATAGACTTTCTGCAATACTCTTGTGCATGTGGGTTGCATCCCACCAGGTGCGAGAAATGTGAAGAGTTATTCTTTCCCTGTACTGCGTTATTTCTTTTCATAAGAGTAAGGCTAAATTCTCGTTTTATCTGAACTTTTAAAAAATGTGCAAAATACGTCTCTATCTTTAAACAACCACCCTTTCTCATGTATGTGTAAAATAATCCACTCTGTCTCAGAAAACCTCTTCCTACGATCAAATGAAGGAAACAACTCTCAAGTCTCAATTATAATTTTTTGCTTAAATTTCCTATAATTTATACAAACAGTAGCACACATCACGTCCTTTGGTGCAACACTGTCAACAGCTAATGTTACTTTCCTCGTCCTAATAAATTTACTTCCAACCAGTGACGGCGCCAGGGAAATGTGACTGGCAAGGGGGGGGGGCGGAAGGCTGGCAACAAAATATTGTAAGGGGGCAGTCACATTAAAACGCCCGAAAACACTACACATAGTATATATACATATATAATAATACTTATAATAATAATTATAATTATAATAATAATAATTATTATTATTATTATATTCATGTATGGTGTTTTGTGCTTGTCTTTTATTTAGAGTGGACGTTTACTGCCTAAATTTTCTTCTTGATTACGAATTTATCTCCACATGATTCGTTTTAATAAAGACATTAATTCTTTTTTATTGATAAGTTGGGTTGTCTCTAGTGGCCTATTTCAGTATTGGAAGACATTCATAATTTTATAATTCATCGTCTTTCTTGAGATGAAACTACTGATATAAATATTTTAGTTATAAGATAATAATATAAATGACGAAAAAATGCTTCGAAGAGTTTAATTTTCTTGCAAAATAAACGTGACGTTGGAAGAAATGAATCTTCTTAAGTATTAGAAACAATGTGAGGCACTTCTCCTGTAGCAGAATTCTGCTCTATGTGCATTGGAGAACACATTGCCCACCTTTGGTACGTCCAGGACTTGACATTTCTTCTCAATGGCAAGAACAGCCAAATGAGGCAGTTTGCATCCAGCATCCTGTTTCGAGCAAGCCTTTTCAAAGATTTTAAGGACAACCATCTTCGTAATGCTGAAGAGTTTTGGGCAAATTTGTGTTTCACCTTTCAGGGAAATGTTATCACAGGAAAAAAAATCAGACAAAGGTTACAGTTATCTCATAATTCAAGAAATATTCTGACCCTGGCATTACTTACTCTTACTCTAACACTCCAACGTATGTCTGTGCTACACAATTACAGGCACCTATGGGGTTCGTGGGAAGATGTTCTTCGATTTTGGTATGTACGAGAAAGAGCGAACCTGCATCCAATGATTAAAGAGTGGCAAATCCTAATAAGCATTCTTTTACCTGCCCGCGATATGTTTTGAATAGAATTTTAAGTGTAATTTGCATTTTAAGGTTCACGTTCAATACATTTCCAAATAATATCCCCTCATTAACTTCAAGAGTATCGAAGAAATCCCCTTTGTTAAGGTTTCCTCAGATTCATCATCTCGAAATTCAAGTCCCTGAATAGTAAGCAACCGCGATGAATCCACAGCAACTGACATGTAGTGACGGGTTTTCTTCGATCACCTTTGGTCCTGGGTTCGATACCCAGTGGAGGCACTTTAAACTATTAGTCCAATCCCGATTGGCTTTTCTGTGCATAAAGTGGACTTAAAGCATCAAATCAACCAACCAAATAAAATATTGAATCAACTTTGAATGTCTTTTAATAATTAGCGTTGTCACTAACGACCACGATTAGAATAATTTGCCCGTACTACAGATGATGTCTTGTGGTCCTGAAAATATTCGTGATGTTTTAAAACCATCCACATTCAACACTTTTTCCCAGTTCTTAAGACTGGTTAAAACTTAGGTTAATCACCTATGCCCAGGTCTTCACTCGAATCTTGAACGAAAGTCACATACACATAGCTATATATATATACTAAACAAATTAATATTTGTTAATCAAGTTGGTATTATAAGCAGGAAAGTGATATCATGCAGAATACACCACTTTGAAAAGGTGAAAATCGTCATACTCTTATAAATGAACTCTCTTATTATTCGATATTTAATTAACTTCAGTTGGAGGGGCCGGAGAGGGGGTGGCGAAGTGTCTGACATGGTGCGTCCCCCTGCCTCCTCTGGCGTCGTCACTGCTTCCAACCCTCTAATAATTTCGCTGCTGATAGCCTCACCTTCGAAATGGAAGCTTGTGTGTCGGCGAATAATACAAAGCACTTGTGTTCACTGTCCCTCTTTCATTCAAAGTCTGCCGTTTTCCTTTTCAGCTTTTCCTGCAAAACTTCCTGTCAGCAAGCAAAGCAAATTACAGAATTTTTATTGCCCCTCCCTTGCATCAACCTTCATTCCTACTTCAGGCCTGGATTTATGGCTCTTACCCGCTACTGCAGGTCAACCTCGCCCTATGTTTGGTGTTTACCCCCTGAAGCAACGGTGTCCATTGTTCAAAGCGAAACCTCTGTCAGTGAGGAACGGCGAAAAATAGTCTCGGAATACACCCTGGCCGTAAACAGGCTCCCGCCACCCTGACATTGGTGTCAGCTTCCCTCTGAAGTTTGATAAAACTACTTTGTGAAATTTGTTTAGTAACGATTGAAAATGTAGACAGTAGATACTACACGTATTTTGCTCATAAACTTGAAGGCTAAATTCACAGAATAAAAAGAACAGCTACAACATTCCTTCATCTGATTTACAGAAAGGCTAATCGGGACTGGACCCACACTTTAAACTGGGATTCAAATCACTATGTTCCTTCACCGGGTATCGAACCCGGCACCCCTTGATTACAAGGTGACGACGCTACCACTGTACCATCGGGGAGTCCCCATAGAACAACGTTTCCTTCTACGACGATTATACAGAACTTAGTGCACTTCCTTCATTTGAAAGCTATTCTATATCAGGCTCAGTATTTCGTTATTACAATCCAAGGAATAGTATTCTCCTTAAATAAGAAATAAATAAATAAAAAAAAAAAAGCATTGGAAATAATCTTCAAACGGACGTAAAAAAATCGAATCCAACCACCTGTAGAATGCCTGAGGGACACAACAAGAATTTTCTCAACAAAGACATTTCCGAAATTTCCATAACATTCTAAAAATTGCGCAACGTGCAAATAATCACATGGTAAAATCTTGTCATGGTTCCCTGTAAACACTAAAATCACCAAATTACTTCTTTCCATATTTCCCGTATTTTCTCCTCCTCTTTAGCTCTCAGCTGTTCGGAGTGGGATAATGCAAGATTATTTGTCCCTAATTATCTCTTTCTCTTAGTCTTGCTAATATCTTGGACTCCTTAATAACTTTCCCAACAACTCCTTATCAATTTGTACTGCCATGTTTCCCACAATGTTTTCCTACTTCCTAATAACAATCACTTCTGTACACCCTTTGATGTAAAAATTAAATAATAATAATAAACCATATCCGTCGGTCCGTTTATCTTTCCAACCTATAGAGCTGAGACTATGTTTACAAGATAAATCTCGGACTCAGATACTCCACGATCTTTTGGCCCCTCCTTCCACCTTCTCTACCTGCCCTTTTACTTGATGTTATTCAGAATTGTATTAGTATCTGGAGTACTATCGTAACATAAAATTATTAACCTGGAATGAATTGAAAAATAACAATGGGGAGTAACCCTGTGTTTCGAAAGAGTATTGAAAATAAGTTTAGGTATTCATTCATTCATTCCTCTCTCTAGAATAGTCTTCTTTTGACTTAAAACGCGCTTATCAACGTTTCTAATTGAAATACCTTTTTCCAAGCAAACAAGTATTTGCAACTGATTAAATATTTTGCTTTTATTTTTTCGAGACATTCGAGACGAGACGAGACTTTTCAAAAGCCGTCCCGTCCCGTCTCGTGTCTCGTCTCGAAAACGAGACGAGAAAGGCATTCCGTCTCGTCCCGTCTCGAATTTCAAAAGGCTTGTCCCGTCTCGTGTCTCGTCTCGAAAACGAGACGAGACACGAGACGAGACGGGACATGTCCCGTCCCGTGAACAACACTACCGCAAAGATACAACTCGTCCACTCTAGTTGGTAGAAAAGACGACATCTGCTTCTAATGTCTTTGTCCGTAATTTCCTTATCCTGCCATCGATAATATAAACTATCCGTTGCGCTAAAGAAATGAAGAAGAAATAAAAGTAACCTATTATAAGCAAGACAACTAACGAAATTGTACAGAAATATGTCTTATTACGAGAAAATTGAAGAAATATGTTGTAAAAACGCGAAATTGGTAAAATATGTCAAAATATGCCTTATAAAGTTCATCTATTTCGGCTGATTTTCAACAGATACGTAAAGATCTCATCCCAGTAGTATTCGATCCGATGCCAAATAATCAATATGTTTTAACATAAAGTCCTGGACCCTACTGATGATAGTACCCGACTTCCGAATTTGATTGTTTTGACTAGCCAGGGGTTTTCAAACGTTTTCCTGTCGTGGCTCCTCCCAGCTATCAAAATCTGCACGCGCCTAGTAGACAAATAGACTACATGTGACCATGAATGACCAACATAAAATCTCTTCATGTGTTTATTTACTGTAGGTACACATCAAGTAATGAAAATACGGGGAGCCCGAATTGAAACGCCCTAATTTCAAATACTTATATCAGATATAATATACAGGGAAGAACAGTGTGATAGGGGGTATATTGTAGCTTAACTGTGGAAATTTTAAATTGGTAATTATAATAAGGATTCGTTTATTTTGTATTGTTCCAGGGGGTGAAAAGTGAAAATGAAACTAATGCTGAAAAAGCGCAAATTGTGTGGTGGGCGTTAGGGCGTTTCAATTCGGACACCCTGTATAATGTGTGAATAATACAATTGATGAACATTTTTCAAAAATATTTGTAAATATTTGTCAATTCACTCAACGAAACTTGATATTCATGAGAAAAGGAATATTATAGTTGACGCGCTAGTTACGTTAACGACCGGCTGGCTTTTGAGTCCACGCAGCGCGCCCACCAGCTGCAACAATCACATTCAACGCAGAGTGTTGCCACACATTTACTCTCCACATCTACTCTACGCCACCTTGTCCGTCCGCGCACAAGCGCCTTCCCACGGTTTCCACATTGAAGTTGCTAAGTAACGCAACAGCGTATCCGCAGTCATGTGGCTGAGACTCCACGTGGACTAGACGAGCAGAATGACAGCTGCGTCCATTGGCTGAAGGTTGAGCGTGATTGGACGAAAACAACTCGCCCGCTATTGATCCCTACCTACGTTCGTGGCGGCGGCTTCCTTCAGTTCTTGGACGTTAACGAAGTAAACATGTGGACTATAATAACAGTCATATTCCAATGTTTAGGCTCACACAGTTATCAAATCGGAGTACATATTTGGAAATTGCATCTCATTATAGATATTTACTCTTGATCTGTCTTTGGACTTGATCACGGCCACTGCCAGGAAATACTTTCCACAGAAGTTGTAACAAGTATTCCACAAACACAGATTTGATTTCGACATTTAATAGTAGTCCTGTTTCTTCTAACAACATTCTCAATGTAGGAAAGCAATCAGCAATGTTTTGATGTTGTCTTTCTCGTCCAAAGCAGCAATTGTGTAAAATATTATAAAAGTGTGCCAACTTCTGGCCAAAGGCATGTTTTTCCTGTGTAAGGCACGAGTGCAGTTTCTGTCTAGGTTCAAAAATACGCCCACCGGACATTGAAGCTGTTGCACGGGACAAACGACGTGAGTTGCAATAATTCAGAAGAATATACGTATATTTTTCTTACTAATACATTTTAAATTTTCAGAGAAGAAAGGAGAGAAAGAAATATTTTGCCCGAAGTTCTCGCACGTCCCCAGGGAGTCGCGCCGCAAAATTTGAATACCAGTGGACTAGCTCATAGTTTTGCACTCCTCTCAGATTACGGTAAATCAAGATTAAAAATTCGTGTTTCGGCTTCAATTTGGAACCCAACTTTTGAATCGTTTTCTTCCGTAATTTGGGAGTGGTGCAAAACCTCGAACTATGAAAAAGGTGTGGGTCACAAAGTCGGGTTGCAACCTGACGTGGGGCTTAAAGGAATCAACTAGCTTTTGATATAGAAGGAAAAGGGTTTAAGATAGTCCAATGTGGATCCAAATTTATCCTAATCCTAACTCGGTCGAGCGGGGAAGCGGGGTTGTTAGTCCAGCGCGATACGTCGCCAGGGGTCCCGGGTTCGAATCCCGGACTGAGGCATGAATGTTCCTTCATCATGTCATTGCAATTGGCCAAAAGTGGCAGAAAAGCGAAGTGAAGATCAGTCGAACTCAGTCGAATTCGCTGCCCAATTCCTATTAGATTTGATGCCCACCCGTCTTTAGTTCTGGGTACAATTTCCACATTGATATACAGGGAGGTTATTGCAGCATGCCACCGCTTCAGCATCGGCCGCTTGCCGGCGCAGTCATGCAACAGGTGCCGGCAAATTGCGTAACAGATAGCCCGTAACAGAAACCGCTTGTTTTGTAATGTTTCCACTTTTCACAATTACAGTTACAATTACAATTGAAATAAGCACGTACCTTGTCGCACGGATGCAGGAAAAGGTGTCCCCCCAAATACAAATATTTCCGGCACCTTATTTCTGACATCTAATCTTAGATTAGACATCGCTACTTTATCCTCAGTTGACAGAAAGGGAAGACAGCATCCCGGCGCATAAAGCAAACCGAAAGCGTAAAATGATATTTAAAAGTAATAATAATGATGATCACTAACCTCCTGTGTTATAAGAGATGTTGAAAATGACTTCCTTCAACAGCAATACAACACGTTTCTTAGGTTCAAGAGATCCTGTCTATCGTAATCCCTGACCACTTTTCTGCAAGAATTCGTTTTCACGTAATTATCGTACATAAAAACTCTATGTTCAAGACTATATTTGTTTAACGACATAAGTAATGAATAAATAACAATTAACACACAATAAAGCACTAGCACACCAACTCAATAACACAGTATAAACAAAACGCGTACTGATAAACGCGAACAGAAGTGAACATGAATGAGCGTAGACTCACTGTCTGGTAGCCGACAGTGTTGCTAACCATTTTTCGGCAATGTCCCTACAGACGTAGTCAAAATGTCCCTACAACTGACCAAATGTCCCTACGCCAAGTAAAGTGACTAAAAAAAAAACACCTCATGAGCATGCAAACAGAAGATAAAATATACCCATTTACTTACCAAATCTTTCTGCTCGGTGCTTCCACAATTAATGAAGGAGCGAATTTACAATACAGGACCTCTCCCCGATTTTTTGTAATATTTCGCATACTCACTAATTGAGGCCTCCTAATCACGAATTTGAAGTTAAAATTTGGGGGGTCACGTGTAGAAATTGCAAAATAAGTGACATTGAGTGGTCCGCGATCGGCACGATTGCTTATTATTTACCGGAAGATTTTGTGTTTCCAATACTTAAAAAACGAAATATACATTCCTGATATTACTACGACCCCAAATTTTAACTATGTTTGCCTATCCTAACCTAACCTAACCGTACCTGAATGGTTCGTGGGGCTATCCGTCAATGGTTTGTTGGGCTACCCGTGCATGTTTTTTTCGAGCCCAAATTTTAACTATGTTTGCCTAACCTCACTTAACCTAAACTTACCGAGAATGGTCAGTGGGGCTATTCCTGAATGGTTTTGCGGTAATTGTGATTACGAACCGATAAAAAATATTATTTTCGTAGCACTTTAACGGCAAACGTTCATCATCGAAGGCCATTTTCGTATCCTGCAATTTTATGATTGATGTACTGTTGCCAAATTTACCTGTAATCAAATCAGTTCTTCTACATCGTGATTGTCGCTGTCACATGTAAGCACGTTCTTTGGGCAATATACTGAAATCCATAAGTTTATTAATTAGCCCACAGCCATCCTCCTGCACACTCCACCTAACAATCTGTACAACATTAACAACTTTTTTACTGTTCTCTTCCGCCATTCTTACACGATCCATGCTCTCCAAGTATGAAATCAACAGTGTGGCAACGCTGTAGACAGCGTAACTAATTTTAATTTGTTCATATCAACAAATATGGCTACCATACTTGTATACGGAGAATCATTGCGAGAATTGAAAAGCTTATTTTACAACTTCTACACGTTAATGAACATTTTTTCCCCCTCACCCCAACATGTTAACTTGAGATAAATAATCACGAATAATTATTTCGTGAGTATAAGACGTAGCATAGAAATTACAGAAGGGTCCGGTATTGTAAATTCTTGCCTTAATGAATAATAGGGGTGTGCTGGACAGAATTTTTTGGGTCGGGACGGGATCGGGACGGTAATTTTTTAAAATCCCGACATTCGGGACTGAAAAATTTGCAATTTCCCGACCAAGTCGGAAAATTTTCTGGACGGGAAATGTTCGAAATTTCCCGAAGCACTGGAAATCTCGAATTTTACAAGTCATTTTCACTTTAAGTGATTGTTTTTGCATTTCTAGAATAAAAACTTACAACTTTCGATAAGTTCCAGAAACTTACAAGGCAGAAAACGTCGAGAATTAACGACTTTTTAAAGTAAAGAATCCAGCACACCCCTAATGAATAACGTTGAGTCGTTTACTGTTGATTATGTTATTTGAAGTCATACATGCTGCTGCTGTGAAGAGATAGATGTTGGTTGGTGATGCTGTATTTCCTGCATTCTTTAACAATTTTGGTCCCATTTTATTTCCCTTTTTTGTTTTTGTATCACTTAACATTGAAAATATTCTTTCCGTTTCCGCGTTAGAATGCGGCAATGTTAGCACTATTTTCGCGAGAGTGGAAATGTTTTCAAAAAGGAACTTGCCTTGAAAGTTTTTGGTAACCGATAACATGTTCCAAAATTCTGATGGAGATCTGTTAGTTAATTCTTTTTTCTCCTCCTCGCTAAAGTATCCAGATAAACTAATTCATAAAATGTAATTTACCAAGATTGAAAAAAGTACCTACGTTTTCCCTCATTTGGCAAAATCTGTCCCTACGTTCCTACGCGGGCGAAATTTAGTGAAAAGTCCCTATGCGTAGGGACATGTCCCTACGGTTGGCATCACTGCCGACACGTGCAGTATGAAGCGCCATCTCGCGGCTGACAACTCACCCAACCCCCGATAAGCTGCAGGCGCTGTCGCGACAACTGAGAATAAAGTAGCGATGACTAATCTAAGATTAGACGTCAGAAATAAGGTGCCAGAAATATTTGTATTTGGGAGGACACCTTTTCCTGCATCCGTGCGACAAGGTACGTGCTTATTTCAATTGTAATTGTAACTGTAATTGTGAAAAGTGGAAACATTACAAAACAAGCGGTTTCTGTTACGGGCTATCTGTTACGCAATTTGCCGGCACCTGTTGCATGACTGCGCCGGCAAGCGGCCGATGCTGAAGCGGTGGCATGCTGCAATAACCTCCCTGTACAATGCTGTCCTTCTTTGGAGGTCTTTCATCATATCTTTTTCTCGACCTGACCGGCTTGTTAAATCTGCAGAGACGAGACTTTCTGAAATCAATATTAAGTTATGGCTATATCATCAGCGTAGACGTACACGTTTGGAAACTTCAACTATAGCGAAGACATGGTCTTTGTGTGCAACCGCTCGGGCAGAATCCTTTGCCATGAGCTTGTGGAACTGTTAACAAGTCGAACTACCAAAAAAAAAAGTCCCTACGTGCTCCTTGTTATCTGGCGCCAGCAGACTTTGTAATTCTGCCCCGGACTTTGTGAAAAGAATTAGGATCCACTTTTATGCCTTTTCTCTTCATTTCCCTCCACCATTTTTTTTCTTTTCGGCGATTCTTCTTGCGCAGGCGACGAAGGTATGAGGTACTTGTAATAACGCTTCCCTTTGTATCCGAGCAGAAGTGGTAATAGCGGTTGCAAAACCCGTTTCCCACTGGAAGTGAAACTTAGCGTAATCTGGACAAGGCGGCCAAGGACCTGGGGGTCGCACGTTGATTAATTAGAGGGGCGTGGCGACGGGGGAGGGAAGGGAGGACATGTGTAGCGGCCGCATTGAGGGGGGGGGGGGAGGGGGAGAGCATGTAAGTTCCTAGGCCCAATCTCAGGCAGCTTTCTCCAATCCCTCCACCTCTCAACCGAACCAGAATGTTCTGAAGAGGTCGGCTGTTTTGGCAAGAGGCACAACACATGTTCAAGAGTTATTCTAGTCAACTATCGTCGCGATAACGTTTGTGCTCCCAATTTGCAATGACGATACTATTCATCGCCACTCTTTTGTCTTTCAAGATTTCAATACATATTAGAAATCTTTGGAAATTCAATTTGCAACATGGCTTTAGCCGACCTCCGACAATTATAAGGAAGATAAATTCGAAAGTTTTCCGATTCCAAAATTTCGTTTCCCACACAAAAGTAATGATTTTTTTAAAAAAAAAAAAAAATAGGAAAAGTGTAGAGAGAGTTACTTCTTCACTTTGCAAGACAGAATCAGAATACATCCTAGTTATTTTGAATGAGAGCTGGTGTAATTTTAGAGGTATATTCTTATTTCATGATTTGATTTGAAGTTTTCAGAACCATTTATTACAATACAGTGTAGTCGGCTATTGTTTCGGCCGGGGAGTGGAATGTACGCTAGGCACTATGATTGAATATTGTCCATTTTTCTTGTGTAATATAAATATCTGTATCATCAAAGTAGTATGGAGTGTGTAGTAAGGGATGGTTTCAGTAGCAGCCAATTAACACCTCAAATGATATTTTAAAAGATATAGATAAATGTAGTATTTGTGTGCTATTTCTAAACTTTATGTAACTTAATGACCCTTCCCCCCCCCCACCACACACACATAATTTACCTTCATTTAACGCTGTTAAACTTTTGAAAAATGGACTTGATATACAAAACCCCCCTGATAACCCGTGAGCCCCCCCCCCCCCCCCCCCCCGGAGATCAATTCTGGCTACGGGTCTGAAGGCAAGGTATTTTTGAAAGAATGAGCGAGTTCATTGCTCGACATATAGGAAGCAGTGTTGACCTGAAAACTCTTGCTTAAGTTTTGTTACCAATATCACTGCCATCTGGTGTCAAGCTCTGAGTGATTCTGCTTACTAAGGGCCCGTTCTGAAAGTCACACGAGCTTTAACGAGTTATAGCAATTGGCCGTTCCATAAATCCTAGCATGAAGTTGGTGAAGTTCCTTATGTCGATTTTCTTGCGATGCGTGAAGTTCATTCTTGGACCGGGGGGGGGGGGAGGGGGGAGGGAGCCAGCAGGTGTATTCAGTAAAAATCGTCTGCTGCTCCCAGACAACGCTCGTGTATGATGGCTTTAAACTGAACTAGTTCGGAAAGAACAATATAATTTTGAACACAGAGCGATATGTGAAGCAACATGCACAAAATGAGTGTACCTTAACGGTATCGTGTCGTTTGCGCCGAGGCTTCTTATCGGTTCATTTCCGCCGCGACATATGTCAAGACCTTCCTTGGCTGGTTTTCCCAAAATCCAGTGTGTCATCACCGCCGCACGCACGTGTGTTTTTGTGCATAAAGTGGACTTAAAACATAAAATCAAACGTGTGTTTATGACGTTGTACAGCTGTGTTTACACTGAAATGTTAAACATATCCAGAGAGTCAACTATGACTTTTATTTACTTATTTCAAAAGACGTTACACAGGATTACTTGTATCAATTTTATTCCACAATATAAAAACATAAATCAGCATTAGCTTATTAACTATTAATCATTTATTAATCGTCAAAAAAACATTGTAAATACAGTATTGTGAAAATATTGCAAGCATTCTACAAGTAGCTACTACGTAAATGTACACATTGGAAGCAACATAAATGTGCCAATCTATTACACTTAATTATTATACACAACATAAAATCGTCAAAAACATTATAAATACAGTGTTATTTCTTGCAAACATTATATAAGTAATAGCTACGTGTATTTAGACACAATATTTCGATACACTTGCACAACAACAATACAAACGTTATTTGAATTCTTTCCACGCCTTGTTTCTATCATTTCCATATTCTCAGCCATCTTGTCTCTCTGAAGTCTCAGTTTCACATAAATACTAATTTACCTCATATATACTTTCATCTTCCTTTTCAATCGAAGATAAACACAGCTGCAGCTGGGCAACGTCATAAACATACGTGCGCGCGGCGGTAATGTCACTCCAGATTGTGGGAAAACCCACCAAGGAAGGTCTTGACATATGTCACGGCGGAAATGAACCGATAAGAAGCCTCTGCGCAAATGACTAGACGCAAGCGACACGGACTCTACCTTAACTGCTCTTAAGTTGATTAAAAGGGGATAATGGAATAACCGCGAAACGGAGATTATGTGCGAACTGAATAAACGCGAATGATTAAGCGCGAGAGGAATAACACCGAAACTGATTAATCGCGAAACCAAACTTAAACACAAATAAGCGCGAAATCAACAATCGCAATACCAAAATTGAACAACAGAATAAGCGCAAAAGGTACAACAGCGAAACGGATTAACGCGACCCATTGAAATGAACACGAATGTCTGCAATAAAGTTCATTTTTGCCTGAAGCAGTGGCGGCTCGTGGTCTGGCTCTATGGATGTGCACTTTAGTCTCGCGTCCAGAAGTGTTATAACACCCCTGTCAAATACTAGCACCCGTTTTTGAGCACATATTGATGCTTAATATATTGGCAACCCAAGTTTTGATCAACTTTCACTGAAAATGAGGCTATGATAGAGTTATATTTCATATTTTTTTAAAACGGATTTTTCACAAATTTCAAATATTGCAGAAATTATCCAGCCAATCACGAGAAGAGCGATGTTATTGTGCAGTATGTAATTCAGCATTCGATAATCTGACATAATCACTCAATACATAGAAATATCGATCTACAATATCAATACTATTGTCGATTTGCAATATTTCATAAAACTTCCTCCTCCTCTCCGCTCATATTAATGAACAAGGAGAATAATAACATTGGCGTACACCAAAGAAGCCGATCCAAATACCACATGGAGGAAATCAGTTGTAATCTATCTAGCTGTTGTTTATTTCTATTGACAGACTGATCGAACCAAGCAATCAAGCGAAATTACAGTACTCACTCAGTTGACACTGCCTTGCTTCGTACTTCAGAATTTTTCCTTCCCTTCCGCCGTATCTATATATTGCTGCAATTGCTACAGGCTTTGTAGCTAACTTCCCTCCAAAAATTCAACAAAGTTAAATATTAAGTCACTGCCTTCGCTATGTACAGTTTCCCTATTTATCATGAAATCTAACAGTTTGCACTGAAACACGTACGAGCTTTAGACAACGGTAAACAATTTTGCAACTCAGCAGCAGAAACACACAATGCACAGCTGGCTGATTGATGTACGCTCCCTCCGCGTGGGTTGATAATTCGGCTACCGCGCCACAGAGACCGTTTATTTTGGCCAAGATGCACTAAACAAAAGCAATATCAGGCATGTTTAAAACACCCGTCTCGCTTTCA
Organism: Lepisma saccharinum; assembly: GCF_977018435.1. Classification (NCBI taxonomy): domain Eukaryota; kingdom Metazoa; phylum Arthropoda; class Insecta; order Zygentoma; family Lepismatidae; genus Lepisma; species Lepisma saccharinum. The sequence goes on from NC_139248.1 coordinate 51,960,198, forward strand.
GTTGGCCTCCTCACCTTCCCCCTTTTCTTCCCTTATCATGCACGGGGCACAATACGAGGAACATTATACCATCGAAATTTCCCTTTTCTAAAAAGAAAATTCCCTCAATTTGCAATGATATATGGGTTGGCTCGACTCTGTCACATTCTCTAATGGAATGGGTTTGCAACACTACATTTGCTCGCACACCGATCACTGCGTTCACAGCTTTCGTAAATGATTCAACCTCTCCTCACACGGCGCTCAAGCCAAAAGACCCAATCAGCGTCCTCTGCGCGACTGCTTCAACAGCGTCATAGGGAGCGAAACTAACATTGCGTTCAAGCCCCAAGCGCGCCTCGGTTGACGCGGGTTGATATCACTGATCGCAGGCTTCTCCACCATCTCTTTTGGTGGAGCGGCGTGGGAACACTTGATGTTTCGAAGGAGATAGAGTTCAATAAATAAATAAGTATAATAATAATGTTTTGTATTACAGATTTATTTGGGTGTGCACGTGCGAATAGGCAGAAGCCGCTACTGGCCTGAAGGGTATGTCGTCTTCTGGACGCCTTATGGAAAGTTTCTATGAGCAAAACACTGGTAATGACGTTTTCGCCCAGAGCGTTCCTCAAGTGGGTATAACTGATTTCACCAGGTTCACGACGTCAGTTATTTTCGTTTGAATCGTGCGTTACGCTAGGACTTCAGGCCACGAGGAACAGTTTCCGCCACGAGGTTCTGGAAAGACCCTAAATCGCCTCTCCCCCACCGACCTTTTCCTGCAGTGAGTTGGGGAAAGAGAGGTCTGTGCGTTTGATGGTTGAAGGAGGGGGGCGGACTTAGCATTTCGCTTAACGAAGTATTATTTCACTTGTTCTCTTGATATTATCAAACTTCGGATGTCGTAGAATAACACTGGAACGGAAAGAGGACACGTTGAAGATTTCGTTTGTATTGGGAAAAGTAGAAACTTCCATAGCTTTATTTTGATTTGCTTTATTTTACTTCGCTTTTTGTGCCTCTTTTGGCTAATTTGCGAAGATGGAGATGAGCGATTAGATGATGAAATTGATGAATGGACACTCACAAACATCCACGCCCAGGCCAGGATTCGAACCCGGGAGCCCTATCGTCGTAGCACGTAGAAACCTCCATAGCAGTAACTTGAAGTTGAAGTTATTTCTCGACAAGGAATGCATCGGATTCTGTAAATACTTGTTCATAAAATTATTTACAGATCGTATCTAACTTAATCATCAACTTAAAGAAGAAGAAAAAATACGCTTCCACTTGCAACATTCGGAGAATTTCGTACCCTCTTGAGCCGCGGTAGTTCACTCGTTAGCGCGTCTGACTACCATGCAAGAGACCCGGGTTCGATCTCCGGCGGAGGAGTACCGGGATTTTTCCACCTGTTCAAGCGGCTCCGGCGCCCTCCCATCGTCGTATAAAGTGGGTACCCGGAGGAGAAACTAGTGGGTAAAGGCGGTCAGGAGCGTGGTGCTGACCACGCCAACCCCACCTTTGGTCTTGAACAAGAAAGTTTGAGGCCCCAACTTCACACGCTCTATACGCCTTCATGGCGTGGTGCAATGCACAGGGGAGCACTTCACTTTTTTACTTGTACAAGGGATTTTTTTTTCTGTAGCATTGCCCATTGTGGAAATAATGAAATATAGGCACGCTTGGTGGGAATCTGTTACTCTTCACCTTCATACAACTTTGAGCACACACACAGATATAAAAGTATTAGATTTCAAAAATTAAATTAACACATCCACCATGACGCAAGCAGAGAACAAAACGCACTTTCACGCATCTTGCGTTACTAGAAGTGACACAACTGGATGTCACTTGGCAGCGAATCCACTCCTTCCGGCAGTGGTCCTCTCCTCGTGAGTTTCGGCCTTAATCAGGTCATATCCTCGAGGAACGTTGGAAGATTTCTCTTGACAGCCTGTTCCTAGCGCCGGGGGGCGCTTGCTAGCTGTCCTCTTGATTGGCACTCTAAGGGTTTTGGAGGGATACGGTAGAATGCCCCCGTGGCATTAGTGTTGCCCACGAGACGAGACGGGACGAGACTTTGGTCTGTCCCGTCCCGTCTCGTGAAAATGCTGTCTCGTCTCGTGTCTCGTCTCGAAAATATTAGTTTGTCCCGTCTCGTGTCCCGTCCCGAAGGGTTCTGTCTCGTCTCGTCTCGTCCCGTCTCGTTTTGTCCCGTCTCGTCCCGTCTCGTTTTGTCCCGTCTCGTCTCGTAAAAGTGATCCGGGATATCATGCCAACAAAAGTCAAAAGTAGCAGAAACACGAAATATTTTTTCCGGAAAGTCGGATAAAGCTCCAAATATTTTACCCATTGCGTGGTGAGAATAAATAAGGTTCATTAATCATGAGGACATTAATATTAAAAATGCAGTTTGTTGGTTATTGATTGCTAGGTATCTTATGAAATCTACCTTGTGGTTTTTCTCGCTTCATACAACTGTCTATCCATCGTACATTTATACCAAGTTTGTTAGAACCTGTCCCGTTTCCCGCGCTAGCGATCGCTCGACAGTTTTGGTGCCAATGAGAAGCGAGAAAAAAGTCGTCGGCTGGGCAACGAGGAGCGAATGGAAGCCAGAAGAGAGGAGCTTACGTAGACGTTGTTGCCACGTTGCGTATTTTAATTTGCTGCCTGGTTTTGGCTTTCCCCAGCACGGAGTTCAGGCGGTCTTCAGCAGCAACACCGCTTGGTTTATGCTAGAAAAGCCAGCGATCAGCTACCGCGGGAAGCCGGACAGGTTGTAACAAACACGCTATAAGTGAGCAGTGCCGTGCCCAATGGGGTTGGTGGGGGTTATAACCCCCCCCCCCCCTTTGGTCCAGCATTCCTAAAAGAAAGAACGTCAAAGGTAGGCAAATATGACAAAATGAGGGCTGACTACCAAGAAAAACCACACATAACCCCTCCCTTTCGAAAATCCTGGGCACGCTACTGTAAGTGAGTGCTCTTTTTCATTACTGCTATACCTTTTGGAAGTCTTGAAATGTTTTCCAATAGACCTTCTTTCTTTCTGAATGTCGAACTTCCGTGCACTATGAAAATGTACATTTTTTCTTTAAATTCTAAGCTTGGCGATGGGGAGCAACAAAAAAGTTTTTAAATGTGTAGTACGAACACAAAAGACTATTTAAAATTTCAATATTTAGTATATTACAAATAGAAAGCATTTATTGTTCTTAATATTGTTAAACATCTTCTATGACATAAGTTTCAAAAAGTGTTTCTTTGTGATATTGTGATGTTTCTTATGCTCAGCTTATGACGCACATACTTCTTTGTTTTCCCTTTAGCCTCTAAGTCCGGTACCACCACCGCTTGATCTAATTTATCCTTCGGCAGGCACGCATCTAGAAATATATGTCGGGGGAGGGTGTCTGAGCCAAGTATTTCAGAAAAAATGATAATAATAACATTAACGACAACAATTAAGCAAATGTTTAAATTAATGCATTAATATAATTCATAGGTCTATTCACTTGAATATGTAAATTAATTAATTCTATTATTGTTATTGCATGACATGTTACAAAGATGGTAGAAGAATAGTAATATAACAGCACAAATATTAGCTAATATCTAGCTTACGTGTAGTTAAGATCGTCAAAATCTGCATAAAAACAACTGTCCTGGCAAGAAAATTAATGTCAAAAAAGGTGATGAATTGAATATTTGCTGAATAACAAAAAAAGATGTTACATCCAGTTGACGAAAAATAAAGTTCCTGATTAATATTTTATGCTCATTTTTATAAGTAGTAGCGTACATAAAACTTCATTGATACTGTCGTTCAAAGCAGTATGATCCCAATAGAATCCTTGTTTTCTAGTAAGTTCGGCAGGAATATGTAACCCTCGATTATGCTAAACAAATATATTTTTTGTTTAGCTAGAGCAAGGCCCCAGGAGGATGCAAGAAGCCTTTCCTGCAAAAGTGTATGTTTTACGAAGCGAAGAAACGTGACAAAACCACCACGTATGGAAGGCAAACCTGCATTAATTTTATATCGCACGTTTACAGAGCCGTGCCTCCTGAAGTTATAAAAATCCCAACTTCAATGATTCTTTTAGACATGCTATAGTTGAAAAAAATATGTTTAGATGGACCCAAAGTGCATAATTATCAGATTATGCATATAACGTGTTATTGGAATCAACATATTTGTGTAGATTGGGTGCCTCCCCGATGGCGTAGTAATAACGTCGAGGTCTTGTAATGAAGGGTCCTCGCGTCGATACTCAACGGAGGCACAAAGTGGATCGGATCGCACTTTAAACTGTAGGTCGGTTCGCGATTTAGCCTATTTGCGAATCAAGTGGACTTAAAAAAAAACAAAAAACAATATCAACCTTAAGAATATTAGAATAAACTAATTCACCCACAGGTAAGTCAAATTTCACATATCCTTCTTCATCCTCGTTCATAGACTTCCTGCAATACTATTGTGTTGCATCCCACCAGGTGCGAAAAATGTGAAGTTATTATTTCCCCGTACTGCGTTATTTCTTTTCATAACAGTAAGGCTAAATTCTCGTTTTATCTGAACTTTTAAAAAATGTGCAAATTACGTCTCTATCTTTAAACAACCACCCTTTCCCATGTATGTGTAAAACAATCCCACTCTGTCTCAGAAAACCTCTTCCTAAGATCAAATGAAGGAAACAACTCTCAAGTCTCAACAATTATAAATTTTTGCTTAAATTTCCTATTATTTTTACAAACAGTAGCACATATCACGTCCTTTGGTGCAACACTGTCAACAGCTAATGTTACTTTCCTCGTCCTAATAAATTTACTTCCAACCAGTGACGGCGCCAGGGAAATTTGACTGGGGTGGGGGAAGGCTGGCAACAAAATATTGTAACGGGGCAGTCACATTAAAACGCCCGAAAACACTACACACACACACACACATATATATACATATATAATAATACTTATTAATAATAATAATTATTATTATTATTATATTCATGTATGGTGTTTTGTGTTTGTCTTTTATTTAGAGTGGACGTTTACTGCTTAAATTTACTTCTTGATTACGAGTTTATCTCCACATGATTCGTTTTAATAAAGACATTAATTCTTTTTTATTGTAAAGTTGCGTTGTCTCTAGTGGCCTATTTCAGTATTGGAAGACATTCATAATTTTATAATTCATCGTCTTTCTTGAGATGAAACTACTAATATAAATATTTAAGTTATAAGATAATAATATAAATGATGAAAATAATTCTTCTAAGAGTTTAATTTTCTTGCAAAATATACGTGACGTTGGAAGAAATGAATCTTCTTAAGTATTAGAAACAATGTGAGGCACTTAGTGAAGTGCAATTCTCCTGTGGGAGAATTCTGCTCTAGGTGCTTTGGAGAACATATTGCGCACCTTTGGTACGTCCAGGACTTGACATTTCTTCTCAATGGCAAGAACAGCCAAATGAGGCAGTTTGCATCCAGCATCCTGTTTCGAGCAAGCCTTTCAAAGATTTTAAGGACAACCATCTTCGTAACGCTGAAGAGTTTTGGGCAAAATTTGTGTTTCACCTTTCAGGGAAATGTTATCACAGGATAAAAAATCAGACTAAGGTTACAGTTATCTCAGAATTCAAGAAATATTCTGACCCTGGCAATACTTACTCTTACTCTACCACTCCATCGTATGTTTATGCTACACAATTACAGGCACGTATGGAGTTCGTGGGAATAAGTTCTTCGATTTTGATATGTACGAGAAAGAGCGAACCTGCATCTAATGATTGAAGAGTGGCAAATCCTAATAAGCGTTCTTTTACCTGCCCGCGATATGTTTTGAATCGAATTTTAAGTGTAATTTGCATTTTAAGATTCACGTTCAATACATTTCCAAATAATATCCCCTCATTAGCTTCAAGAGTATCGAAGAAATCCCCTTTGTTAAGGTTTGCCTCAGACTCATCATCTCGAAATTTAAGTCCCTGAATAGTAAGAAACCGTGATGAATCAACAATAACTGACATGTAGTGTCGGTTTTTCTCCAAGCACCTTTGGTCCTGGGTTCGATACCCAGCGGAGGCACTTTAAACTATAAGTCCAGTCCCGATTAGCCTTACTGTGCATAAAGTGGACTTTAAACGCCAAATCAAACAACCAACCAAATCTTGAATCAACTTTGAATGTCTTTTAATACTTAGCATTGGCACTAACGACCACGATTAGAATAATTTTCCCGTACTTCAGATGTCTTGTGGTCCTGAAAATATTCGTAATGTTTTAAAATCATCCACATTCAACACTTTTTCCCAGTTCTTAAGACTGGTTAAAATTTAGGTTAATCTCGGTTATTACAGGACATAAATGAATGAGAAATCACCTATGCCCAGGTCGGCGCTCGAATCTTGGACGAAGCAAATTAATATTTGTTAATCAAGTTGGTATTATAAGCAGGAAAGTGATATCATGCAGAATACACCACTTTGAAAAGGTGAAAATCGTCATACTCTTAAAAATGAACTCTATTATTATTCGATATTTAATTAACTTCATTTGGGGGGCCCGGGTGGGGGGGCGAAGTGTCTGACATGGGGCGTCCCCCTGCCCTCTCTGGCGTCGTCACTGCTTCCAACCCTCTAATAACTTCGCTGCTGATAGCCTCACCTTCGAAATGGAAGCTTGTCTGTCGGCGAATAATACAAAGGACTTGTGTTCACTGTCTCTCTTTCATTCAAAGTCTGCCGTTTTCCTTTTCAGCTTTTCCTGCAAAACTTCCTGTCAGCAAGCAAACCAAATTACAGAATTTTTATTGCCCCTCCCTTGCATCAACTTTCATTCCTACTTTAGGCTACTGCAGGTCAACCTCGCCCTATGTTTGGTGTTTGCCCCCTGAAGCAACGGTGTCCATTGTTCAAAGCGAAACCTTTGTCAGTGGGGAACGGCGAAAAATAGTCTCGGAATACACCCTGGTCGTAAACAAGCTCCCGCCACCCTGACATTGCTGTCAGCTTCCCTCTGAAGTTCGATAAAACTACTTTGTGAAATGTGTTTAATAACGAGTGAAAATGTTACTACATGTATTTTGCTCATAAACTTGAAGGCTAAATTTACAGAATAAAAAGAACAGCTACAATATTCCTTCATTTGATTTACAGAAAGGCTAATCGGGACTAGACCCACAGTTTAAAATGGGGTTCAAATCACAATGTGCCTTCACCGGGTATCGAACCCGGCACCCCTTGATTACAAGGCGACGATGCTACCACTGTACCCGGGGAGTCCCCCCATAGAACAAAGTTTCCTTCTACGACGATTATACAGAACTTAGTGCAATTCCTTCATTTGTAATCTATTCTATATCAGCCTCAGTATTTCGTTATTACAATCCAAGGAATAGTATTCTCCTTAAATAAGAAATAAAGAAATAAAAAAAAACATTGGAAATAATCTTCAAACGGACGTAAAAAATCGAATCCAACCACGTGCAGAATGCCTGAGGGAAACAACAAGAATTTTCTCAACAAAGACATATCCGAAATTTCCATAACATTCTAATAATTGCGTAACCCGTGCAAATAATCATGTGGTAAAATCTTGACTTGCTTATATCTTGGACTCCTTAATAACTTTCCCAACAACTCCTTATCAATTTGTACTGCCATGTTTCCTACAATGCTTTTCCTACTTCCTAATAACATTCACTTCTGTACACCCTTTGATGTAAAAATTAAATAATAATAATAATAATAATAAACCCTATCCGTCGGTCCGTTTATCTTTCCAACCTATAGAGCTGAGACTATGTTTACAAGATAAATCTCGGACTCAGATATTCCACGATCTTTTGGCCCCTCCTTCCACCTTCTCTACCTGCCCTTTTACTTGATGTTATTCAGAATTGTATTAGTATCTGGAGTACTATCGTAACATAAAGTTATTAACCTGGAATATTTTTTTTAAAAAAAATGGGGAGTAACGCTGTGTTTCGAAAGAGTATAGGAAATAAGTTTAGGTATTCGTTCATGCCTCTCTCTAGAATAGTCTTCTTATTTTGACTTAATACACGCTTATCAACGTTTCTAATTGAAATATTTTATTCCAAGCAAACAAGTATTTGCAACTGATTAAAAATTTTGCTTTTATTTTTTCGAGACATTCGAGACGAGACGAGACTTTTCAAAAGCCGTCCCGTCCCGTCTCGTCTCGAAAACGAGACGAGAAAGGCATTCCGTCTCGTCCCGTCTCGAATTTCAAAAGGCTTGTCCCGTCTCGTGTCTCGTCTCGTTTTCGAGACGAGACACGAGACGAGACGGGACATGTCCCGTCCCGTGAACAACACTACGTGGCATATGTGAATGCTGAGCCGGGGCTTTGTTTAAATATCGCTGCGAGTTTCATTGCCTCTGCTTGGATGTATTACAGAGGCGCCAACTGAATATAAATGGTGGGGGGGGGGGGGGCAAGATGGCCATAAACAATACTTTATAAGTGTAAATATACATAAAATTTGTCCTTCTACGTGAATTTTTGGGGGAAGAATGTTCCTTGCCCCCTCCCTCCCCCAAGTCGGCGCCTATGATGTATTACGTAGGGAGACAAATTTATGGTAAATAAAAACTGAGGAGAGCGGTAAATAAAATGTTAGATCAGCGGTATATACCAGCGGTGGAAAAGAAAATTGGCACACACTTTTTCATTATGAGAGGAAACAACATACAAAAGAGCTATAAATTGATAAACTACTTCATTTTTATATACTGTACACATACACAAGTACTTAGCTGTCCAACCAAAAACAAAACATCAACACAAAATCACTTCATTTCTAAATTCCATATCTCAAGTGATTTATTCATTGTATATATTAAAATAATATCCTTGCTGTCCAACAAATAAAATAATCACTACTGCACATACACAAACACATGTTGAAAATCACATGATGATAAACAAAATTCATTCATGACTGAACACAAATGACACCATTGTTTCCCTTGATGTGCTGGAACAGACTAATCTTATCGCTGCTACAGCTAGCAAGTTCAATGAAACTATTTTGCCCACGGGACGAGACGGGACAGGCTTTTAAAAATTCGAGACGAGACGAGATTGATCATGTGTCCCGAGACAAACGAATATTTTCGAGACGAGACAGCATTTCCACGAGACGAGACAGGCCAAAGTCTCGTCTCGTGGGCAACGCTAAATGAAACTGGAAGTTGAATAGACATTCGGGGTAAGAAAGGAATGCAGCTTACGACAGATTTGGTGGTTTAGTTAACGGTCCGTTCCAGGATTCGGCCAGGGAAGCTAGGGGAATTTATGAGCCAAGAGCTCGACCTAACGTTACCTGGTCTTGTTTACCCGTTGCAGTTACCAATGATCAGATATTAATTTCTACCTCTTGTACATGAGGGAAACAACTATAGATTTTTAACATATTTAATTAATAAAGACATAAACCTAACATACTTACACAAGCAAAAGGATACACTGGTTACCCATGATTGGCGCTTATCGCCACACACGACTGTATACTTATAGCACAATACTGTCCCGGGTTCGAACTCTCTTGCACACACTCTACCGTGTAAGTTACTGGCGCACTCTCTATTCCAAGTCTCCTCACGCACTTTGGCGGGTACTCTGTATTTCAAGTCTCGTCACACCCTGTCCTCTCTTCCCAACTATTTCCCAAAACTGTAGGTTTTGGTGGATCACGTGTCCCCCTGGCCCAATCAGATTGTCCGGCGTCGTTTTGACCAAGTCGTGGGAACAGCATCCCCTGGTCATTCTCTGGATCCTCCAGTTTCTGCCACATGTTCCCTAAATTAGTTCAGCGACGATGGGCAGTGTCCAGTCGAAGGGATACAGGGCTCATTTGTCACTTCTCGCATTCCTTCGTCCTGGTCCCTCCCTGGCTGGGAAGAGAAGAGCCCACACAGAAAGAAACTTGGTTCCCAACTTTCCGAAGGAAAGTATTCTCAACTTTGAGCAACATAGAATTGCTATATAAGCTTGACAGGGAACGAAGTTTTCGAACTGAGATTATGTGCAAGGGAAATTCAAATTTGCAGCGTCTTCCTGATGTGATCGAAGATAAAATGTTCTACAGCTGCAAGTGGTAGGAAACTTTAGGCAAACTTATCGTTACAAATCGACAGTTTGCGCGCACAACCTCGATTGCCGGTTTTTGCGTGTTTTCTACTTAATTTGATGATATTTCACGGTTATTTCGTGAAAAAGCGTTCATTTCGTGGAAAAGCACACATTTCGCATTACTTCTCGAATAAAACTCATGCATATTTTATCATTGGGGGTGTAGTTACGTGCAGAATGTTCAAAATTGCATCTTTTTTTTTCACATTTCGCGATTTCGCGCATCGTGAAAATTCAATGTCCCTATGTATTAGATATACAAATTAATCCTCGGTCTTTTTTTAATGGAAGAAAATGTTCATTTATGAAAAATAGTCTTACATTTTGATCGGCATAGTAATCTCCATTAGAATTTATACACTTTTGCCATCTTTCGGGCAGCTGGCGAATCTTCTGGCGATAGAACGACGACGGTTTAGAGTCTATAAACTCAATGATGCTATTTTCCAACTCTTGGACTGAAGTGAAAATCCACTAGGTGGTGCTTCCGGGACAGTAACGTCTCCCGAGTTACTTCTCCCTTGTGCGGCCTGGCGTTATCGTGCAGCAATATCACCTGCCTGTCCCACTGCCGGCAAATGGCCTTTTACTCTCAATCTCGCCACTCAAACCAATCATTTGGATTTTTTTAGATTTTCATTCTGCAGTTGCTCCAATTCTTCATCCTCCGCTTTTCTTTGTCTGTCCAGGACGCTGTTCATCTTTCAGATTGAAATTCGGCTCCCAACGTGACCATACACCACACTGTACACCGCTCCAGAAGCGGTGTAGACGCCAAATGCACTACGTGGCACCAAATCAACGAAGTAGGTAGCTCGGTGTTGCACTTTGTAACCAACTAAACGCGAAAGTGCAAAGACAGTCAACAATTGCAGCGAATTAGATGGGGCCATTCAGAGAGAGAGAGAGAGAGATTCCCGTAGTAGAGGTCTGCACGGGCCTAAATTGTAAGGCCCGAGTCCGGCCCGGCCCGAGGAAAAGAAACCCGAACCCGACCCGAGTCCGATAATAAGTAAACATGAGCCCGGCCCGAGCCCGAAAACATAATTAAAATTACTTACCAATTCAGCATTTGAAAAAAAAATGGGCACTGTTGTTAACTAGCTGTTATAAAAAAATGTATTCTCATTTTCGAAGTAAACCATAATTTCAATAATTAAAAATTATTTTTCGATGACAATATTCGCTAACAAAATAGCCACGAGGCCCGGGCCCGACCCGAGCCCGAGAAGTTCTGGTTATTTATGGCCCGAGTCCGGCCCGCGGGCCGGGCCGGGCCTAGGCCCGAGGGCCTGGCCCGAGCCCGTGCAGACCTCTATCCCGTAGTTGCTTCGTACTCACCGTTTCCGTGACCGACAGCTCTTGCACAGTCAGTAACGTGGCAGGCACAGTCAGTAACGTGGCAGATATGAGGTGGGAGGGGATGTCATTTTTCCAGGAGGGTTGCTTGTTAAACCGCCATGTATACGGTAGCAGTAGCTCTTTGCTAAACAAAAAGTGTCACACGCACTCTTTCATATGCAGAGAACAAACTGGAAAAGTGCATTAACGAAACTGTCCAAAGAACAAAATGCAAGCAGAGCAACGCGCGTATCCCATATACGACACCGAAGAAGTGCTGTTTATGGACTGTAACACAAGCGACCGCAATTAGTCTCCCCCCAACAGGTTGTCGAGGCTTTGAAACGAGCAGAAATGGCCGTATAAATGTCAATCGAAGGCACAGAACCTCTCCGATGCTCCTGAGCTATGGCCTACCTCCTGTAGGCTGTTGGTGCAACAAAACCCGAGTCCATTCTCCCGAGGATTTTATGACCTCATAAAAGAGAACTCCCTTGCATTACAACTACATCGCCGGGAGCTCCAGTTCTACCTCAAGCATGCACTCGCCTCGGCAGTTTGTAGATCGCAATCCTGTTGGTGTTCCGCGTGAAATAATTCAGAGTGCAAGAAAAATTTGGGCATTGCATTCGCAAGCATGTGGGAACTCCCTCAGGCAAATTTTTTTTCGTTGGTTTATTGGGTGATTATGGCGCTTTTTGAAAATACGCTAATTGTTTCCTAAGGTGTTCCTCGGCCTTTGGCATGTCTGAGCGAAAACTTTTTTGGAAGGTTTCTGGAAAGTTTCTCGATTCGATAAACCGCTGTCACATTCCCAATTCTGAAATATCCCATCTGATTAGAATTCCTTTTAGAACCTTTAGCGAATCTTCATGTGGTTAATCCCCCAAAATAATTGCTTCTCTCTTCATAAACAAACCATTCATTTATACAAAAAAAAAAATCTGAAAATTACTTAATGTTATTTTTGTACGTTTTTATATACACGTAATACAAATCTATTTTACACAGAAAAGCCTAGACTGGAAATTAAAAAAAGCTCGCCCTTCCCCAGGCTTCCCACTCAATATAACGACTTCCCATCAAGTGCTGACGCGTATATTCATTCCACAAAGTACGCCCTTCGGTCTACCATCAGAACATTATGTTGCTAAATAATATTTATAAATACAGTAAAACCTCGTTAATCCGGAACCCGATAAACCAGACTTCGGTTAATCCGGACAGGACAAAAAAAGCAGGATGCAAGGTTTTAAATGTGGCTAGAAGTCAACAAGAGAACTTCCCAAAGAAAAGGCAGTCAACCACTGATGAAATTCTGTTTCCCACAGACTTTGTACTGTTCTGTATAATGTATTTAGGCGTATGCCCTTTAAATGCACCATAATAAACGTGTTCTGTTGCTTTAAACGGAGTTTTAATGCACTTTCTACTGTTCTTTTAGGTTATTTCAGTTAATTCGTACTTTCGTTAAAACCGGTCAACGTATCCCCCCATTAGTCCGGATTAACGAGGTTTTACTGTAATTATATTTACTATATATGGTAGGATGCTATTATTATTATTATCCGGATTGACAATGTTTATAGCCGGAGTTGGGGCTAATTTTGTATTAATAATATTGATATTATCCATAATTAAAAATTAGCATTTTTTTCATTTATTAACACATTTATTTATTTTATGTTGCACTATTTTTGTTAATCCTTTGTGTAATTTTGTTATTTTTATTTTAGTTCATTTTATTGTTGATGATTTCAATGTAAAATGGCTACGTGTTGTATCTGAAATTTTCTCAATAAATAAATAAATAAATAAATAAAAATAAATTAATAGAAAGAACTAAAATCATTCTACATTTCCTCTCAACTTTTTGAAAATGAACTGGGGCCAAAGACCCACGTGTTTCATTGTAGGATTGGTTCTGAATCCCTGTAGACTGAACGAAATACGAGGGTGATTCAATAATTATTGTCCCCGGCATACTTAAAGTATATGAATTGCAATGAATGATGGGGATATTGTAGCCTAATGTCTTAGATGCCTATATGCAAAATCTCAGAACCGTAGGTGGTATAGTAAATTTGTTTTCCTCGTTTTAGGTGTGAGAGGTGGCACTTAGTTTGAAAAATGGAGAAAACCGAACAACGAGCTGTCATCAAGTACCTCCAGAAAAAGGGGCTAAGCCCAAAGGAGATTCATGAGGACATGGTCAGTGTGTTGGGTGATGGGGCTCCTACTTACCAGGTGGTAAAAAACTGGTGCCGCGATTTCCGTTGCGGCAGGGAAAGCTGTCAACAGGACTCTGGTGCTGGTCCTCCAACAACAGCATCCACCCCAGAAAACATTGATGCTGTGCATGACATGATTATGGCTGACAGAAGAATCACGGTGCAACAGTTAGCAGACATCATGCACATCTCTGTAGGCTCAGTGGAAACCATTGTGCATGAACACTTGGGATTCAGAAAGGTGTCAGCGCGATGGGTCCCCAAAATGTTATCCCGTGAACAACAGAAAGATAGAGTTCAATGTTCAAGGGCTGGTTTGGAGCTGATGGGGGCAGACCTGAAGCAGTTCTGTGATAGATTTTTGACACTGGATGAGAAATGGCTCCACCACTATGATCCCGAGTCCAGACGACAGAGTATGGAGTGGCGGCACAGCAATTCACCTCCCCCCGCAAATTCAGGGTGCAAGCATCAGCACGCAAGGTTATGGCCACAATTTTTTGGGATGCGAAGGGTGTGCTCCTTAATGACTATCTGGTGGGACACACTGTTACTGGGGACTATTATGCAGCCCTAATCCCTAAGTTACGCGAAGCAATCAAGGAGAAACGGCGTGGGATGATGCGGCGAAAAGTGCTGTTTCACCACGATAATGCTCCAGCACACAGAAGCCATGTTACTGGTGCCGCAATTCATGCTGCTGGTTTCCATGTGTTGGAACACCCTCCCTACTCACCCGACCTCGCCCCTAGTGACTTTCATTTGTTCCCGAAGTTGAAGGAGCACCTCAAGGGGACGCATTTTCCCTCAAATGCTGGTGTTACGGACGCTGCGGAAGAATGGCTCACGGCTCAGCCACAGACATTCTTTGAAGCTGGCATAGTGGCTTTACAGCATAGGTGGAAGAAGTGCATTACTGTGAAGGGGGACTTTGTGAAAAAATAATACTGCTTATATGTCAGGGACAATAATTATTGAACCACCCTCGTACAAACTACCTAAGAAATTGTACAAATCTTCATTCCAAATATGTTTGTGAGCTCATTTTTAAACTGTACTTTAATTGCAACATTATAATACAGTAATTTTCGTTCAAAAAATTTGCGAAAAATGAACTTATGCTACTGACTGTACTAATTGTTCACAAACGTTGAATTTACGTTCCAAGACGTACGCTAAAAATATGCCAACAGTACTACTGTTCGAAGCAAATTTTTGTGTGCAAAGATGTTCGAGTAAAGGGTCTGTCTACTTTCACACAGGTGCTTTTCATATGAATTTGTGTACGTTTCACGGCACACTTTTCCACTTTTTGTTAATACACATTAAAGGCAATTATATACGTGTATCAAGATTTGCATCTCTCTCTCTCTCTCTCGCTGTCTTACCCTGTCATAAATCACTAAGTGAGGAGTTTTCCAAGGAGATTAGCAAATACGACTTCAGAATCAAATGATTACAACATGTTTGCACTTCATCTTGCATACACTGTTATCATACTTATATGAAACAAGTAGATGGTAATATGTTTGTGAACAAAAACGATGGCTGTATTTATGTGAACGAAAATGAAGATTCTATGTTCAGTGTTGCGCCCTTGTTGCCACTTTCTGGTTTAGTTAGCCTCCGATATAAATAAGTTACCAAAGTATTCACGTACCTGTATCTTGGACAAAAAGCCGCTGTATATTCATTATAACAGGTGCTTGAAGTTTGTTTGAAGTTTATTTTTATACACACATAGGCCAATCGGGACTAGAGTTACAAGTTAAAGTGAGACCGAAGACATCGTGTCGCAACGGTCTGCTGTTCGCTCATGCGCACTGAATGATTGCCTATAGAGTGAATGAGCTCTTGTCCTTTGTCGCTTCGGTCTGAAATATCCAGAGTCGCTTATCACCTGCTCGTTGTTGCTTCGGTCTTAAAGCTTTCTAAGCGTAAGACATAATTCATGGCGCTTTAGAACGAGCCAATTAGCAGCAAACGTTTCACACCGCAGCGGCTTAGCAAGCCGCACAAGTCTGGGTTCGATTGGTGAAATTCTTAAAAGATACGTTTCACCTGTCGCTAATAATACTACTGACGTAACTGGGAGCTACTGTGTTTGAGGCTGCATAATTGGAGTTTTTTCTTCTCGATTATATGAACATCGCAGCCTTCATTGTAAGTTCTGTACTCCAAGGGAGATTTCAGACCGAAGCGACGTGCGACACATGCCGCTTGGAAACGAGCCAATCATCAGCAACATTTCACACCGTAGCGTCATGACAGGTCATACAAGTCTGTGTTCGATTGTTGAAATCCTAAAGCAAGGACGTGTCGCCTGTTGCTTCGGTGTGAAATCTGCTTTAAATTTCAGAGCCTAGTCCCGGCCATGGTTAAAGGATACCAGAGTAACACATCGAAAGAAAAATGAACTGGTTGTTGCGAAAAGATAGCAGTTGAGATATCCTGACAAATTACTATTTGCACAAGGCAGGAACGAAGAAATAACGTGAGACCAACATAATTGATTCTGACGAAAGGGTGAAATTTTGTTTTGGCTTCGGTTTTAACGAACAGGAAAAGTAAGCAGGTGATTTAATCCGGCAGGTAAAAACATGTTCTAAAATTTATTGTTCTTCCATACCATTTTTTTCTTCCTATCGCTTTCGATGTTCGAGAAAACAAATCAAAGGATTCACACCGGAGAGGCTTAATTCGTAACAAGTTTAACGTTGCTGTGCAGTTTACCGAGGTGAAAAACAAAACACTGCAGTTGAATGAACGTAAGCCTAACGTTACGTACCCTCTCCCCGGTTCGAATTAGCTGATTCTTGACCTTGGGATTCTTAACAGTATCGTGGGGCGTACATCACAGTTTGATCATACCGACATTTTAATTACAATCCTGTTATGAGAAGATAGAATGGTCATCTGGATTATTTCTCTATTACGACCACAGTTTCCCCCCCCCCCCCGGCTAACGAGGGGCGGGCGGGGAATGATGAATGGCTGCGACATAATTTCGGCTGGCGGGTGGGTATCTGTTCCATTGTAACCGGTTATAGAAACTGAATCACGATTCTCCATTCAAAGTCCTTTTGCGAAATGTTCCACGGTGAGAGTTAATTTCCAGACGGAGTCTAGCTGAGAGTTAATTAGAAAAATTGAAGACGAAAGAAAAGAATTACGCGTTAAATGATTGGACTCTTCAATTTGCAGATTACGGTAATTTTTGCTCGAAATATTTTTATCTGAGAACAATGACTTTTATCGTTCGCATGAATGTACCTTTTTTCTTCTTATTTGATTCATGAACTAGTTTTCTGTTCCCTCGTGTGAGCTCTGGCTTGAGACAAATATTCGTCTCGCGCTCTCTATCATGAACAGTGTTGCCAACCACTGCAAGAAAAGCTAAATGCAGGTGGCAGCACGTACGTTGTGGCGTTAGGCAACTGTTCTCTGATTTAAATACGGTGAATTTAGATGTTGCAAATGCTATTATTACATTAAATTACACGTTTAATTTGATTTCGACTCGAAGAATTGACGCCGGAACAGAACTGATGTATCTATTACAAAAATAATGAACATGCAGTGTGCGTTAACGTAAAGTTCCCGTTGTTTTGTGAGTTGTCCAATAGTGCAGGCCACAAACAATTCCTCTCACAATAGTAATTAAGCTACCAGTAAATGGTAAATAGCCAGTGGCGAAGATATAGTACAAGCAATGCAAGCACTGCTTGCACAATTAAAATATTATTTAATGTACTTAACGTTGAGTGCATTATTTATTTTCTATCGCACTCGATTTTGCGAAATTTTACGGCCGCAAATTCTCTCCGCAGCTCGTTGGCAAGCAG
Source organism: Lepisma saccharinum (assembly GCF_977018435.1). NCBI lineage: Eukaryota > Metazoa > Arthropoda > Insecta > Zygentoma > Lepismatidae > Lepisma > Lepisma saccharinum. The sequence continues at coordinate 51,977,767 of NC_139248.1, forward strand.
CAACCTCTCAGCTTGCAGCCACTGTGCGGGAAACCAACGCTTCTCAAGTATCATATGGCGAAGGGTGAAGGTACGGTCCCCAAACCACTAATAAAAGCTCTGCTTTTCGGAGCTTTTCGGCTTCTCGAAAACACCCGAGCCAAGCAGAAAGCAGACACTACTATCAGAAAACATATAAGTGTTAACATGATCTCGAAGATGTATATTTGCTTTATTATAAACACAGAATTATTGAAATAAATTAATATAACTGTTCCAAATTCCATGTAGATAAACTTTAAAGCATTACTTTAAGTTTCAATATTTGTAAAACGTGTCAATAATGTCGACGTTCAGGGATTAAGACAAACATGGTGTTCCGGCACTGGGGAGCGCTGGAATCTACAGAACAGCTGGCTGTTGTCCGCTTCACACTTCTCTTGTCTCAAATTACAACGCACGCCAGTGTTGACAACTACCAAATAATTTACACTATATTTATCGTAAAGTTTTCATACAAACAATGAACTGATGTTTTTTTCGATAAAACGTATGTAAAAAAAAGCAATGAAACTCTTTTCTGAGCACTGCAAATAGCAAAAACGTTAAGTCATAAATGCTATCCAACTCGAAATATTACAAGGGTCGTTCAAGGTTGACCGGGATTTTCGTACGTAAAAAATCGATGAATAGCCGGATCATGATGAAACGTGCGGGTGACGTAATGTATTCCTTCGCTAGTAACTAGCGCCCGGCATGACGTATTTCGCGCATGCGCAGCAGTTGCAGCGAACATGGCGGCAAGTAGTGTATCTGTTGCTGTGGAACAGCGGTGTATAATAAAATTTCTCGTGAAGGAGAAGGTGAAACCTGCTGAAATTTGGCGTAGACTGCAAGCACAGTATGATAAACAAACACTGTCACGGGCAAGAGTGTACGAATGGTGTCAACAGTTCAGTGAAGGGCGGGAGTTTGTAGCAAATGAACCGCACGGATTTTTGAACCGGTAAGATTTTGGGAACTGTCTTCTGGAACATGAAAGGTGTTATCCATGTGGATTTTTTGGAGAAGGGTACCACAATTAATTCCCAGTATTACTCAACACTGCTTCACGGTGCTGTACGTTGGGCCGTTTGGAAGAAAAGATCTGTAATGTTGTCGAAACACATGTCATTCTTCTCCATGACAATGCCAGGCCACACACGGCCCATTTGACTCAAACAACACTGACCAACTTGCACTGGGAGGTTTTACCACACAGTCCTTAGAGTCCAGATTTAGCCCCCAGTGATTATCATTTGTTTGCACCCATTAAAGACCTTCTGGGAGGGAAGAAATTCACGACAGACGAAGCACTGCGGAGCGATGTCCTCCAGTGGCTACGACAACAACCAAGTTCTTTCTACGCCGAAGGAATTCGGGACGATGCCAGAACGATGGCAACGGTGCCTCGGCGCGCACGGAGAATACTTTGAAAAACTGACATAGTTTGGTGTTTCTTCTGCTACCTATTTCCTCTGCAGAAATAAAAGTCCCGGTCAACCTTGAACGACCCTTGTATTTTTATTAATATAATACATTATTAAAAGAAGAAACAGCGCATGTTCTTCCTATTGTAATGGCCTATTATTCGAAAGCTTAATTAATTTTAAGCTTCAAGTCAGTTCTATTACTCCCCCGTGAACATTAATTTTTACAACGAGGTTGACATCACTTTTCTGTTAGCTTCGGAGCTTTTGGGAATATTTTCCATTTGTGTGGGAAGAACGAGTGGTTGAAGTGAGTGTTCTCTTTTGTGAAACAAACATGAATATTTCAAATTTCGTACGGGAATCTGTAAGTAATAGCAAGTATTTTATTATCAATAACGTGACAAGAATTTTGAACTTAGCAGTATGGCCGTTGAGAGAGGAGTTCATGGATATATTATTATTATTTAAAATGTCCTTTCTTTCCTAGAAAAACTGGGGCAATGGGCTGTATAATTTATATACCCCCCTCCCCATTTTTCGGAGTACTGCATTGCTTTCCTTCCTCTTAAGACCATGCTTCGCTACTGGTAAATACGTATAAGTAAGCAAGCACACTGTATTAACACCCAAAATATCACACGCGTCACAACGTGAGCTACCAGTTCTCATATTTAAGGAGTTCGTCATTCTTGTTTGCTTTTGTTTATTTGTACATGGTTAACAAAATCTTCTGGCTTGAGACAAATCATTCACTTCACTCTCTCTATTAAGAGCAAGAAGAAAAATCAATTGCAGGTGGCAGCACGCACGTTGTGGCGTTAGGCAACTGTTCTCTTAACCCACGGTTGGTATACGGTGAGCGTGGCCCTCACACATGAATTTTATTGTCTTGTCATTTTTTCGAATATATCTTTACATTGATCATCATATTGAAAATAGTTTGTAAGTATGTATTGCCTAATACTATATATCACTCATAAGTTAGAATTTTTCATATTCTTGTGCTGCAATATTACTTCGCTGATTACTTATTATGAGAGGCAAGTTATCAAGAAAAACATAACCATATTTATAATTTTATTTGTAGTTTACTTTTAATGTTAACTAATTTGCAAAACATTAGTAATAAATTTAACAATTTATTACTTGTTGACAAAAGAGATATACATTCTACTTATTAGTTTCATCCCGCCCAATATATTGAGGGTAAAAAAAAAAAAAACAAGTAAATGGTTCATCATCATAAGAAAATTGATCCGTCTTGCTGTCATTATCACTTTTCAATCACTCGTCAGTAAACATTATCTTCTGAGCCCTGGGAATCAAACACTACCCACGTCTTCTCTTTTCTCATCATTTGATTCAGCAATCCATGCTCGGAACTACTGTTCTTCTTTCGTGACAAATATCATACGCCAGAAATAGTAGCCGTAATAAGTGAATTGGGTCAAATAAAACCACTATTGAAGAATCAAAGCAGAAAACAGTGACACAACACGAATTTTGTGCGCACAGCAAATAAAATATGTTTTCAGAAAATTGTTACCATGGAGTGTCATCAAAATGACGTGTCTGCACAGACTGAGATTAATGATACAATCCATAACTGTTATCATCTGGCCATAGATATTCCAACTTACACCTACACAAGACCAGAAAGTGATATTATCTGGGTCTTAAAAACTTACAATTATATCCCGGGGTGGGTTAAATACGCGATTGGGTGAGGCAAGTCATCACTAATGTTTGGCTTGAGATTCAACGTGCCACGCTTAGACATTGCGAACAACGTACTCTAATTAGTCAAACTTACAACAGAGGGCAAATGAGAAGACTTAGTCACAATGATCGGCTAGTGGGAATTCAAAGACAAACAGCTGCACACAAAAGGGGTGGGCAATCGCACGCCCACGTTATTGAAGAGAGGATGGAGGCTGCATACCAGCAAACAGAAACATTCTCTTCTCTGCAGATGTCTCTGGATAAATCCCTTCGAATGATGGAAATAAATGTTCGCAAATTCGAATTACGTATGATTGAATTGTGTTATTTTACGTCTTTTTTTTATCATTTTTCGCTAATCACGACGATGAAATTGATGGATACTCACAAGGAACACTTATGCCAAGCCAGAGGCCCCTCGCGGAATTACATATGAATTTGTAACATTGGTTTCAGTAGGAATTTATAGGGAATACATTTCTGTTCGAATTACAAAATAATTATAAGGCCGCCTCGATGGCGCAGTGGTAGCGTCGTCGCCTTGTAATCATGGGGTCCCGGGTTCAAATCTCCGTGGAGGCACATAGTGGTTCGGATCCCACTTTAAACTGTAGGTCCAGTCCCGATTAGCCTTTCTGTGCATAAAGTGGACTTAAAACAAGAATCCAATCCAATTATAATCATCCAAGTTCGCATTAAAAAGAGTCACTGTATATTCACAATATTCATGACTTCTGTGCATGAAGCGGATTTAAAACAAGAACTCTTCATTACCATCTTCGCGATTATCCCAAACAGATAGAAAAATGATCGTCGGGAGGGGGGTCGAACGGGTCGATGGACCCCCCTGGAAATTGACATTGTTCATTTAAAGATACAAGAAAGCAGAAACTTTATTACTCTTATTGTTAAGAACAGAAATAAAGTTCATTTAGTTAGTATTCGAACAGAATAATCAAAGTAAAAATGCATTGTATCGAAAACATTGAGTGAAAAATACAGGTGCATGGTTATATTCTACCATTTCATCCAAAGAACAAATGGTTCCACAGTTTTAAAAATTCTAATAATTACAGTTGTAGGTAAGAGGTCACACAACACACTTTATAGGCCTATATAAAGAATCCTCCTAACATTAAAAGCCTTTTCTTGAACGGGACGTGCAAAGCTTTGATTGATTGATTCGGTGTTTTAAGTCCACTTTATGCACAATAAGGCTAATCGGGACTGGACCTACAGTTTAAAGTGGGATCCGAACCACTATGTGCCACCACCGGGTATCGAACCCGGGACCCCTTGATTACAAGGCAACGACGAGGGACGTGCAAAGGTTAATATCAAAATGCATTTCAGATACTAACTGCATAAAATGCAAAAGAAATAATGGAAAATAGTTGTGGTGGTATACACTCGTTTGGTGGATCCAGTCTCCCCATTTATATAATAATTATTATTATTATTTCGAATTAAATTTATTTTTGTTAGTTTGTAATATTTATTATAGTATAATTACATTTATAACCGTGGTAATAATACTTGTTATTTATCTACTATTTAACTTTTATCATTTGCCCGACCCCCCTGCAAAAATTTCTGGCGACGCCCATGGACAAAAACAAAGTTAGGCTAAATACACGAAATATGAAAATTGTTTACGTTTGTCTTCCATTTCGAAGAGAGTTGAAGTTTAATGATGGTCAAATTATACTAATATCACAATTATAACATCTAGGTTTGCACCACTGGTCATAAAGTGCATGTGGATCCTCTACTACTTGTGACTGCTTGCTTTTGTGTGGAAGGAGTTTTATGCTTCGGTTGGTCACTTCTGCCCGCGGGGGATGTGAAAAAAGCACTTTTGCATTTGCCGCTTCCTCCCCTTCCCACCAACCGAACAATCCTCCCTCAGTACCCGTTCCTTGAATTCTTTCCTCTCGACGTCTAATTGCTGAAAATGGCAGCCCTCGCTGGGAAAGACGGCGCTTGATAACCGGTGTGGGTTGCTATTTCTAATGAAATACGACGTCCAACCTGTTGATTATATGTGATTTGCTGCTTCTGAAACGTGAATACAGGGTACATCAAAAGCTCTCCACATTTTTTATTATGATGTGAGGAAGAAAAAATTTAGCCTTTTATTTTTTTTTTATGATAAAGTGGGCTGTTGCTGTTTACGAATATTAATTAGCCCAAATGAAAAGACCACCTTTACTTTTAGATCGTATGCTGTTTCAGAAAGCAAACAATAATATGCCGACCTCTGTGGCGGAGTGGTTAACACAGCGCGCTATGACGCCAGTGTCCTTAGATTCGATTTTCGGCCTGGTCACGGATGTTCTTTGTGAATATTAATTGATTTGCTTCGTTTTACTTCGCTTCTTGTGCCACTTTTGGCTAGTTTGAGAAGATGGGGATGAGTGATGATATGATGAAATTGATGAATTGACACTCACAAACATCCATGTCCGAGCCGGGATTCGAACCCGGGACCCCTGACTTGGTAGCGCGATGCGCTGACCACTCCGCCACGGTGGCAGGCTTTGTGATATCTCTTCATCAATTTCGTCATATCATCGAATTGGATCATGTCATGTTTTTGTAGATTTAATTCCATTGTAATGTTTTCTTTCTATGTAATTAATCACTGAATAAAATAGTTTACATATTTTATTTTACACTACACGTTTCAGCAATAATTCAACTAAGTTTTCCCCAATATCCATGGCAGCTATTAAATACTTTTGGTAAGATAGTTATTCTGTTTCTTTCAGCTCGTGCCACAGTTAAAATGTTAGGTAATTTACTGTAGAGGGAGATTATTTCCATAATATCTTTGGCTGTTATGCATTTGAAGCTTCGGAACGAGTCACAACTCTCGAAGCAGCCATTGAACGAAGCGAGCCACTGACGTCATCTCAAGCCAGAACCTATCGCTAAGCACCCTGCTCAGGCTCAACACGCCCACTAGGCTCGCCAGACAGACTCGCGTAGTCCGCTGGAGATGTTCCGAAAGTAATTCGACTCTAGTAGAAACTATTCTTTACTATCTTAGCGAGCACTCTACCAAGCATGAACTCTATTCATGAATAAAATTTACAAGAACAGGAATCATACATACGTTTTACAACAAAAGCCCGATTACCATTACAAACAGATGAAATCCCTTTCAATCTTGCTGACACCACCACCATCAGCGGTCTTCATCACGAAATGAAACTATAGGTAACAGAGCAACACATTCCGTTATCTAATTTCTTGTCGCTGTTGTGTAGATCTCTACTTCAAAATGTTTGCTCTTGCACGCAGGGGTTTGAAAGGTCCAGTAATTTTTAATAAATTCAATTCCGGTCCAGGAGAGAAAATCAGTAAGCATAAATGGGTCCTGGACCGTAAAGGACCTTTTTATCTGTAAAGTATTTCAATTTGGTTCAGGAACCTTTTTACCAGATCAATTTAAATACAGTCCAGGAACTTTTTCCCGGATGAATTTAAATACGGTCCAGGAACCTTTTTTCCGGCTCAATTTAAATACGGTCCAAGAACATTGCATTGACGTATAGCCCCAAAAACCTTTCACGATAGCCCCACAAACCATTCACGATAGCCCCACAAACCATTCACGATAGCCCCACAAACCATTCACGATAGCCCCACGGACCATTTCCGGCAAGGTTAGGTTAGGTAAGGTAAGCATAGTTAAAAAAAAGAAAGAAAAAAATCGTAAAAAAAAAGGCACGTTTGGAAACACTGGCGAGACCGTGTGACTTTCGACGCTCGCGCCATCTGCAGGTACATAATGGAAGCAACGGCATAATGTTGTCGCTTTACAGAAAATGCAAGTTCCTTACATAAAAAGTGATTATTTCTTGTTCTGCATCATTCTATGGTGAAGTTTTCAGTTTCCGCGAAAGAAAATACCTCAAAGAACTTCGACAATGCTACAGAAACTGATTTCAGTAAGTATAGTTTCTCCTGTAAATTTGAAGAAATCCGTTCGGGCGATATCGCATATTTACCAGAACTTTTTTCCAGATCAATTTAAATTCTGTCCAGGAACCTTTTTTTCAATGAAATCATACGGAACTTGGACCGAATTTAAATTGTGCGAGAAATAAGGTTCCGGTCCTGCAGCAGAACCCAATAGAACCCATTACAATATATTGGTTTCTGGACCGTTAACAACCCTGATTGCACGAGAATACTTCGCCGAGGTATGCCTATAAGACATGTAAAAGAGTTTCACCTTCAGCTGAGAAGGCAACTTTTATAGGCTTGTGTTGGTGCGGGTAGATGTTGGCCCCACAACGCCGTCAGCGTCTCTACCATCTGTGAGGGCCTCTTTTTTGTTTTTGTTTTTTTTATTTGGAAGAGGGACGCAAGGTCATTTGCACCTTACGACCTTGCGCTGGAGAACCAACTGCAATCGATTTATGTATCGATTACTGATGCATTAGACATGAATATCGGTTGCACTGTGTACAGTCAACGGCAAAGATAATGGTAGGCAAATTGTCCACCACTATTTTTATTACTTTTTTATTCTACATCCTGTGTTGTTTTAAGGAATGAAACTATGTTTGTTCAAAGCAGGCATTGTTCTCTGCTTATTGACGTCATTATTTCAATTCATTGTAATCACATTGTGTAATACAGACCGTGGTGGTGGACAATTCGTCTACTGTTTCTTTCGCCGTTGGGTGTACAACAAGATCCACACCCACAGAACGAATCTTATACCTTCGTTTTGAGTCTCCAAAGATTTAACATGCTCGAATCAAAGTCATGTTGCCTAAAAGCACAAACTATATCAATTAATCTAACCTAGAAGTTACTTCACAGGACCCCAAAACCAAGAATTGCACACTAATGGTTAAGGAACAGAGCAAAGTTGAACACTATCGTGTGATACAAAGTATTGTACAAGTGAAAAAAAAGGTGTGTTGATAATCGGTTAGCCACGTTCAAGTTCTGATATCGTGAGTGCTATGTCTGGTGTTTAATCTTTTGGTAAGTCTTTGTGAGTACTTACGTCCTCGTCAGTCTTACTTGAACTATTAATCGTCTTGAGAATGCAATGGCGGAAAAAGTAAAATACTTCCAAATATGGACTTGTCCTCAAAATGGGGAGGAGAATACTACCGATTAAGAAAATGCATCGTTTGCGGAAATTGGTTTACTATGGGAGATTTAAAGCAGAGGCAAGCAACAGTACACTGCCTACACTCACTAAGAATGAGTATCAAGGGACTGTACTACATCTGTAGTAAAACGGATACTAAGATGAATATACATGTTGAATTCCGCCGGTCAACTGATAGTTGAGTAGTACGTATCTGAATTTTTGACTTGCCGAATGCGTCTCAAGTAGCCTACCTGTTAAAACAGATGGTTTGAATTATTAGGAAATGTTTAGGTTTGTTGCTTTGCTGTTACCAACTGTACGTAGGTACTTGTGTAATTTGCAAGAACTAAATTTCGACTGCATTACTGAAGACAAAATGCAGTCTTATAAACAGGTATCCAAGGTTCGAATCCTGCTGTTGGCGCTTGAGGTTCCGATAACACTTTAACCCGTATAGGTTCAGTACCGATTAACATATTTGTGCATAAAAGCGGGGGAGAACCGGCGCCCACCTGGAGGAAACTGGGGGGGGGGGAAGGCGGCCAGGAGCGTGGTGCTGATTACATCACCCCCACCTTCTTCCATGATGAAGAAAGTGTGGGGCCCTAACCCCACACCCCCTGCACGCCTTCATGACAGGGGAACACTTTACTTTTTACCTTATGTGAAGGTAGAACCGATCTTCCGCACCTTGGCATGGCCTTGGTTCAATCGCAATTGGTTCTGTGTAATTGGGTAGATACAATAGCTGATTGTTGAACGTTCAAGTCGAGCATTGTTATACTCCAATATTATTTTCATTATTTGTATCTGTAATTCATGTTGTCAATTGTTACATGACTCACATTTATTATATCCAGTTAAGCATTAACCGTGGAGTTCAAAATTTAAAAATTCTAATTGAATTGAAACTACACACCCATGTGATACAAATTTTCTGTTCATTGTTTGAAGTCCTGCCATGTCATAGAACGCTCAGGTGAAAATGGATGTTAGCCATTCACTGAATATCAATCCCCGTTTTGAATTTGTTACCTGTGAACAAAAATTGATCATATTTTCTAATTTTTTAACCAATTCTCAACGAACAAAGTCTGTTCCATCGAAGCATAGTTTGTCCTAACTAAAGAAATTCATTAAATTAAGTATACCTCAGCGGTTGGTGTTACATGAAATAAAAAAAATGAGATCCACGTCCCCGTTACTGGCTTAACGTCACACACGCAACCCAATTATTACTTTTATCAGTGTGTAATTGAATCGTTCAATCTCCACAAATCAACGTGTCGAGAAGACCCCCCAAATCATTCTTCTCACGTAAATTTGTTAAATAAAAAAAATAACATTAACCCGTATGTACCCTTATTTTTTATTGTGGTATATTTTCGGTATTTGTGAAGAATATCATCCATTGAGGTCCCTGATTGATTATTTTAAGTTTTTGGATTTTTCTCAATTTTCATTGGCTAGATATGAACGTGGGTCGAAAACGACCCAGGGGGGAAATATGGTAGCATTAAAGCAATAAGCTGACGTTCTATATATTTATTATTTTTTTATATATATATATCGTAGACACTATCCAAATCATTATAATTGTTATTTCATAAAATTATTAATAATTGTAACTTATATTTGGAAATATTTTTTTTACTCGTAAATATATTAATTAAATTAAAATACATAATTATTATCGTACATGGAATTTATGCTATTTCACTTCATAAGGAAAATAAAATCCATTTAGTAATGTTTTCGAATAGTCTTCAATGCATCTAAATAAAAGGAAAATGTTTCGCTACAACTTCTAGAAAATTTCAGAGAAATAAGCATATATATTATGAAACTGATTCGTATTAAATTTCCTGCTTATCATATACATGAAGCTAATAATATGTTAAATTAAGCTCCACCTATTTTTCAGCATAACTGCGTGTAATACAAGGAATATTACAATAATAGTTAGCGACGTACGTGCTGCCATCTGGCGCATCGAATTGTAAATACCGTCAAGGCAGAATGGAATAGCATTCATTTTTCTTCTTGCAGAAAATAATAGAATGTAAAAGGTATATCGTCATGCGTATTAGGAGTTTTCTTTGAGTGGTACGTCAAGGATTTATCGTACCGTAGCGCATTCCACCCATTACCATTAATTTTGGCTTTGTGCTCGGTGCACTTTGACGTGCGGAAAATGCCCTTGCCTCTAGATATCTTCTCGCAAGTAGGTTTTGCTTAGTTCATTGTCCGCCTATATTGGCATTTCGAATTTCATGATGGACGTCTTGGGAAATACCGCATACGCTATGCTTAGTGTGTGTATCTAGTCATGGACGTAACTTGGAGCTTAATTTTGAGGAGGGAGGGGCAAAATCAAACTTGTGAGTTAACCCTCCGTTAGGCGCGTGGGTGACAATTGTCCCCCCACTGACATTTGTCGCAAGTTTGCACCACTGTGTGTTAATTATCGCAGTCGCGCGTTTCTGTGGCTGAACGTTGATTGTTTGTGTTTTTTTTGTGTGTGGCCTATAGTTGGTAAGAAATAAATTCTCTTTGCAGTAGCCTGTTTGGGTGACAGTTGTCAACCGCGCGCCTATAGCTATACGTAACCAGTGAAATGTCAAAACGCCGGAAGACGGAGCCGACAAAGACACGAATGTTGTTCTGCAGTGGCTTGAGGAAGAGACGGAGGTGTGTTCTGATGACAGTGATCATGAAATCGATCATGTGACTGCAAGTGACCACAACACCGCATCGGAACAAGAAGTGAGTGATGAGGGAGATACGTAGATCCAGTTCGTCTGAATTGAGTGATAATGATATATCCCGTTCATCTGAATGTTATTATGGGCAGGGTCATGAAACAACATGGGACACAAGAATTCCTCGAAAAAATGTTCGTACCTCAGCAAGTAACATAATTATTCATCTTCCTGGAAGCAGAAGTAGGGCCCGTTCGGTCAAGACTCCAATTGGAGCATTGAATTTGTATCTTGAGGACGACATAATCCAAATTATTGTTTCCCGTACCAATGTATACATTGAAAACGTTCGTTCAAGGTTTACCAAAGAAAGATGCAAGATTGCCAGATGACATAGAAATAAGATCTTTCATCGGCATGCTTTATGTTTATGATGCGTTGTTCAAGAAAGGACTTGAAGCAGTTGTGGGATAATTCTAGAGGCAATGGATTCGAATGTTGTTTTCTTACAATGAGTGAGAAGAGATTTCATTTTCTTTGTCGATGTTTGCGTTTTGATAATGTAAATACTGGTAATTCTCGGCAGGTGAAAGATAAACTAGTTTCAATCAGAGAAGTATTTGAACTTATGGTTTGTAAGTTTAGTGATTTTTTTTTTCTCCAAGTGAGTATTTAACCGTAGATGAGCAGCTTCTGTCTTTCAGAGGGAATTGCTCCTTTAGGCAGTACATTCCCAGCAAACCGGCAAAATGTGGACTAAAAATATTTGCTCTTGTTGATGCTAAGACTGGCTATACAATTAATTTGGAACCATATCTCGGACAACAGCCTGAAGGAAAGTTTCGTGTCAGCAATGCTGCTAGCGATGTTGTGTTGTGATTAGTGGAACATATTTCTGGAACAAATAGGAATGTAACAGGTGACAACTGGTTCAGCAGCGTGAAGTTGGCTCAGACACTGTTGAAAGAAAAGAAGCTCACGTATGTAGGGACGATGAGATAAGCAAGGAGAGAGATCCATAAAGAAATGCTTCCAAACAAGAACAGAGACAGATACTCCTCATTGTTTGCTTTCAGTAACAAGTGCACTCTTGTCTTGTGTCATATTGTAAAAATAAAAATAAACTGTATTCATTATATCAACAATGCATCATGATGATCCAATTGATGAAGACACTGGTGATGAGAAAAAAACTTAAATGATCACATTTTATAATTGCACAAAAATTGGAGTCTATCTGCACAGAGAAAAATGTTTGTTTGGATTAACCAAAAAAAATGGTAGTGCTGAACAAAACGTTTGTTTAAATAGGCATCAACCAAACAATTGTTCACCATTGCCAAAAGATTTGGTCAAGTTCTATTTGTTTGTCGTAAACAATTTTTTGGTTACCAAAACCAAATATTATTTTGGTAAATCTAACAAAATGCAGAATGATTTGTTTAGGAAAACCAAATAATTTAGTCAAAATTACCAAACGATTTGTTAAATAATTTATTCATAATTACTTATGTTATAATCTGGCTAATTTTAGCTAGAGTGGATAGTTTGTACAAACTAACTGATCTCAAAATACACATTCAAAATAGAAATTTCACGTGAACTAACCGTTTTTGGAACTATGATTACAATCAAACGTATCATTATTTGTTGTACAAAAACTTATGTTTCTTGTACACATTTTGACAGAACCATCTAGCGGCCGGTTTAGGAAACTTAGTATAAAGTAAGTATATTCTGAGCTTTTTTTTAAAGAATATTAGGTTACACAGCAACATAAAGACTCGCTTCGAATAATTACCTATCTACATGAGTTTCAATTTTCGACAAGGGACTTTCATACTACACTCGACGAAACTGGACAATCGTTATTTCAAATTCGGAAGCACGCTTACGCACATATAGTAAATTTAACCAAACGTTTTGTTTCTCTTTACTTACATATGTATCATTTTGTTTACGAGTACCATATTTTGTCTGACCAAATTTTTTGGTATTCTTAAACAAAATTATTTAGTAATTACAAGCAACATTTGGTTATCGGAAACAAAAAGCATAACCAAACAGCTCAACCAAACTTTTTTGGTAATTCCAAACAAACCAGTTTTTTCTATGTGGTGGATCAATTGTGTCAAAAAATGATGTTGCTAGGACCACGAGAAGATGGCCCATGGTGATAGTTTTTGATCTTCGGAATATATGTGCAATTAATGCACTTTGCATTCTGAACTCTCAACTCTCTCGGAGAAGATTTTTGGAGGATATCGACTGGGAAATTATTAATGCTCTATTCCTCAAGTTCCAGTTGAAATAAGGAGGAGAGGCCGACTGTTACTTGGTGTTGAGGAAGAGGGAACAGTTGATTTTGAGAGCCCACCAGTGTCCAGAGGACGTTGTCACGCCTGTGAAAGGCAGAGTAAGATTTCATATCTTTCCATTCAGTCATTGAAACTTTATTTTACTTTTATTATTATTATTATTATTATTCCAATCATAAAATTGAGATTAACTTGCAATTACTTTGGCGTTGTTGAAAAGTTCGGATTTTAGTCCTTTATTTAAATAGAAACTGGATTTGCGTTGCTATGTTTCCATAAACATCAATCACTTTGTTGATGAACAGTTCCCGACTTTTCGCCATCCGTGCAGCTTCTACTTACGACAGTCAACATGATTTTAATGACTGCTGTGACTCTCGTTATTTTGTTGTACATGGCAGTTATTTGCTGTAACTTACAGCATGTAAACCAGAAAAAGCCATATTATTTGTAATAAAATTTCGCTATAATTTCACCATTTACATAAACTTTTACCACATATCTCAGGTGGACAAGAGCCCTTCTGCGGGTGCCCTTGCACATAAGGGTTGCTCCTCTGACTCCCACCCGGAGAAAATTCTGCCTACGCCATTTCCTTCCAAGGTACTTCATATCATGTAAATATCTCAAGATGTGAAAATAGGAAGCCCTGAAATTTCCCACCCTTTCAGCGGCATCGGGAGGGTGTTGAACTCTGTCGACCCCCCCCCCCCCGAAGTTGATATCGTTCATTACAAGTTACGACAATTCAGTAAACTTGTTTTTCTTATTGTTAATAACATAAATAAAGTTCAGTTATTTTGGTGTTCGAACAGAATAACCGACGTAAAAACTGCGTTGGTTCGAGAAAAAATACTCTAAAAACAGTAACTAGATCATGTTTTCATATTCTGACATTATTTCAAAGAATAAATGGTTCCCAAGTTTTCTAAATTTTATAAATTAGAGTTTCATGTGAGACGTTACATAATATAAATTGTATGAATAAAATTTTCACTTCACTTTTGTGTGTAAATATGTAAATAATGGAAATAAATTGGTATATTCTATTAATTTACGTAGTTGTTTTTTAATATTAATCATGAACATTATGATAATAATGATAATAATAATAATAATAATAATAATTATTATTATTATTATTATTAATACTATTCACAAGTTTTATACAATACCTTCCAGAACTTCTGACGACACTCATTCACCCTCTATATTTTCTTCAATTCGAGTACTGTACCCACCCCTTCCCCCTCTTTGAAAACCTTGTTCACGCCGACATCATCAACTCTTTTAGATCTCGCTTATTGGTCATTGATTGCATTCTCCTCGGGTCAACTCGTGATCCAAGACCCACTTCCATCTGCGCTGTCAACTTTCACCGCCAACAGTGTTTTTAAGGCCAAGGGTCCCGCAGTTCAGTGGTTGGCAAGCTTATTGTTATCTGCCTTCAGCCAATGAGATTAGCTTGGAACAAGTGAACGTGCAACGTCGTCTATGGTGTCTAATAAATGAATAAGTGCGAAGCGGTTAGCACGACATGCTGCGTAGCCGAAGATAATCAGACTTTTATTTGCAGTAGTTCAACAATAATAAAAGATGTTTCTATATAAGACAGATTTAGAAGCAGGTGCATTAAGAAAATCAAATTTATCAGCTAGTTCTATCAAAATAACTACAATTGACGAGATATTCCCGTGAAACTATTTGTTCTAAAATGAACTTAAAACTCGAACTTCAAAGTAACGTATTTTCGTTCTAATTTTAGTGAATGATTGAACAAGGTGCGTGTTGTTATCACTATATTCTTAACTCCTGTGCTGTGCATTAACATACTTTCTCGTGTCTTCTGTTATTGGTTGTTGAACAGTTGAGAACAGCAGCATACTTTCCTAATGAAGAACACAGAAACATCATTAGTATGGAACAAGAGTAGGACGTTTGATTTGCATAATACTATTACAATTAAAAACCAGACTTTAGTTTTCGCATTGCAATTCACATTTTTTTTAAAAATGGTAGAATCAGAATTATAGTTATATTATATATGGTACCAGAATTTTATCTTCTATCAGAGGCGTCTCCTGAACGCATCTCCTGAACGCATGCGGTGCATGCTGCGCATGCGTCAGTTGTGGGAAAAAGGACAATTTGCTCTGTGACGACATTACTGAGCATTTCTACATTCTAATTTCCTCATATAGGAGAAGTATTTATTTTACAAGAGAGCTCTCAACTAAGCTTATATTACATTTCTTGGATCTGAAGTGAAAGAAAGTAATAATTATTTTCCCACAATTGACGCATGCGTCACTTCAGATCCAAGAAATGTAATATAAGCTTAGTTCAGCGCTCTCTTGTAAAATAAATACTTCTCCTATATGAGGAAATTAGAATGTAGAAATGCTCATTAATGTCGTCACAGAGCAAGTTGTCCTTTTCCCCACAATTGACGCATGCGTTCACGAGACGCCTCTGAGTATATTCTACATTCTATATACGTACATGTAATTATTGCATAAGTCTTTGTTCTTGTATGGTGAATGACAAGTGAACCATCCCGATTAATTTGATTTTCATCAATCCTTGTATGTATGCTAATTTTATTGGTTGTGTTCATATTTTCTTTGTGTCTAAGCCAATGCATTTGCATGCTTATCTGCTTTCTGTAATTGGAGGATTTTATTTCTGTTATGGGCAATAAATAAATAAATAAGCATACTATTCCTGTAGTTATAAATACGTACATGTTCGGCTATTTCTTTCTCTCTTGGTCAGGATTGGTTTATTTGACCTTTCAAGGGAATTCTACATCGAGTAGGATGTGAACCTGCAGCAAAAAAGAATGCAGGAAATGTGGTCATACTTCAAGTAACATCCGAACTTTGCGTTTCGAACAGAGAAGCAATTAAGCATCGTCCGACGGTAGTAAAATTCCAGCAACTTTCGAGAAAAATCAGCCTGCCGTCCACATTGAACGGTCAAAAACTGGAGAAACAAGATGTGAATCCTTACATGGACAGCAAAACATTAATCGAAATTTTCCCAATAAGGCAAACGGTGCACAAAGCACAAAATTGGTTCTGACTTGCTTTACGCACACCCGAGGAAGAAGAAGAAGAAAAGCCACCGGTTGGTTTTTATAGGTCATGCACGAGCAATTTCTGCCTGCCGTTGATAGAAGTTAAAGATATTAAAGTAGGCCGATGAATCATTTGGTAATAGCCCTGAGGGCTGATAATGAGCCGCGATAGGGCGAAATTTTTTGAGGACCTGTAAATTTGCACAGCTCATTTAAGCCACCTATTTTTATTATAAAATGTTTCTTAATTGGTACGTTTTCGTTTTTCTCAATGAATTACAAGTGTTAATTTCCCCATTCTTTTGTTTCAGCTAATGACCTTCAAGTTATAAGATGGCATTGTCAGATTAGTATTTCTCAATTTAACGAACTGTTTATTTTACTTCGCTTTTCTGCCACTTTGGCTAGTCGTGAAGATGAGGATGAGCGATGATGTGATGACATTGATGAAGGGACACTCACAAGGGACCCCTGCCCCGGCTGGGGTTCCAACCCGAGACCACTTGTGTCCAGGCACGTATCTAGAATTATTTTTCGGTGTGGGGTCCGACCAAGTGTGTCAATAATAATAATAATGAAAATAATAATAGGCCTAATGATATTTAATTCAATTTTATTAATGTTAATTATAATATGTAATTTACAATTGTATTGTTATTATTACATGAATAAAATAAACATGTATTCATTTTCTAGCTTACGTATAGTTAAGATTGCCAAAATTTATATTAAAACAACTGCTCTGGCAAGGAAATTTATGTCAGAAAGATAAATAATTGAATATTTATTGAATAGAAAAAGAAAAAGATGTTTTGTGCAATTGACGAAAAGTAAAATACCTGATTTATATTTTATGCATATTATCATAAGTACTAGTAATGAGCATACACCTTTGGTACTGTTCTTCAAAGCCGTATGTTCCCAATATAATCCTTGCCTTCCAATAAATTCGGACATATACAAGAAATGCTAAATAAGTATATTTCGATTAATTAATTTCAGTACTGCATAAGTCTTTCGGGGGGGGGGGGGGTCCGGACTCCCTAGGCCTTCTCTAAATACGTCCTGGCGTCGTAGCGCGCTGTTCTAACCACTCTACTGAGAGGCAGGCCGAACCGCTATTTTCTAAGTTTGGAAATACAGACAAGGAAGGAAAACGTTTACAGCTGGGGTCTGGAAGTGAAAAATCTCTTATATAATAGCGGAATGGGTTGGGTATCGGAAGAGGGAGGAAGGGGGGCATCTCAACAGAAAATCAAATCAGAGACAGGTTACTGGACATAGACAGACAAGAAATAATAGTAGACTACCAAACTAAGACCTCAATCAGGGAACAGCTAAGAGTAAGAGAATGGGGGAAAGCGAAAATATCCAGGTTGTGGGAAAAAATGAAAGAGGCGCGCTGGCATGGTTCAGATTAGGGGGATGGAAACAACTAAGAAAGATAAATTTGCAGGGGAAAATATATGTCCTTTGTGCGATGGGGAGGAGACGGACAAGCATATCCTACTGAACTGCCCTTCTACACGTGACCTAAGGGACAAAGGGATGAAAAACTTCACAGGGAGGGAGGTGATAGAATAAAGATAAAGGAAGCGGGGCAGCAAGTGGGGAAATACCTGGGGGAAGTAAGAGAACGGCGGGGGAAAGCTGTTAGAGAAGGCAGCGAAATGAGTGATCATGCTCCAGACGAGCCATCTTTATAGTGTAAGTGTGTGTAAAGCAAAATGTATGCGTTTTTGGTGAGAGTGCAGGAAGAGAGAAGTGGGGCGAGGAAGAAGGAAGAAAGACTGGAAGAACTGCCGAGGGAGGGGAAGAATGTGTATATAGGGGACAACGTAAGAGACAGCTTAAAAGAAAACTAAATGTAACAAAATATTGTAGAAAAATCAAAACTATGTAGTGCGTACAGCCTATGGCTCGCACAAAAAAAAAATAATTCTAAATCTATTTTCTAAGTGCTATCATATCGTCGTATAAGAACGAGGGGAACGGAACTCAAAAAAACTGTTTTAAGCTTCTTTAAATAATCTCTTCTGAGGAGCTCTGTTTGGAGTCAGCTCGGCATCTCCAATTCTAATCCTTAGTAGTACGGCGGAGTCATGTGTCTCCAATTTACTGACTCTTTTTGAGAGTCAGACATTTTCCTAAAGCCTGCTTTACATTGGTCGAGTAGACGGGAGAGTAGCTGGAGCAAGTATGGTAAAGCGAGCTACTCTCCTCGTGTAAACAACTGGGGAGAGCACTGGAGCCAGTACTCGCTCCAGTAGTCAGGACAGTCGACCTAGTTGCTTCCTCTCCCATCAATTTTTTCACTCACGCGTAAACTCGACAGACCACTCGGTCAATGTAAACGCTTTCTGAGGACAGTATAGAGTCTGTGTTGTGTGAGTGCCCAATGTCCATGGAATTTGTGTCGGTTATAGGAACAAACAAAATTAACTACGGGCGTACGATGCTTAAAGTGTAGATGAGACTTAATGTATTTGGCGTAGAAGTAAAATTAAAAATAAGTAATTTACGATCTACACAACCAAGAACGATCGAAAATTGAAAAATCAATTGGCTTTACTGGGAATATTTCTACCCTTTTCTGACAGTTTTATCTTTCATGACATATATTCCCATTTTTAAGACATATTTACATACATATTTTACATTTTTATAGGACATAAAGTCCCTGGCACTAATCAATGCTGATGAACAAATAAATAGTGTTTATGATATGCGCCATGACCTTAATGACGTTGAGGTTTTCAGAAATATACGTTCAAGGAATAGTCACATATTAGATTTTATCACCAATAATACTGAGATACCATACACAGTTGTTATTATGGAACGGATTTATGGGCACTAAAACCTCTCAAATAGGCACAAAAAATTACGAAAATAGGCACTTAGAAAGCCATTATAAAATAAAAATACATCACAATAGACTTTGGACAAGAATTTATTTCAATTGGTTGGTTTTCTTTCCAGACATGTCCCCGTGCATTGTTGTATTCATATCTCGTGAATAAGAGTGTGTAAACCGTTTCAGAACATTTTTTTTTAAATCGCCAACGACGTCGATGGTTCATTCTGTCAAAAGGGCACCAAACAGCTGCAGCTACTATCTCAGTTTGCTGGATTTGATTTGATTTATTTTACTTCGCTTTTTGTGCCACTTTTGGCTAATTTGCGAAGATGGGGGTGAGTGATGATATGATGAAATTGATGAATGGACACTCACAAATATCCATGCCCAGGCCAGGATTCGAACCCGGGACCCCTGGCGTCGTAGCGTGATGTGATAACCACTCCGCCACAGGGGTCGGCTTACTTTGCTGGACCCTTCGCCACAGAAGGGTCGAGTCGAGCAGACAGGCCAGTAACTCTCCCGCTCACTCGACCAATGTAAACCAGCCTTAAGAATGCATTATTTCCTTTCTCTTGTAAACTTGATAATTTGGAGTCACGTCACACTAGTTCTCACACGACGATAAATACAAAAACATGTGTATCAGGATTAAAGTAATTATGTTTCTGCAATTATATTGATTCTATTTAGAATCTACATTTCTGTACTGAAGCTACTCTTGAGTATTTGAGGATGCTCTTTTCGTAGAACCGCGATGGTCCAGTCGACGACCTCTGTGGTGTAGTGGTTAGGGTTACGAAGTGGTCTCGGGCTCGAATCCTGTAAAAGACGCATGTTTGTGGTGTTCTGTTGACTAGTGAAAAGTAAAAATCCATAATAGAGTACAGAGCAAGAATAATGAAAACAAGATATGAAAGGAGGGTTTTTTTTTTTTTTTTTTTTAGTTTGTAGGGCCGCCTGCGAGACCCTTATTATACATTGCCGGATTGGCCCATCTCCAGTCGGAATTTTCCCAGCAATGTTTCTGCATGGAGCGGCTCTGGGTACAAGTAGCCTATAATGAATTGGTACTGAATGCAATCTTGGAGGGTAAAGGAGACCAGAGCGAAATGCTGATCACATCTCCCCGCAAATGGACTCGTGAATATGTGTGATCCTACCCTACATCAAAGAGCGCCCGGAGGATTTTGTTTTATAAACTTTTATTATTATTAGTGTTATTTTATTGTTGTTGCTATTATCATTATTATTACTATTATTATTATTACTACTTTACAAATCATAAAATTCTAATTTGGTGTTGTATACACGTTCAGACTCGAAGAGTCGAGGCTATATTATTTAAATAGAAACTTGAATTGCCATGCTCCCTTTCCAAAAACATCTATCACTTTGTTGATGATAAACAGTTCTTTACAAGGCTCCCCGCAAGGGGGGGGGGGGGGGTCATGGTTGCACTTGGCCCACCCCTGAGATTTCTGGATAGACTTCATATAATTCAAATTTTGAGAAAAAATCCTGCGGTCTGCCAATCTTTGTATCTCTTTTCACAATTCACAGGTATCACTTAATCTACTGTCCTTCATGATACATCTGATCCATGTTTTTACATGCCGAACGAAGGGTATTGTAATAGATAGAAATACTCCAAAATGTCGGGGTGTGAATTATCAAGGTTAGGTCCTGACTTCGGCAAATTATTTCGCGACTTTTCGTAATCCCGAACAGTCGAGAAATTCCAAAGGATCTTCTTTAATAGAGGTTAATTCTTGATACTTTCTGCACAAAACGTGTCTGAAAATTCTTGAAATTAAAAGTTTTTATTCAAGAAGTGCAAAAACAATCACTTGAAAGGGAAATAGTGTGTACTGTGCAATTCGAGATTTTCACCGAATCTGGAAATTTCGAAAATTATCCAGAATTATTAATATTTCCTTCGCAAGCCTTCCCGACCAAACTTTTTCCGTTCCGGACGGCAGTCAATGTCTCTTGTGACAATGTTCTCTCGTTATTTTGTTGGACATGGCAGTTAATTGAGGTAACCCATGCCTGGAAATCGCAAAAAACAATATTCTTTGTAATAAAATATCGCTACAATTTCACCATTCGAAATACATGAAATGTTCCCCATATATATATCAGGGGGGGGGCAAGTGCCCCCAACCCCCCTGCGAGCGTCATTGCCTTTAATGTATTTTTCTTATTTTGCATTGCTTTTCTATCTCTTTATGTTAATTTTTGGAAGGTAAATTTTTTTGTGCCTCTATGTATCATATTATGGAAGCATGTCTGTTTAGGATATACACATATTCATCTCCGGACGCAAAGATCGTTTGAAAAAAATGTTGTTTTAACACGCTTTCGATCACTCTAGCTATGTTTTAAAATGTTATTCTATGTTACTACGTGTTCATGAAAGTAATGCACATTTTCATTCTTTTCAGGTAAGCAACATCTCTTTAAAATGGAAGAAAGTTCTATTGTGGTAAGTTTTTTTTACTCACCTTAACTTTTTTCAGTTTATAACAATCAAGCACTAATGAAAGATAACAGTTCGATGAATACAATACCAAGGTCCGTTGACTTGTTAGCTAGCGGTCTACGGACCTTGTACAGTGTCTCTCAAAAGTTTTAGGACAACGACATATTAAACTAGGCAACCCAATTTACACAAGGCGTTGGTGGGTTGCGTGTAGGGTTAGGGTCAATTATAGGGTTGCCACATGCACAATAGATATTTATGAAATACACGAAAGAAATAGAAAAAAAGTATTATTGTATAAAATTGTATCCGATATAATAGTGATATTTTTAATAATTGTATACAATAATACTTGTTTTTTATTTATTTCGCGTATTTCATAAATATCTATTGTGAAGGTGGCAACCCTGAAATTGAGCCTAACTCTACACGCAACCCACCAACGCCTTGTGTACATTGGGTTGCATAGTTTAAAATGTCGTTGTCCTAAAACCTTTGAGAGACACTGTACAATACTTGCTTCAATGCTAGTAAGCGTGGTTCTTTAGTGGCATGTTATCTTAGACATTATTCCGTTACCTGTTTCGTACACTACTTTTCAACGTAGCATCTGTTCAGGTGAGTTTTACCGATAGTGGAAACCCACAACAGATGTATACTCTGTCCTGGGAATCTTTGGAGTGAGCGAACGAAAGCAAGTCCTCTGCGCAAGTAGTGACTCGAGACAGAGAGGGCTTCACCTGTAACAGATTGTTGAGATGTCCGAAAAGAATTACGAAAATAACTTTAAACACCCCTCCTGAAAGTGCACTGTGTCCTGCGGGAAACCGAAGTGTCAGTTACTTTTGGCGCTAAGAACAGTAGTGAGCGAGCGTGGGAAGTTTTCAAAAGGCCGCGCAGTTTTCTAAAAATGTAGTCTTGTCTACTGAACGGTATTTCGCGATCACGTTAAGAAGAAATCTAAACTCTGAATCGGTGACTGTCCGTTGTTAGTTTTCGATATCCACGAAAACTGTAGGGTCTAAGTTGGTCGGCCGGGAAGCTGCAGTGAGGAAGATGGAAACGTGTGTCCAGAAGCATGGGTCTGCGAAGGGATTTTGTCAGCTGTTCCATAGAGTTTTCTTCTAATTGGTTCCTAGTTTGCAGAGAGGAATGTGAAGTGAAGAACTTAGTGCTAAAGTGAAACGTGATTACTTTGATAATAAGAGAGCTCTCTATTCAGTGATTAAAGTGGTTGTTACAAAACGGTGAAGGAAAAGCGCTATTCAGAAAAAAAGGTAGAGATCTCAAAACAGGCTAGCCTTTGGTCATGTAAGTAAATGTAGTAATATTCAGTAATTATTTTGAACTCAATTATTATAAGAGTGTGTAGCTACAGAAATTTTTTTGTTTTTTCAATACAAAGTTGACTTATAAACCGACGACAAGCGGGAACTCAGCGGCCTTTCACTTTAAATTTTATAATTATTTACTAAAGGTTATTCTTTAATAAATGTAATTTTTATTGGTTACGCAACTTGAGAGTATTATTAAAACCTGAAAAGGAATTGTTTCCCGCTGAACGAAAGTTAGAAACGACGCAAAAATCCAGCTTTATCGTTACACACCAATGAACGCGTGCGAGGGAACGGGATTGCGTGGAAGAAGGGGGGAGCGACTGCAGTTACCAACCTTCGTACTGCTTCGTTCCGCCCACTCGTTTTCTCCCCTTCTCCAACGTTATGCGCGGCTTTGCTCCATAGATTTCCGGGATAGAGTATATAAATTACTGCTAATAAAGTTTCACGTAGTAGGTTCGAATCCTGGCCTGCGCATGGATGTTTGTGAGTGTCTATTCATCAATTTCATCATATCATAATTCATCCTCATCTTCGCAAATAAGCCAAAAGTGGCACAAAAAGCAAAGTGAAATAAACCACATCAAATCAAATCAATGATAGTTTCACGTAGTAAGCTACACCCTGGTTCACATCACATTGTACACTTTATCAGGCTCCAAAGCAAGTCCTTTTTTGTGCTGAGTTAAAAAGCCTTAGCTTTCGTCTGTCTGTGCGAGTCAAAGAATGGAAAATGAGCAGTCGACATATCTTGAAAGTTCGTTGTCTCAAATTCACACAAAGATATAAACGTGTAATTTGTTATACGGGACAGATCTAACAAGTAGCAATTGTATTCGGTTAAATACTCTCGATTGGACCGTTCATTTCGCAGTTTCACAGAAAACGCAGCTCACAATTTATTTACTTTTACAATGAATATATCTGAAGTAAATAATGTGACTTCAAATTGACTCGTGTCATGCACTAATGCGGTGATAGTTTTTGGAGAAAGGTAGATAAAATAATAATAAAAAGATATTAATTAAAACTGTTTTTTCTATATTGCATTTTTATTATTACATGAACACGTACACAGAATATACAAGATTACATATGTAATATCACATGTTTATTACCTAGCTTGCGTGTGCTTTAGATTGCCAATATTTCACAAAAACAAGGAAGTTACTGTCAAATACGTAGATAAATAATTGAATATTTATTGAATAATGAAAATCAAGATTACATCCAGTTGATGAAACGTGAAGTTCCTGATTAATATTTTGTGCATATTACCATAAGTACTATAGTGCATAACTCTCCTTGATACCGTCCTTCAAAGCAGTATGATCCCAATGTAATAATCCTTGCCTTCCAAGTTCAGAGGAAATAAGTAACCATCGATTATAGTACAGTCACGGACATTTCTGGTTTGTAATATTCCCATTGACTCTCAATGGAATCGTCACAACCCAGAAGTGTCCGTGACTGTACAACAAATGCTAAACAAGTACATTTTCATTATTTTCTTTTAAAACTTGGTAAGTCTTTCGCGGGGAGGGATCCGGACCCCCCACTAAATACGTCCTTTTCCACAAGGGTAAATGGCGAGAAATTCATAATTGGAATATAGTTTGAAACCAGTGGCGTGCGGTGACATTTTTCGTTGGGGAAGCGGAAAAAAATAAGAAAACCAAGAATTCATTGCTTTTACATGGTACAGTGGGATCCATGAGTGCAAATTGTCCATGACTATTTTCATTAATTTTTCTCTTACATTCTATGTGTTTTTAAGCGATGAATTTTTATCCATGCTGGTGCAGAAGTTGTCAACAGCTTGTTTTGAGTTTTCTTTTAATTCTTGAAGCTCTTATTGGGTCAAATAAAGTGCACGACATGGAGATGGACAATTTGCACGGTAATACTCATGGAACCCACTGTACGTTATACTGAAATATGAGAACTCTACTTGATACTGTGTCCTTAACGTCTCTTGTACATCAAGACTGTATTCAATCACCGAGTATTTGATACGCCTCAACCGAATTGCGCACAAATCTCACTGACCTGTTTTGCGCACATATTTTGATCCAACGTTGCCACTTTGATAGCTTTAAAGTCTGTGCGCAAAACTGTTTTTTTCTTTAGACAAGAAGAGAGAGAGAAATTAGGTTAGGTTAGGTTAGAATAGTATACGACTGATGAAAATGACGTGTCCTTAGCGTAAACTTCACCATCACTTGTCAATAGCCTCTATAATATTTCGCGGACGAACAGGAGTGAACACACAAACAAACACAACAGAAGTGAGAACGGCTTGAGAACATTTTACATCTGACTACAACGCCTCAATTTTTTGTGCGCAATCCTGTACATTGTGACAGCTTGTCAATGGCTTATCAGATACCACTGATAAAACCGGAAAAGTGTCCGCAATCCGGCTGTAGCCATTTGAAAGGAAAAGATGAATGTCCTTGCGCAGTTGTTCATTTATTCAAACCTCATTTGGTCTGTTGTCAAATGTATTTAATGCTACAGACGAGCACAGATGATTGAAATAGTTTTCACGATTTTCACATATTGCAAATTTTCCGTACAAAATAGTAAACAATGCCAGTACTAAAGTTTTTGAAGCTTTTTATTTCTACACAACCACCCGAACTTCCCGCAAAAAACAAACAAAACAATAGAACTTCGCACGGCCGAGGAACTTTTAACCTCGCCAAGCGATTGTAAAAAAAAAACGTGACGGCGGCCAGCGAGTGTTACCAACCCTATTTGGCCGATGTGTCTATGGACGTGATGTCTTAATAGACCGAACGCTCTGAAACGTCTATATTCACATATAATATGTCATACGCATGTCAGCAACCATATTTTTGTGTTTCTTGTGTGCTTTCGAACTTTATGGTTTATTTAAAAAATATTAAAATTGTAACTTGCTTGGTTGATATGATACAATGCTGGGTGGACACTTAATCGTGTAGTTCGCATTACTGAGGACATCACCGATGGAACCCGACTATCTTTCATCCCTTACCGATTGGAATACAAAGTTTCCTTCCACATAAAACAGTCTTCCATTAGCTGATTCAAGGTCGCATGTTTCTCTTGGTACCCTTGCTGGCGCTGGCTGCAAGCAGACCAGAGGGTGATTTGTCGCCGAGCAGATGCTTTGTCAACACGCCACGAGAGGGTGTGGATGGTCCCATTTCGGAAAAGGACGAACATTGTGCAGGCCTTCGGCGGATTGATTCTGTTGAGGTAACAGGGAAGAAATAACGAACAACTAAAAGATAAACAAGTAACTTTTGTAACCCAGTGGCGTAGCGTGATTGTATGAAAGGTGTAAAACTTCCTTAGATAAACCTGACCTGAATATTGGATAAAGAAAACCCAAATATATTTTAACAAAATAGAATCTATTTGAATCTAAGTCAGGTATGGGCATACTCAATTTCAAACACAAAATGCACACACTCTATGTTAACAATAATAGCATATGTATTACTTAATGAAAATTATCATTTATACTGTAACTCCTCAATCACGTCGTCATAGAATCGGGAGTTTCTGGTCAATATCTTTGGCAGCTCCTTTTCCCAAGTCAGATTTCCTTCCCTGAGTCTGTGTGCTGCGTTGAAATGTATGAATCCTCTTTAGTGCAGAAAACAACCTTTACACCGACGAGCTTGAGACAGGAACAGTGAGGAACAATTCTGTTAGTTTGTACACTTGTTCAACAGCTTCATTCAAATGGGTAGTACGCAAGTACTCATGAAGTTCAAACACACTCTTTACTCGATATTCGGCTTCAGAATAAATTACCTGTAGCTCAACTTTCAACTGCTAGCAATTGACAAATTTCTCATACAGCTTAGTTAAGTACACAAACTCTTCTTCTGGAAAGGTCATGTCATATTTTTATTCGTACTCTTCTTTTTCTTTCACTAAAAAAACATTTGTGGGAAATTCGTAGGATACAATTTGCAAATGCAAATGCATTCGAGAATATTACTCATTATCATGGTTACGATATTTGCGCACATTTTGAAAAGCATATCAAGCAACTTAGTGAAAGGAAAAGGTAAAAAAAATCTGTAAATATAACGCTAAGTATTACGCGTATGCTTTTAACATTACGGGCAACTGGGATGCACGCGCCTAACTTTGATGGCGCTGCCGGATCTAGGATTACCAGATATTCCTCTTCTCTTCTATATTTAATTCGCTGCTTCTAATGAAGGTAATATCATTAAACCATCTGTTTGTGAACTTAATAGTTAGTTTACACATTTAAAATGACACCCGCTTTGTTAGCTACACCTCCCGTCAAGCATTGTTGAAACAACACGGGAGTCGATTTTCTTAGATCTCTTCCGACAGTGGCGACGCAGCGGGGACAGAAATTCTCGCCAGTTAGCACCCACTCGTAATGCGCCTTACAGTGCTTGAGAATCGGGGCGCCCTGTCATTGGTTGAGAAGATACTACGTAAGAAAACACACCCGCCGTGGGCCAAATCATTTCTTCCATTCACCCGCATGTAAGTCCTCTCAAGAAGCCTTACAGAAAAACAACTCGAATCAAAACAAGTCCTCAATTGTTTCGTTAAAAGTTCTACTTGCAGTCTGATATTGCTGTGTGTGTTCAAGCGATAAATACGGGAATGAAATACGTTTTCTTCAATAATTTCAACTTGTAAGGTGGACTTACAAGCCTTACGTGTGCACTACGCCGCTGTTGTAACCCTAATGCTGTGGGCCAGCACTGCTGGCCTTGCTGTACTGGAGTGCACGCGCATGTTTTAAACTATATATTAAATATCCTTAAAATATGCAACTGTGTAGTTTTTATTTCTTATAAAGGTTAATAAGTTCTTCATATCGCGACATCAATCTTGGATTGAGTTGCATCATCATGATATAACTCATGCAACTGCAAGCAGTCTTCTTTGGTTAAACGTCCATATTTATTTCTGCATACACAAGTGAGGCACAAATCACATACACATAGGGCGTAGGTAGGCTGTGCGTGGATTGCAATGTGAATATGCAATTGCTGTAATCCTGTGACTTATATTCTTATTCGTTGGATGTCCTGACAGCTTCGCCGTGCAATATATCTTATGTGAGTTGCATGTTGTTTCAGCCTCGTTGGAATTCAAGAAATGGCGCTGTTTGAATGCCATCTACATCTTGATTTCTGCAGTTTGAAGCAGATAGGAAGGAGTTCCAAAAAGCTTAGGTTCAGATGTGCTCATGTCATCCTGGTATAAACTACGAGCGCACAAGCGGCTGGAACTTTGCTCTGTATAGCCTGTGTAAGATTTTGGTTTCTCTCTCTCCGAATGAAAGAAAGGTATGGTTAAGGTAAAAGCGAATAGATGGCACTGATCACATGTTACGTCATTCAGTTTGACGGTTTGATGTAAGAATCCTGAACCGAAACACTCCACTTCCAGCTGGCACACGATCAAAATCACAATCCAACAGGGTACTCGACGTGACGGGAGAGGTCAACAGGGGACTTAGACGCACGTAGTGGTGATGGTTTAATTTTCATTTCTTTCGTAGAGAATTAGTTTAATATTATTTTATTTAATTTTGTAGAGTTGTTCGTAATATTATATTAATTTGCTTGTTGATCTTTACAAAGTGATCGTCATTACAGACAAGTAGGAAAAGGGGGAAATTTAACATAGAAATATTCTAATACGCAATCAGATACACATGGATGAATAATGATACCAATTAGTCAGCAAAAGGAGAGAAAGTCAATTATTAGTTAAGGATAACTATTGAAACGTATCTTGATATATATATTAATGTTATCGTTGAGGTCATAATTGTTAATGACAGTTTATATATATAATATTATTGTTCTAATTCTAAATTTAAGTTTTGTTAAATAAACTGTCATCCAATCCTATCCAGTGAACTTTATATTCTAGTAATTAAATTACTTGATGTATGGTGTACCACGTACCTATGGGGGTCCAGTATGTACGTAGGTTCATAGCTATCTTTCATCGGTCAATCGGAAGGGTATATTTAATCCCAATTAAAAACAAATAATCTTAAATCCGAACCAGAGCAAGAAAGAAAGGGCTATATCTGGCATCCTGTACCACGTCCAGCGTAAGAATGAGGCCGATATAAACAAAAAACACGTGACTTGTCTGAAGTGGCGGCTTGCCTGTTGGTTAATTCTTGATCGAGTTTGAGGTCGGGCATAACGGTGGAGAAGAGAAAGCGAGTGGGTGGAGGAAAGCAGTGCTCGCTGCTGCAACCGTGTTTTCCCATCCATGCACACACACTCACTTCCCCTCTTACACGTTCATTAGTCGAGCACACTCTCGAGTCCTACTCGCGCAGAGGATTTGGTTTCTTTCGCTTGCTCCAGAGATAACGTGAAATCGGAAACGGCAAATAGGATTCCTTATAAATCACGTGTACTGGTTGTGACGCTTAGAATTAAACTTCATCTACTCAAAGTTCTCTGGAGTTCAGTCGAAGCAATGAACTGTTTAACACAATTAAGCCTTGTTTCCATGATATGAAAAACTCAATATGCTGACCAAGGCAGAAAATTTATTTTAAGGCCTCTTGTTTTGTACCTAGTTTCATTTAGGTATACTACAGAGTCTGAAGAAGACCTTGCTAGAAGGTTGAAGCGTTACGTTTAGTTTATGTTTTAAAATAAAATAGATTTTCTGCCTTGGTCAGCATATTGAGTTTTTCAATGAACTGCGGTAAAACTTGCTACAGAGGCTATGGTGACCATGGGGAAGAGAGTGCTGATGAAGAAATAGTTCAAATTTTCACCAACAGTAATTTGAGTTTGTCGGAACAGCAGTGTTCAACATACGCTCTGTCAACGTGAATGACCCTTTGGAAGTGTAAGACAGTGAAGTTAATAGTCTCACGAAGCGTTTCCCCGGATGTTGTTCTCAGTGTATCAAATTTCAGCTCCATATTTCCACCTGGTGGTGAAAATTTGAATTATTTATTTTTCGTCAGATTTCTCTTCTCCATATCATCTATACCAAGTTTCAGCTCAATCCGTTGCTTCGAACGGGCTCCAGAGGGTTCTGAGCAGGATAACTTTAATTGTGACCACCCTGTATATTTTCACATGATTTCGTTTTAGCCGTGCATGGAAAATAGTATCTCCCACGTAACTGTTCTAAGAAAGTGATTCCATTGGGTAGCTAAAGTATGCAAAATGATGCAAAAAAATATACAGTTCTTTTCCATCACAAGATTCATTGAATACCACTTTTTCTTTCCAGCAACCAAAACACACTATACAGGCGAGTGATAATGCCGCACGCACGTAAAGAGGCTCATTTTACGAAATGTATTTTTTGGGTGTGTAAATTGAAACACCAGGGTGTCAAAATTAGATGAAGCAAGCGCAATTTTTAAATTTCTTTAGGGTCACACACGCACACAATTAAATATTAAACGAATTCTTGAGTATAATATTCTCAAACTTATACTTAAACACTGTACCCGCGGTAGCTCAGTCGTTTTATTTCCTTTTGTCGACCTCCGTCGCGGAGTGGTTAGCAGAGCGCGCTACAACGTCAGGGGTTCCGGGTTCGAGTCCCGGTTAAGGCATGGATATTTGTGTTTGTCCAGATGATAAGGAACTGAGAAACTGTAAGAATTGAAAAGTGTAAAAGTGAGAAAAAGTGTGAATGGTGGGGGAATCTCCGTGTAGGGGCTATTTCCTTTTATATAAAAAAAAGTCGTTACGGCGTTTGACTACCATGCAAGAGACCCGGGTTCGATCCCCGGCGGGGGAGAACCGGGATTTTTTCCACCTGTTCAAGCGGCTCCGGCGCCCACCCAGCATCGTATAAAGTGGGTACCTGGAGGAAACTCTGGGGGGTAAAGGCGATCAGGGGCGTGGTGATGATCACATCACCTCTACCTTCGGTCGTGATCAAGAAAGTGTGGGACCCTAAATCCTCACCCCCTATGCGCCTTCATGGCGTGGTGCAAAGCACAGGGGAGCACTTTCATTTTTTACACTTTTTATACTTAAACACTACTACATGTTTCTTTTAGGAATGCTTATGCAGGAATATATTTTTTAAAATGTCAATTCTTGTCAGACAAGAATCCGGAACAGCTAAAATCTCCGAACCAATACTTGGCCTTTTGCAGAAACTGTGAAGATTGTAGGGTGTCACACTAGCTTTCGAACCCGAAAAAAACTTTATAATTTCCGAACGAACATACATAGGAAAATGAAATTCACAATACTTATACCTTGTTTCATGCTGAATACATGATCGTCACAGCAGGTGCTGCAAGTGTCTTCCCTGGACGTCCAGACATGTTTATACACGGCGTTCCATATTGGGAAAAGTCCGATGTAGAGTCTCCGATGTGATCTCGTGAATCACATTTTCGATGTTGTTTCGCAACTCTTGCAGTGATCGTGGTTTGTTTCTGTAGACACAACCTTAAAGGAAACCCCATAAAAAGAAATACGGAGGTTTCAAATCTGGGGATCTTGGCGGCCACAATCCTTTGGAGATGATTCTGTCACCGATAAAGGACTCAATTTCTGCCATGGAGACATTGGAAGTATTGCATGTCGCTCCGTCTTGTTGGAAATAACCGCGACGCAGTTATTCATCATCCAGCTGATTCACAAATGCACTGAAGATGTGTAAGTAAACTTGTGTGATTACTGTATCTTCAAAGATCATGGGTTCAATGATACGCTGTCGGGAAATTGCACACCAAACTCCCACCTTCAAAGGTCCTTTACGGAGTCCAAATTCACGTTGAACGGTCTGATACGATCCCGATATCCAATATTTCTTTACAATGAATACGCGTTCTGGTACGGTGTACCGATCCATCCTCGCGATGCAGGGACTCGCGCATCACACTAACCCACACGCACCACTTCCCCTGGCGCCACCTACCGTCTTTGTTTTGACGCGTGCGTTTATTTTCAACCCTGCCTCGTGTTCAGCATGAAACAAGGTACGTGTATTGTGAATTTCATTTTCCTATGTATGTATGTTTTCGGGTTCGAAAGCTAGTGGGACACCCGTTAGTAGACTGTCTACTGTAGACACTATGTACTGAACATATATGGTCGACTTTCGAACTCGTCACCAAAGTTCTCAGGTTCGAGCCCTGGCGAGGGTATGGTTGTTCTTTATGATTGTGTCTTCAACAATTTCATGAAATCATCACTCATTATCATCGTCGGTTAGCCAAAAGGTAGCAGAAAAGCCATGTCAAATAACAAAAAGGCCTCCCCGATGGCGCAGTGGTAGCGTCGTTGCCTTGTAATCAAGGGGTACCGGGTTCGATATCCGGTGGAGGTGCATAGTGGTTCGGATTCTACTTTAAACTCTAGGTCCAGTCCCGATTAGCCTTACTGTGCATAAAGTGGACTTAAAGCACCAAATCAACCAACCAACCAAATAACAAAAATTACAAATAGAAGTTCTATATTGGGGCCTCTTGATAGCGTTGTGGTAACACATTCGCCTTGTAATCAAGGTTCCCGGTTTCGATACCCGGAGGCACATGGTAGTTCGGATTCAATTTTGAACTGTACGTCCAGTTTTCATTAGCCTATCTGTGCATAAAGTACACACATAAAAATAAAACCCAAGTACCACACTTTTCAAAATCTCTAGTAATATAAGAAAATCCCCTCAGGAGATAAATAACTTAACTGTAATTGCTGTTTCTTTCAACTGAATGACGTAGTTTCTCAATTCAATTCTTTTGGTGCTCAAAATGTAGATATTTACGAGTTTTTCACATACCTCCTGTACGTTGGGCATAAGACTGAAGTGGAGTACATGCCCGGGACAAAAAAAAAACCGTGGTAATCCAACACCAAGTATGTGTTTCGCGTATGAAGATTGGAATCTTGCTTCGTGCATATCATGTAAAGTGGCTGACGAAGCTGATTCATACGTATCTGCCGGTCCAAGATATTCTTCCACGGACAAGAGATATCAAACGAGAAGGCCTATCATGGACACACAATTCAGAGGGCTTCCGACCGTCAGGGATCTTGCTTGAATCAGTGTTGCTACAATAAGAAAGCTTAAATTCCCTTTTTAAGGTTCAAAATTTCCCTTTCTTGTCCAAATTTTCCCTTCATACGGAAAAATTGCGAACACACAACTTGACAATTGTTATTATTAATTTTACCAATTTCGACTCTGATTCATCGAAATCATTAATTAATAGAAATATCAAGATTGAATGAATGAAAAAGAGAGGAAAAATAGACACTGCCAAAAATATACGAAAATTCATAAACATTAGGTTTATACTAATGCGTTGTTGCAATAATTTTAAAAATTTTAGAAAAATATTAATGGTTCCCAACCAAGAAGAGCTATGCGTCTCCAAACTTTTCTCTTCCATATTCTTGAATATTGCTTCCCTATGTGGACCATGGCTTCTGAAACGAATATTTCCAGGATTGAGTCTGTCCTCAGCTTTTTCCTCGCCATAGAATACCTTCTCTGAAATACATTCAGCTGCCACACACTCGTAGTGAACTAGCATAAATTTTTTGCATAAAGTCACTTATGGTAGATTTTTAAAAAACTAATTAATAATCAATCATTTTAATATTTATTACTAACACGACGAACACGAAACGTAAATCTCTTTTATTGTCCCACTCTCCCAATGAATGGTCTCTATTCTGTAAGCTTGCCCGCTTATATGGCTGCAAATCAGGGTCGGGTTAAGGGCGGGGCGACCCAGGCTCATCCATCGGGGGCTCCAAGGCGTTCCGCTAATTTGGCTCCAAAATTTTATTTCTGAAAATATAAGCATAGCTTACTTTTTTTTTTTTTTTTTTTTTTTAGAATTTGTGTAGACAAAAATTAGATGCGTAGCATAATAAGTAGCAGTTAAAGCTAAGAGATTTCTGGTATTTTGATATCATTTGTAGGTAATAAATACATATTCAGTGGCACCGATTGGGTTCCAAAACCGAGGGGGGGGGGGCAAGGTGCCAAAACTGGGGGTGGGTGGGGTGGCGAAAAGTGGGGGCTTGCCCTCCCCAATCTCCGCCACTAATTAACAGTAACATTTCGGGTATTTAGAAAATAAGAGACATTATTTTTCCACGTTAAAACCGTAAAAATATGACATGCCGAAGTTTTTATTGAGCGGTGGTGAAAAGTAGGCTGAACAGGTTTGGAACTTAGGGGTTGCAAGGTAGAAATTAGGGGTGGAAGCTTCACAATCCACCTCGCCCGATTTAAAATTTCATTTCTAGCCGCCCCTGTCCCGAATGTTGGCATTTTTTTTCCCAGAACACAGTTTTTGTCAATCGTCTATAATGTATGTGTAAGCGTTTTAGTTTCTTTTAGTATTGTTTTTGTTTGATGTTGTGTGTTATACTGTTGACTCAGTTTCAGTATAAAATGGTCATTCGGTACTGTAACTACAACTTTAAGTAGTAAATAAATTTAAATTTCATTTACGATTCAGTGTAAACTGTTAATAATAATTACCCCGAAAAAGAAATAAATGCATTTCACACTCCCTCAATTTTGATGTTTTCTAAAATTCTGCCCGAATTTCCCTCCCCCAGAGAAAATTCCCTCTACATGACAACACTGGCGTGAATGCCTTTGTGGAGCCAGGCTTTAGCGCACCCTCACCACTCGAGATGGGCTTCCAGATAAACACGGCAGAAGACGTCAGCGTGACATCACAGCGGGAGTCGCTGACGCGAACCGCCATCTGATGCTACGTGCCTTGCATTCTGTTAGGCGGAGAATCAACAGGTAGTTCGCCCTTCGCTATATTTTCCGCTGCATCGGAGCTTAGTGTACTGGAAAATTACCCACCGAGGATTGTAGAAGCCGTAATGTCTCTTCGTGAAGATATGAAGTATTCTTTCGATGACAAATTGTGATAGCAGAGGAAAACGACTGAGAAATTTTACTTTATGAGATGTATGCCGTCATGGACATCGCCATTTTTTTGTGGGGGGGGGGGGATCAGGCCCTTGATGAAAGTCGAGAAGAAGAAATAATAATTATTATTATCATGGTTAAAGAGAAACTATTATAAACTAGTAGAAATAAACCAATTTTATTCCAAATTTTATTATTATTATATCCTTTGGAATATTCTTCAACTCGATTAAAGTGACCAGATTGTTCAAAGTACAAAACGCGACGTTTTTCATATTTTCCTGAAGAAGAAATGTGACATAACGGGACGGTAAAAGTGTACGCATTTTAATGCGTGTAATAACTGTTTCGTCATAAATACTTATGTTTGAAAACTAAATAACTAAATACTGTGTCAATAAGTTACATAATATATGGTATGTACTGCACTCCAATCAAGCAATCCTTTAGAATTAGAAGCCATTCATGGATATTTTGCCGATGGATTGAACTTCTTCAGTACATCGTTCTTTTCAAATAACATTTTGTAAAAGTTTACACACGTGTGATTAAAGTTTACGTTATTAATCAACATAGCTTTCTTGTCAGTTGTCCACAAACCATTCATCTTCGAAAATATTCGTTCAGTAGGGGCATTAGTTCCACGTAAACAAAGAGGAAACTCCCAATATTTTAAGAAAATCGGAATATGGCACATTGTTGACATTGAAATGTGCCAACAATGCCATCGTTCATTGTAATAGTAGAGAAGGTATATATTGTTGCAATAATTCTATGCTGTGATAAGTCATTGTTCCAAAAGAAGGGACATTTTGGTTAACGTGAAACTTCCGTTTTACGTTAAAAAAAATCGGGACAGAGACTAAAAAAGGGACTGTCCCGACTAAAACGGGACATCCGGTCACCTTATACTCGATCCACCAGATGAACGAATATCTGGAAAAACTGGTTTTCATTATTTGTTAACATTTCATGCAATACGTGTACTGAAATGCATAATTATTCTATTTTGTTACTAACATTTACACACAGGGAAAAAGTTTAGTCATGTGTGACGTTTCATATAAAACTGAAAAACTCTAATTTTTGGAATTTTGAAAACTGTGGAAATTCTTTGAATTACATGGTAGAACATATATAACCTACTTCCTGCATTTTACACTATTTTTTTTTCAACCTAATGCAGTTCTTACTTTCGCTATTATGTTAGAATGCTAACCGATTGATGGATTGATCGATTGTTTTGCTTTCTTTTATTTCGCATTTCTGCCACTTTTGGCTAATCACTGAGACGAGGATGGGTGATGATACGATGAAATTGATGAACACTCACAAAGAACCCCCCCATGCCCAGGCCGGGATTCAAATCCGGAGTCCCTGGCATCGTTGCACGCTGTTCCAATACAAATTAACGGAATCTTATTTGTTACTCTAGGTCTTTTCTACTCTTACGGCGGGCGGCCCTCATGCTGCCAAGTTAAGTGGGGAACTAGGAATACGCAGCAGACCAACCAGACAACAGCTGTGGCGCCAAGAGTTACGACGTCGAGGGGAGGAGGTGCTGCTCGCAACAGGTTCTACTGGTAGCTGTGCTTGTTATCGCGCTGGATTGGTCGCTTCCCCGCTCCCCACTTCCCTTGCCAGCATGTAGGCCGCCAGCCGTAACACTGAAAAAGGCATATAACAATATATATATATTTATACAAGGAGCTGTCTTCTGTTTTGTAACTTGACATGAATGATGTCTGTTTCCTGGGTTCAAATCCAAGCCTGGGCATGTGTGCTCTTTATAAGTGTCCCTTCATCAATATCATCAACCATCTTCATCTTCATGATTAGTGAAAACCAATCAATTTGTTTAGAGTGCAAGGGTTAAGTGCATTTTGAATGTTTGAAATGCCTTGTCTTTGCCCATTTCATTAGCAATTATACTCCTCGATCTAATAGCCATGGAACACGCAATATTGTCCCACTTGCCTCGGAGGAGCATCGTACAGGAGCACTGAAATAAAGTTCGCCCAAAATGGCCTCCTCTGCCCCTCAGAGCATTAATCGGACTGCCTAAGTGGAAAGGGTCCAGTTACACTCTGATTAACCGCCATTTTGACAGTCA
Organism: Lepisma saccharinum; assembly: GCF_977018435.1. Classification (NCBI taxonomy): domain Eukaryota; kingdom Metazoa; phylum Arthropoda; class Insecta; order Zygentoma; family Lepismatidae; genus Lepisma; species Lepisma saccharinum. The sequence continues at coordinate 52,014,875 of NC_139248.1, forward strand.
TCGTCCTTTTATAAGTTCCAGGAGGAGATTTCCATCCTTTGTATCTCGTCATCTCATAATGGACTATCGCTCTCCTATCTCTTGCCACACTTGATCGTTCTTGTTGGTATGATATATGATTACACACTTATCGTACACATGTCTCGGGGCACCCTGGGCCACGGCCGGTTTCTTTTGAGCTGCAACATGATATCATGTCCAACACCTGAGTCTCTGTGCGTTTTTTGCTCTTCCTTTCATTCCACATACGACCACCTACTGGTCGCCATCGTTCATAATTGGACCAAGTGTCTTGGTTCTAGAGTAGGAAAGAAAATATGGAGCAGACTACAAGTTGCTTGATCTAACATTCTCCGAGTTACTGGGTGTTCAAGTCGGAAGGCTCAGTATAAAATTAACTATATCTAGTCTCAATATCAATGTAGCCAGACATGAAGTTAGTAGAATTACTAGAAATATAGACCAACTTCAAACTTAACGTCCATCTAACCTGCCTACAAGTTTCTTGTGAACACTTTAATACATGTAACATATCAGCACTATGACATGAAAACTTAAGTGGTTGGTCAGTTGCGGAATGGTGACATTTAATCCATAAGAGTTGCATAATTAAGAAATGGTATACAGTAAAACCTCGTTAAGCCGGACTTCGCTTAATCCGGATAGGCAAAAGGCCAAAAAAAATGAAGAAGCAGAATGCAAGGTTTTAAATGTGGCTAGAAGTCAACAAGAGATCTTCCCAAAGAAAAGGTAGTCAACCACTAATGAAACTCTGTTTCCCGCAGACTTTGTACTGTACTGCAGTGGCTTCGTTTGGTGTTTTAAGTTCACTTTGTGCACAGTAAGGCTAATCGGGACTGGACCTACAGTTTAAAGTGGGATCCGAACCACTATGTGCTTCCATGGGATATCGAACCCGGGACCCCTTGATTACAAGGCAACGACGCTACCACTGCGCCATCGGGGAGGCTGTACTGCAGTGGCGGCGGGAAAGAAATCAATATGGTCATGCTCACCAATTAGCAGAACGCAGTCCTCAGAACGCTTGAATTTCGTAATCACGTTGAGACAGACACGTAAATTATATTATATTCGAACGCCATAACAAACCACTACTTGGAACCTCGGGAGAGGAACCGCAGCTGACCCAAATCGCTTGCGCGCATGCCCTTTTCAAACCACCGTGGTGACGCATGTGTCAGCGTAGATGCTGTCAAAGTCTCGACCAATCAGAGAAAAGTACTGCGTAGGGAGAATGGATTGACTACCCACGTAACGCGAAAATAAGGCAAAAGAGGATGTCACAGTATGGATTTCATATTTTCATGTTAATAAGCACAAATACGTTTTATTTTACTGTAAAATAGATCATGCCGAGCATGACTAGCATGACCGTCAAAGCCGCTACTGCTGTACTGTACAGTGTATTTAGGCCTATGCACTTAAATACACCAAATAAACGTGTTTTGTTGCTATAAGCGGACTTTTAATGCCTTTTCTACTGTTCTTTTAGGTTATTTCAGTTAATCCTGACTTTCGTTAAACCGGTCAACTTATCCCCCCATTAGTCAGGATTAACGAGGTTTTACTGTACTATACGCTTTCAATTACATTTCCTTTGAGGGGGATAAAAATATCCCTGGCAGGGATAAAAATAATGTTATTTTGCCTGGGATACAATTTCTTGTGGGGGGATCCCGACATTCCCCTCCCCCGTTAATTTCCACACTGGGTATTACATAAGGTATGCAACGAAGCTAATTAAAAATGAATAAACGAATATTTTTTTCTTGTTTAACGACCCTTGCTTAATTTCTTCTAGCTTTTCCAAATTGAATCATGTTTCAAGAAAATTCAGTTCTCATGTAACCTCCCAGTGTCACAGAGAATACTCTCTCCTAGTGTTAGGAAGGGAGCATTTATAAGGATTTTTTGTGTGTTTGAGCCACACCCAATGCGTTTCAAAGTTGGCGCCCCTCTTTAACACTCCTGTCAAGAGTTCATTATCTTTTGTAATTTGTATTTCCAATGCTTCATCTAAAATATTATTGGAACTGGCAGTAAAATTAGGGTTGACTACACTGCAAGGTCTACGTCAGTTTCTTGCATAATTAGGACTCTAGTTTCAAAAGAGCAAGATATGGTTCAGAAAAGCAAAGTTGGCAACAGTTCTTCAACTACACACACTGAACCACTGATCAACCGGCTCCTTATCATCTCTCTGCATCGCTTGAGAGAAATTCAATAATGTTGCTCGCAATATACGTGTACGGGCGGGGTCAAATATGGACGAGAAATATTAACGGAAAGGTATATATTATACTAGGTTGGCGAAATGGATGAGTTGTAAATTTCGAACGAACCCAGCAGCAACACGTAAGCTCCACATATAACACCCAGTCACTCCTTTCTTTCAACATCGCCGCTTGACTTTTCCTTATTCAGCTGTTACCATATTTCATGAACACGTTGATTCCTATCTAAATATTTGCCTGCATCTACAATGTCTTGTCTGTCTGTGGAGTTCATATGATAGAACGCTAATCAGTTAAAGCTGAAAAAATCTACGACGCCATGTGTCCCGGGTTCGAATCCCGGCCTGGGGACAGATGCTTCTTTGTGAGTGCCCTTTCATCATTTTCAGCACTCATCCTCGCGGTTATCCAAAGGTGGCAGATGGCAGAAAAGCGAAGTCAAATAAATCAAATTAATCAATTGAAATTCAAATATTATTATAGCCTATAGGAGATATAGAGTAAAAGGTCTAAATATGGGCCCCCCTTTTTATGTTGTTATTTTCGGAGGAAAAAAATTAATATATCAAGCACCTACCTTTAAAATGCATATCTATGAAATATATGCTTAAATGTAATAGCATGCTAAAGTATAGAAGGTCTCCATTTTTTGTAAAAAAAAAAGCAATTTCCAAAAATGGTAAAATGATGAATTTCAAAATTGTGGTCTAGTGGCAATATCACAAAAAGCAATTAAAATTTAAAAAACAGCAATTTATCGCTAAAACATTTAAAAAATCATATTTATGAATAATCTGTTGTTTTGAAAATCACGGGGAATGGGAAAAATCGAAATTAAGAAAAACATCCAAATATTTGTTGAAAATGTGATCTCAGCATTAGACCTCATGTCGTAGCCCATATTTAGACCATCATACTATTTTTATTCTTCAATTTATTTTCGCTCTCTGTGGTACATATTTCACAAACAAATCATGGCATTATAAAAGCCCACATTTGTTTTATGTACCGCTAATATCATAACCTATACAAAGCAGATGAGCATTCAGAAAACTCTGAATTAAAACATACCTGCAAAATGTTTTCGGAGGTCGCAATTCTATAACAGCGTTCAAGGCCGAAACTAACCACCACTTTTTCTTGCGAATTGGCGCCCAACCTTTGTCCTTGACAGATAACCAGTTTCCTTAGCTTCTGCCAGGCTGCAGCACCCTGGAGCGCTGATAACTCCAAAACCCATATTTAAACCTACGCCCATATTTAGACCTTCTCCTCTAGAATTTGTAGGAAGGTTGATTATCTTTCCAAAGAAGCACGAATTTTCTACGTGACACACTTCGTAAAAACATATATTTTAAAATATGTTACTGTCCGCGTGTCATAACGCTAAGAGAAATGTTTGGGATCTTCTGCATCTTTCTTTCCGTGTGTACATCCAGACTTGTATTTTTGTACACTTGTCCATCTGAAAATCTTGTTTGGTAGTAATTTGTTATTCCTAGCGACCTTAATTTTTTGCAAAAGCGATAACACCGAAAAATGTCAAATGCTGCAAAAAAAAAAGAAAAAGTGTTTATAAAGTGGCATAAAATTGCTTCTTCTCCGCAAATTTCAACATATTTTGTGCATTAAAACACTAAAAATACCGGGAAAATGTAACATTTCTTGTAGTTTAGGTTTAAAAATAAAATGTACCATATTTATGCGTGCTTATCGTGCACGTTTTCCAAAAATGTATTCCGAAATAATAATTCTTTTTTGTCCCCGCACTATGGTCTCTTAATGCTAAGGCTTGTCTACCAGTGGATTTGACCCAAAATCATTTGCCCGAATTCTATTTTCAATGCTATTCTTTCTAATTGCAGTAAGTAGAAAGTAAACTGTCCTCCCCCCCCCCCTCTCTCAGTTAAGACATCTAATCGCCGCTACTGTGTGCATACATTTTTAAACAACAAGTAAGAAACGCAAGTGAACGAAACACAGCAGAAAAAAATATAGTATATGCTCTCACCAATATCATAAGAAATGGAACACGTAAATTTAGGGACACACATGACTGCATTAAACTACATATCTCCTCAACCCCTGACTAAAGACACGAAACCAAAACCAATTTCTAGAGGAAACATAAGCTATGAATTTGGTTCAGTGTGTCGGTAACCAACTTTTACGATAATTCCAAAAATTAAAGAAAATATTTGAATCTTTCTAATTCAATTAAGATTTGTGGTAGCTCTATCAAACAAGAAAACATAATTTAGCAAATTTCTGCTCCTTCATTTTGGTTATCTTCACTTTTTGTGTACAATGCACCGGTTTCGAGATGATATAATTTTTAAGGTGAGTTTTTGCCGCCATTTTCAAAGATGGCGGATTTTCCCCAAACTTTTGGCTGGTGGATTTTTAATGTGTTTTTCCACTATACCATTCAGCACAATATGGCACAAAAACATTTGTGTTGCAATTATTTCCGGGTGAAATCGTGTACTATTCAGACACAGGGGAGCCACAACACCGGTATTTGTCGCGCAAGAAGTAATCGAAAATTACTTCCTTAAAAATCGTACCCAGGGTATGAAAGTGTAACGTAAAGCTGTAGGTCATATGACCTACAAATTAAAATAATAATTTAAAAGCATATAAACTTATAATTTTAGGTATATTTTGCATAAAAGTGTGCTAAAAATAAAGCGCGAATTTTGGGGGGAAATAACCCCGAAAATTCAAGCCGTAAGCACTGCTCCATACTTCACCATTACATACACAAGTGACGGGTTCTGCTTGTAAAAGAAAAAATAAGGGGGTTAGAATTAAGACAGCTGATTTATTGTAGTTTTTAATCTTACGGCGTTAATACCTCCTGCAGCGAAGTAGGTCTTGTAGGTGAGCGAATCTGTTTTTGACGAAGAGAAGATTAACTTTTTTGCAATCGTAGAGAAGCGGTGCAAACTTGTAATATATTATCCTTAACGTCATCAGGAGGTCAGGCAAGGAAAGTGAGATATTTTGTAAAGGGCAAAAGCTTATGATTTGTTTCGGGCGTTCGATGCAGTGACGTAACTGAACACAAGGCGTGTACTCATTTGATATCGCATAATCCTATCACCTTCCTTCATTTTGTTGTAAGTCTTAATTTAATTGCGCTTATTATTCTTCCAATACCCTCTTCTTATCCTAAGCTTTTTCTCTCTTGATATATTTATCACGTGTATTGAAATATGACGTATGTGAGGTGTCGCTGTGCATCACCGACAAACTATCGCAACGTGTAGAGGACATCAGAACGAACAACTTTTCTTTGTAACGTTTTGCTCCGTAAGGTCTCGTATGGACGCCACGTACCCTCCAGAAACGGCATTTTCTATCCTTTACGCATACAGCCATGAGACATCACATTTTCATATTTTTTAATAGTTACTTTTCTGAATGTTTCAAGAGTAATGAACGAACACAATTATGGTTTACTGAAAATATACGAACACAGTTTTAATCTTCATGTGTGCATTAGTTACGAGAAAATTAATGAATGATGTGATTTTTCCGAGAAAAGGTTAAGGTTCAGTTTGAATTTTATTGACTATATATTCCCGTTTAAAATATAACTAACTAACTCTCTAGCCTTCTTAAACCCGAAGGTTCATGGCTGCAGCAACACGGGCCTTCCATCTGTCCCTATCTTGAGCAAAATCTATATACTCCTTTCCATCCCTACCGATTTCCTTTAGGTTCATCTCAACGTTATCCCGCCATCTTCGTCTTGGAATATATATCGGGATTATTATTATTTAATGAAAATTAATGTTAATTGTAGATGGACTCTTATCAGTAAGATAGAACAGCGCACTTGGAATTCTTGCATACTTCTCTAGACTCAGTCTAGACATTCTTCTCTAGACTAACGCAACTGTAAAAGTTTCTTACAATTTCTTTTCAAAATAATCGTAGCTGTAACGTAATTACATTTCGAAACAGTTACTCTGACCATAAAGGAGTTACTTTTTAAAAAAAACATTAACTAGCGAAGTTTCATTTCCAAAATGTAACTCTAACGTAGTTATAATTCAAGAAGATTAACTGTAACGGAGTTATATTTCATAAAGAGTAACGGAAATTGAGTTACCTTTCAAAAAGCGTGACTGTAACGGAGTTACTTTTCAAAACAGTAACTGTAACGAACTTTCATTTGTAAAATGTAACTCTAGAGGAGGTCCCCTTGACAAATGGAGGGTAACTGTGAGTGAGTTACATTTAAAAAAGAGTAACTGTAACGAAGTCACATTTTAAAAATGTAACGAAAGTGTAGTTACATTTAAAAAGAGTAACTGTAAAAGCAAAATTACTGTAACTCTAAGTCAGTTACTTTTAAAACGTTTCTTGTCAAAGGCTGATGTTCACTGCGAAAACTATTTCAAGTAAAGTCTGATTCGTTTAGAAACAAACACCACATCCCTTTCTGTCCACAATTTTAATTAACATTCATCCAGGTAGGTGGCGAGGTCAGGCGTGCAATTTCTGGCGAAAGGCTCCCTTGTCGATCTCCAGGAATGGAGCCGCCAAATCCAGGCTATGCCCCCCGCTGCGACACAGCGTAAGACAATGCCCTGGAGAATAAAGACACGCGTTTGTCGCAGCTGTTGCATTACACTGTACAACCTGATCACAGCTATTAAGGCCCTAATGACGTTAGGTCTCCTTAAAGCTCCACCCAGTGGAGTCGAGCGTCACACCCATGAGAGAGGTGAGCTGGCCACTCAGCAGGGCGTCTGTCGGTGCTCGATGATCTGCGAGTATATGTGTTGCGACCGACCCGAGGGAGCTTGTGTTTTAACATACGTGAGGTCGTGCATGCACACATGTGTGTGTTATTACGTAATGTTTGCCTAGAGGATGCACGCGACATGTACCTAAGGCTTGAACCCTACTGTATCTTCATGACAAGTAGATAGAAGCCTTGGTTTCTTCGCGCTGCGACGCCAGGGGTCCCGGGTTCGAATCCTGGCCCGGGCATGGATGTTTGTGTGTCCATTCTTCAATTTCATCATATCATCACTCATCCCATCTTCGCAAATTAGCCAAAAGTCGCACAAGAAGCTAAGTAAAATAAATCAAATCAAACCAAACCTTAGTAGTAGTTCTTGTGGTATTATAAACCCAAGAAAGGAAGAGCTCTCCCCAAGCAGAATTGCTTACACTTAAACCTAGCTCAACATGCCCATATGAGCTTTTTGCTCAAGTGTGGAACCCCCTCTAATCCAAGATTTTTGTAAAAATGCCCTCTCAGAAAGGAAGAGCTCTCCTCCAGCAGTTTTGTTTACACTTAAACCTAGCTCAACATGCCCATGCTCTAGTGTGGAACCCCCCTCTAATTGCTCAGAAAGAAAGAGCCTCTTGCCCATACTTACAAAAGTTGCATCAGCCACCATAAACTTGTCAAAATTGGCCACACTTAAAACTATGCCACACACACTGACACACACTGACACATCCATATACACACGTATTTACTTCCAATTTAAGTTCAATTGGACCCCAGCCTCAATCCAATATTAAAACAATGCAATATGCAGAGACCCTCTAGAATTGCTCCGTGACTCTCTCATTTCTTACATTATATGTCAAGTAATTTTCCTCTGTGTCAGTGTGTGCAATTCCCGAGACGGTGGTATTGATTTTTGCTTTGCATGTTCTCCCCAGCGCCAGTATTTACAGAAATTCCCGAGCATTTAAAGCTTTGATGCAATATTGCATCAGCTAGTATTGTGAGAGTGGCTGAGGAGAACAGATGTGTTGTTAACAGTGCTTCTCATATTTATAGGCCTGTTTGATTTAATTAAATATATATTGTTGCCTGATATTTGTTACATCTAGTTTGTTTGTTGTTATTTGGGGTCAGGATTATATTTGTCACAGCTTGTTATACAAAAATCAATACATAATACTCAGTGCTGGGTCATTGCCATTCTAGACATGCATGTTCGTGCAGGTATTTGCGCTAGGTCAGTGTGAATGAATATTTATTCTCTTTTTCCACTTGTGGGCTATTGGCTTTACAACCTGTCATAAGATAAGCATAGAGATTTGATTTAAAAACCCAGGAAATTTTATATAAATACCAAAGCCAAAAATATTAACACACATACACACACATATACATATATATACACACAAAGCATAGTGCTGAACCCCACTGATCCAGTATAGAATTTTGAATTGAAGCCCAGGAAATATATATAATAAACCAACAACAAAAATGCCAAATCAAAAATATTGTAATCAGTGCAATAAAAATATATTTAGCTCTAATTGGGCTAGACACCAAAAGATTTGTAACCCAGACAAATACAGAACTCCCACGAAAATTTGCCCCAAATGCCATAGAAAATATAACATGCAATACTTCACATATACACATAAAAATACTTGTTCTGCACAGTCATCAACATTGCCCCCACAACCATCTACATCTGGTCTGAAAAGAAAGCACGAAGCACCTCTTAATGCCAGAGCAGCAAAGCAGCCACGCTATGAACCTATCCATAGCAGTTTTAATGGCCAACTTAGGGATTACCCGTTTGTATCAGAGCCAAGATGTGGTATTGAGAATTTCTTGAACAGTATAAATCCTGATCTGCAGGCATTTCTAAATGCACAAAATGGTTCTTATAAGCTATCCCTCAAATTGTATACTCAATATAAGAAGCCAAACGGCACAAAATTTACACAGCCCCACATAACAGCAACTGTACCGGTATATTCAAATGCAAATTCAGACACAATAATAAACAGTTTAATAGATCAATTGAATATCAAACACTCTGAATTTGCTGGAAAAGAGTCTGGATGGAGCCTATGCGGCTCTCCTCACAAGTTATATGTTAATATTTCTGAATTCAGCCCATTACAAGGTTCTACATATCTGCCATTACCTGATAATATTAAAAACAGAAGAGCCGTGGTTAATATAGAAAATACCGACCAGAAATGCTTTTTGTGGTGTATATTAGCTGCTTTGTTTCTAGTTTCAAGGCATCCTGAGAGAATAAGTTGTTATAAACAACATGAATATGATTTTGACGATGCAATGGAGGGTTTAGAATATCCAATGTCTGTTCAGAATATTGATAAATTTGAAAAAAGGGCCAGGGATATGAACGGCAAACAATTATCTATTAATGTATTTATTTGCTCCACCGGCAATTGCTTGATAGAACCTCTCAGAATCAGTGCATTTGACGATGATTCTGCTGTTCCTATTAATTTGCTCTTAATTGAAGGGGATGGCACATATCATTACACTCTGATACACAGTCTTGAAGCTTTAGTAAGAACACAACTAGACAAATCCAATACAATATTCAGAATATGCAGAAGATGTTTAAGTGTATTTGATGGTAGAAAAACTGTGAAGGGGGTTCCTGAAGAGAGTGCAGAAATTGCCAAGAACAAGTTAATTGAGCATCTGAAATACTGTGGGAACCATAAACCTGTTCATATGGTGATGCCAATACCAAGTGAAAATGCCAAATTCAAAAAGTTTGAGGCCTTGTTGGAACACCCAGCATATATTGTCTGTGATTTTGAATCAAACCTCAAATCTCTTGCATTTTGTAGCCCAGATCCTGAAGAATCTTCTATTACACCATACCAGCTACATGAACCTTCCAGCTTTTGTTATGTGGTTGTACAGGATGGTGTTGCTAGTAAAGAATATTCATACATGGGGCCAGATGCCATCAAAGAATTTGCACATAAAATAGAAAATGAGTGCCGAGACATAGCATCTAATATCTTATTAAAATCAAAACGTATGTTGTCTTTAACAGAGGATCAGATTGAAGATTTCAACAATGCAGAAAAATGCCCGGTATGTGATTCTGAATTTTCAGATACAAATAACAAGGTGAAACATCATTCTCATACAGATGCTAAATTCTTAATGGCCCTGTGTAATAGCTGTAATCTTAAAATCCAGACACCAAAATTTGTCCCCATATTTTGCCATGGAGCATCCAATTATGATTTCCATCATCTAATCAGGTACGAGGGGTTTGAGAAGCAGAATTTAAATATTTTAGCTGAAAATGATGAAAAATATATATCTATTAGCAAAACAATTAAAGTTAATAGTGTTCTTATTCACATAAGATTTCTTGATTCTTACAGATTTTTATCTGCTAGCCTGGATACACTGGCCTCTCAATTATCTGATGATCAATTCAAAATCACACGTGCATTGTTTCCAAATCAGGACCTGAAATTAATTAGGCGAAAGGGGGTATATCCATATGATTATGTTACAGATTTTTCTAAATTTGATGAGTGTTTCCTGCCACCACAAGAAGAGTTTTACAGCAAAATCAGAGGATCTGGAATCTCTGATGAGGATTATCACCATGCCCAGTTGATGTTCAACAATTTAAAATGCAAGACATTTGGTGATTATCACATGGCATATTTGAAACTTGATGTAACCCTCTTAGCTGATATAATGCAGGCATTCAGAAAATCTTCTATGCAAAATTATGGACTGGACCCAGTGTATTTTTTCAGTGCCCCGGGCCTAGCATGGGCTGCAATGTTTTTAAACACTAAAATGCAATTGGATCTAATCAAGGATCAAGATATGTATCTGTTTATGGAGCAATGTATAAAAGGAGGCATGGTGCAATGCTCTCAGAGATATGCCAGAGCAAATAACAAATATATTCGTGGTTATGATCCAGCACGGCCATCAAATTATATATTGTATGTGGATGCCAACAGCCTCTATGGTCACGCAATGATGCAAAAACTGCCATATGCAGGGCTTGAATGGGTTGAAGATTTTAATATTGAGGATCTTCAGGACTTTGATGACAGTGAGTGTGGCCTGTTCTTAGAGGTTGATCTGACAATTCCTGATGATTTACACAACAAATTTTCTGATCTGCCCCCAATTCCCGAGGTTCAGTGCTCACCTGGCTCTAAACAGAAGAAGCTCATGATGACACTGGAGGCAAAACAAGGCTATGTCACATATTACAAGAACCTCCAGTTCCTGATGAAACATGGTGTCCAAGTGACCAAACTTAGAAAAGTTTTGAGGTTCAGGCACTCAGAATGGTTGAAACCATACATTGATACAAACACGGAGCTTCGAACATCTGCAAAGAGCGAATTTGATAAGACCTTGTTTAAATTGATGGTTAATTCTGTATATGGCAAAACAATTGAAAATGTCAGAAAACATACCGATGTTAAAATAATTACTGACCCCAGCCGGAGCAAAAAATTGGTTGCAAAGCCTAATTTCAATTACAGAAGAATTTATGATGAAAATATGGCACTTTTCAACATGAAAAAAACAAGGATTAAGTTTGATAAACCAATTTATGTAGGGGCTGCAATATTGGAATTGTCCAAATTACATATGTTAATATTGTATTATGACGTGCTGAAACCTTTTTATGGTGATAGAGTAAAACTGATATACATGGACACGGATAGTTTTGTTCTTGATATTCAAACAGAAGATGTTTATCAAGATATGACCCAGCCTGAATTGTTTAAATATTTTGACACCAGTGAACATACAAAAATTCAACACCACCACAACAAAAAGGTGCCTGGCAAGTTAAAAGATGAGACACTTGGTGATGTTATTGTGGAATTTGCTGGGTTAAGTGCCAAGATGTACAGTTTTAAAACATGTGATGCTGTTGTCAAAAAAGCCAAGGGCATTGGCAGAGTGACTGTTGAAAAAGAGCTCCAATTTGAAGATTATAAAAATTGCCTCAAATCCCAGAGTTCAATCAAAACATCAGAATCCAGAATTCAGAGTGTGGATCACTTATTGACTTCAAATGTTGTAAGAAAAGTGGCTCTGGACCCACATGATGATAAGAGATGCATTTTATCATGTGGCATACATACTTTACCATGGGGGCATTGTGATTTGAAAAATGGTAATCAATGCACAAGCACAGAGCATGATTTGAAATAAATAAACATGCCTATGAACTTATTTGGGTTCAAAAAACAGGCTATTATGGATCTGCCAGCACCACAACCCTCTCCTGATGTGCAGTCTAAACTGAGTGGCTTGTTAATTATTCACCTGAACAGCATATTTACAGATGTTGATGATGAAACAGGCAAAATATTGTACATATTTAACAATAATTTAAATCATTACCAATTACCTGTAGGTGGGCAATTGCAATTTATTACAACCCCTGAGGGTGATGTGAAAATTTCAGTAGGGAGAAATATTTACAGAATTAAGCACTCAAACATGGTTTCTGGTACTGTTTATACTGTTTCTGCTGGTGACTGCTTATATATTGAAGTCCCTGGATCTTATGACAAGCTTATACCCTTTTTTATAGAATTAAGAATCAGGTATTCAATAATAAATAACTACTAAATCAAAATGCCTAATGATATTTTTGGCCATACAAGACATGAAGATCACAGTGATGAGATTCTGATGCTTGATGTCAGAGTCAAGAAATTAAGAAGTGATTTACAAGCTTTACAAACTACACTCAATGCCAGTCTTCAATTAGAAATTACAAATTTGCAATCACAATGCATGGACCCTCTTCTTAAAATTGATTCTGAACTCAAATTATTGCTTCAGAAATATACTGACCTGGCTACATTGGATAATTTTCAAAGTTTAGAAGAAGCTGTTGCAGCTCTTCAAGCCAAATTTAAGACCCAGGCTAACAACTCTGAGCAATTGAAACAACAATTGGAAGAGCAAATAAATAATGTCCAGACACAGCTCCAAACAATTGTCAAAAGCATAAAATCACAAGAAGATTTTGATCTAGTGATTTCCACTCTAAAGGAACAGATTCAATCACTCCAAATACCTAATCTGGACCCTCTGAACAATGCCATAGCCGAGGTTAAAGAAAAAATTGAGACACTTGAAAATTTTATGAACAATTTGCCCTCTTCTGAAGCTTTGAATGCAATAACTCGGAGTGTTGCAAACATCAAGCTGCAACTTGAAACATATGAAGATTTTGGAAAAATTCAAAGTTCCATAACCCATCTTGAAGGTACAATAGCAGCAGTGCAAAGTGATTTGGCAAATGTACTTGAATCTAGATTGCCTGGGATTGTAGATACCCTTGTTAGTGTCCAGCAACAAATCACAAAGCTTGAAAACCTCAACACTGAATCTGAGCTATCTCATTTTCATCACTTGATAGATGATATCCAAACAAAACTTGAAATTTTACAACAATCCACACCCTCTCAGGCAGATATAGCCCTGCTCCAAAATGCTATGCAAAATGTGGCTGATGCTTCTGAATTAAACAATGTGAAATTGGCACTTGAATCTTTGCAAAATACAGTCTCAAATCTGCCTACATCACAGGAACTTAAAAATATTAAGAGGGCAGTGAATAGGATATTGAAATCAGAAGATATCAAGAATATCCAAGCAGAGATCAAACATCTCACACAGACAGTGGCCACTCTTCCAACAAATCAACATATTAATGAATTGCATGCCCTGTTTGAGGATATCAGAAGACAGGTCCATGATCTTACTGCTCAAAATTCAAAATTGGCAGTTGTTGAAAATTTACAGCAAATTGTAACCAATATCAAGCAACAGCTAGGGACCATGGAATCTAATCAAGCAAATGCTCTGTCTGTTTTTGCCACCCAGCTTCAAGATAGTGTGCAACAATACAAGAAACTTGCTGTGGACATAAGAATCAAGCCTGGGCACGATGAGATTGTTAGAACCATCAATGAGCACCTTGAATCTGTAACAAGCAGATTGCTCACAGCAGAAAAGGAAATAACAGGCATAATCGAGAATCCTAAACATTCAGTAATTCTTGAATTGTACAGCATCCCCAACAAAGAATATGATTCTCCATTTACACCAGGTGGCAAAATATATATGCTGTCCCCTGCACAATTTTATTACCAGTTTTTTGTTGGGGGCACATTGAGACCAATCAAGATCAAATATTGGCTTCAACCACAGGCACATCACTACCCCACCTTATCAATAACAAATGCTGATAACAAACCAAAAATCACCAGTGTAGAATTAGAGGATTTTACAGACCCCAATACATTAGAAACAGCCTATACTGAAGATGATGGCACTCTGGAATTTAAAATACAGATAGGGGACAAATTATATTTAGAAAATCCTGCAGTCTCAGCTGCTGAACACCCCATAGTTGCAATATTCTTGTTTACATATTATGTCTAGACAAATTATTGTTGATGAATTACACAGACAAGCCCGACATAATTTTAAGAGACTCCCAGTAGTCACAAAGGGCATAGATGATTTATGGCAGAGCGACTTGATTGAAATGGCAAGTGGACAGTTGAAAAATTTAGACAAAATCAACAAGGGCTACAAGTATCTACTCACTGTAATAGATACATTTTCAAAATTTGCCTGGGCTGTGCCACTCAAATCCAAAACTGGAAAATGTGTTACAGAAGCTTTTAGAACAATTATCAATCAGAGTGGAAGATCACCGCGCTATTTGCAAACAGATAATGGCAAAGAATTTTATAATTCAGTGTTTCAACAATTTATTAAAAGCCAGGCAATAAAACATTATTCGAGTTACAGTGACCTCAAGGCCTCAATTGTAGAGAGATTCAACAGAACCTTAAAAAATCTTATGTATAAACAATTTACCCTGCAAGGTAATTATAAATGGATTAATATTCTTCCAGAACTTCTACAAAAATATAACAATTCTGTCCATTCCACAATCAACATGAAACCCTCTGAAGTAACTTCATCTGATGAGCAAAAATTGATCAGGACTGTTTATTATCCTAGATATCAGCCAACAACAAGAAAGGCCAAATACAGGGTGGGTGAACAAGTAAGAATCAGTAAATATAAGCACTTATTCAAGAGAGGCTTTACAAGAAACTGGAGCACTGAATTATTTACAGTGGTTCAAGTTAAACCCGGGACCCTTAACACTTATATAATAAAGGATCACCGAGGAGAAATTCTCAAAGGCAGGTTCTATGAACAAGAGCTCAGCAAAACTAAACAGCCTGATACATATCTCATAGAAAAAATCATCCGCAGAAAAGGCAACAAGTTACTTGTCAAATGGCTGGGTCATCCGGAAAACAGCTGGATCGATGCAAACAAAATAATAATATGAACACCTGGGATGTTATAAAAAGGCTCCCAGAACCTGAACAAGAGAATAAGAGAAATGGAGTGCTGTTACCTGATAATATTAGGTGTCTTATTGTTGGGCCATCTGCTTGTGGTAAAACTACACTAATGGTTGATAATTTTTTATTGGCACCCAACTGGTTAGACTGGAAAAACAGGCACTTGTATATCTTCTCTAAGAGCTTGGAACAATTAAAATATCAGCAGCTGATGAAGCTATATGATGGATTGGATATTGCCACTTTTGAACCAGATGTTAAGCCACTTGATGAATGTCTCGATAATTCTGTTGTTGTGTTTGATGACATTATACTGGATAATCAAAACAAGGTTAGAAACTTCTTTACACAGGGCCGACACAAAAACATTGATTGCTTCTACCTGGCACAGACTTTTTCAAAAATTCCGAAGCAGCTGATCCGAGACAACAGCAATTTTATATGTGTGTTTCATCAAGACCATACCAACCTCAAACACATACATGATGAATATGTAGGTGGGGACCTGAGCTACAATGATTTTTCCAAGTTTTGCAGCATGTGCTGGAACCAGGACAGTTATGGGTTTGTCACAATTGATATGACAAGAACACCCAATAGTGGCAAATACAGAAATAAAATCAACAATTTTCTAGACGTTGAAACATTTTCTAGACGTTGAGACGTATATAAATAAACATGAAAAGGCCAATCATTGATGACCATAAGTTAAGAGATTATCTTGTAAAAAGATTTAGGGGATGGAAATCAGAGAACCGAGGAATTTATGAAAAACACAAACAAACAGAACAGCCTGTAATTGATGCTATTAATAATTTAGGTAAGAATATCAAAACTGTTACAGAGCAGAATCAAAATTTGCTCACAGAGCTTGTACCTGTAGCTGCAAGGAACATATTAGATTATCCATTCACTCCACTATCCAGTATTCATACACCTAGTCCTATTGCTCCTAGAAGAATTGAAGCTACTCAGGATCCTATTGAATTGGGTCTTCTTGCTCAAAAATATTTAACCACACCTAAAGACAATAAAGATGAGGTTTTTGGCTTATATGCTGACACAGAGCTTGATGGCAGCATCATACATAGAATTGGCAATTTCAGAGTAACATTTATGGGAGATGATATAATTGTATATTCAGAATCTCGTCTCGGAGAAAAAGGTGCTTTTGTTAAGTACACCGGCACGCCTGGATTGTGGGAACTCATGACTAGGAAAAGACCTGGCAGCTATACAGATCAGGATTATGAGGATTACAAAGAAATATTAATAAAATCAGATGCTCTATACCAGAACAATGATCCCACACAAAAAAGAGTCAAGTCGATCAGTGGGGCAAAATACAACAATTTAATCAAGCCCATATGGTCACAGATCAAGACTGGCAGTGGAATCAAACAATACAACACCCTGCCCAAAGAATTTGTGTGGGTTGATGATGTCAGGAAACTTGTAGATAGGTTATTGGTGATAGCTGGGGAGGAAAATGCTGGCAACAACAATTTTTACAATGAAAAGGTTGGAATTATGGACATGATAAGCACCAAATTGTCTAATTTTATAGTGAATGACACTAAGGGGATTGGATATCTTATAAAAATAATTAATACTCTACCACCTAAATTTTGGAATATTTCTGAGGGTCGGGGCCTTGTTAATGACATTATAAACAAGCTGCCATTTGAATTACATATTCCAGGCTATCAGTATTGTGGTCCAGGCACAAAATTGGACCATAGATTAAACAGAGGTGATCCTGGTGTTAATCCTCTAGATGCTGCTTGTAGAGACCATGATATTGCATACAACACACATTCTGATCTTGACAAGAGACATGTTGCAGACAAGAAATTAGAAGAGGCTGCATTTGGCAGATTTGTAAGCAAAGATGCTTCTTTGAGTGAAAAAATAGCAGCATTGGGAACCACCATAGCTATGAGCACCAAACAAAAATTGGGGTGGGGGTTGTGAATATGTATATAATAAACCTACAATGAGGGCCAAGGGTGTTATGTATCAAGTACCTTATGCAGGTCTCAAATCTCTTAAAACTATTGACAGTCTTTTGACCAAGAAGCAGCGCAAGAAAAAAAATTCTTGTATTGCAAAGGGCCATGGTATGAAATTGTTGCTTAGCACCCCCCAATTAAAAAAATTACAGCAATCAAGAAAAAAATCACATGTGGGGGGATTTATATTTACCATCCCTGCCATCTTAGCTGCTCTCGGGGCTGTGGGGAGCTTGGCTGGGGGTTCAGCCGCCATAGCAAAAACAGTAATAGATGCCAAGAAAAATAGGGCAGAATTAGATGAGCAGAAGCGCCATAACCTGGCTATTGAGAAACAAGGGAAAGGTGTTAAAAGAGCCATGAATAAGTTTAAAAAAAACAAGAGCCGCTTACAAACCAAGATATTGAAGCTTTAATCAAGCCACTGGGCATCAAACATTTTAGAGGTGTGTACATGTCTGATTCTTTGCCAGAACAACCACTCAACAAAGAGTGTGGCATTGTTAATTTGGATGAGTACAAAAATCAGGGCACTCACTGGATTTGTTATCTTAAATATTTAAAAAATGAGGCATTTGTGTTTGATTCATTTGGAGGTGTTCCACCTGAAAATTTAACAAAATATCTAAATTCATCTAATCTTTATTACAATAATGTCCGTGTTCAAAACTTCAAAGATGTTAATTGTGGACATTTATGTTTATCTGTTCTTAGATATATGTCTCAAATAAATAAACCATCAATTGAAGATTTTCAAAAGGCCTTGTGGTATCTGAAACATCATGGGGGTATTCCATCTCACCAGCCAAAATTCAATATTGAAACTCAAATTGCATGATGACATTGTATATCCCAAAACAATAGCTCTCAGGGCATTTTATGGCATGTACCTGATCCCTAATATTACACACCACAACAATACAATTGCAGTTGGGGATGAAAAAATTGTCATCACTCCAGGGCAATATAATCTCTCCACTCTAAATGCTCAATTACCCAGAGGTATAGTGTTAAGTCAAAATTCTGTCACTCACAGAGTAGAGATTGTATCTGCCACAGAAACAGTGGATCTGGCTACTATAGGAGAGCTGTTAGGCTTTGAGAACAACACAAAACTTGAACCAGGCATCAAACACACTGCTATGAATATACCCAAATTCTTAGCCATAGAGACTCTGAATATTCACTGTAATGTGGCTGAGGGTATGATCACCAAATCAAATGGCATAGGCACTCACAAACAAACAGGCATCATTGCAACATTCAAGCCTAATTCTGAATTTATGGAGCCTATTATCTACAATCCATCCCCAACATTATATTTTCCTGTGTGTCATAATAGAATAGATAATATTGAATTGATGGTCACTAATGAAAAAGAAGAATTAGTTGATTTTGCTGGAGCCACAACAACTGCAATCATAGAGATTAATATTTAAATAAAAATACATACAATGGAAAATATTGAGAGTTATGAGCTACAATCATTCCCCCCAAACAGGAGGACATTTGCAAATTTAAATCAACCCAACACAGAAATTGAGGTGGATCTTGATGTAGGGGATGGATTTATACACCCCCACAGAGCAGATCTCTACATCAAATTTGATGTTGTAAAGCTCGATGGAACAGATTATCCGGCAAATTCAAATATAAGACTTGTAGACAATTTTGTGCCTCATCTATTCTCTGAAATTGAGGTCAGAAAGCATGGCGTTGTTATAAACAGAGTGGATTATCCCGGCATTACCTCCACAGCTTTGGCCACATTAAAATTATCCAAAACCGAGGCTTCATACTACAAAATAGGCGGATTTGAGGCTGGTGACAAGATATTATCTAAAAACCACACAGTTCTGTTCCCGATGCGCCTGTTGCCAGGATTCTTCTCAGATTACAAAGATATTATGTGGAAGGGTGGTTTAAGAATCACATTTAGAAGAGCTGCCAATGATAATAATGCTTTGATGAGGTACAGTGCAATAAACTCTACAGGAGAAGCTCTGCCTAATACCCTACCAGATGCAGGCAAATGCATTATTCAGACTATGGAGTTAAGAATCCCTGTTGTTGAGTACGAGGCCAGTTATGGTCTTAAATACAAAGCTGATATAATAAAAAATCCACAGATTCCTCTGCAATTTTATACATATCAATGCGTACAGAAGCCTGCATCTGGTACATATTATGAGTTTGATGCCACAAATTCATTCTCCAGTATTCAATTTGACATGCCTGATTTTGTGGTGGTACTGTTTCAGACTGGAAGACACAACAATCAGGGAAAAAATTCAAGTAAATTTGATAGCTGCAACATCAAGAACATATATCTTAAAAATGGCAGAAATGAGGTATTTCCTAGAGAAAATTACAATTTAGACATGTCCAAGAATGATTTTCTTAAATTATATGAGGCTTTTTCGGCTTTCAAAAGAGTCACTACAGGCAATACTGACATGTACTACACACCAGATGAATTCAAAGCACAGAGACCCATGTTTGTAATCAATGCTTCAAAAAGAAAACAAGTTGTGGTGAATGACAGGACAAACATTAAAATTATCTGTGAATTTCATGAGGCTTTACCTGATGACACAATATGTAGTGTTATTCTCATAGGAGAGAAATCATATGTTTATGATGTAAGAAATGAGAGAGTCACGGAGCAATTCTAGAGGTCTCTGCATATTGCATTGTTTTAATATTGGATTGAGGCTGGGGTCCAATTGAACTTAAATTGGAAGTAAATACGTGTGTATATGGATGTGTCAGTGTGTGTCAGTGTGTGTGGCATAGTTTTAAGTGTGGCCAATTTTGACAAGTTTATGGTGGCTGATGCAACTTTTGTAAGTATGGGCAAGAGGCTCTTTCTTTCTGAGCAATTATAGGGGGGTTCCACACTTGAGCATGGGCATGTTGAGCTAGGTTTAAGTGTAAACAAAACTGCTGGAGGAGGGCTCTTCCTTTCTGAGAGGGCATTTTTACAAAATTCTTGGATTAGAGGGGGTTCCACACTTGAGCAAAAAGCTCATATGGGCATGTTGAGCTAGGTTTAAGTGTAAGCAATTCTGCTTGGGGAGAGCTCTTCCTTTCTTGGGTTTATAATCCCACAAGAACTACTACTAACCTTAGTTTCTTGTATACAAAGATCTAAAAAAAAATCATATTTATTTTTCAGCGTTTTCATTTCCCTATATTTCACTGAGAAACTTGTCAACTGCTTTCTTTCTCTCTCTCTGTACACACACACACATACACACATATATACATACACTGGCGTAACTTGGAAACTAACTTTTGGGCGCTAAAACGTACTTGCAGCTTAGCTTTGGGGATGAGGACAGAATAGAAAATATTCAATCACATGAGAAAAGGGCCGAGGACTATTTTTCCTAAATAAATGTTAAATTCCTAAGTAACTGTTAAAAATTAATTATAATTTTGCTCATCAGGTCCGAGGAGGTTAACATATGTACTATAACTTGAAAATTATAATAAAAATTCAAACTTTAGGCGTGCCCCCTTTCCCCCCGCTATTATCGCCTTGTATGAGACATAAACATTGAACCCGGAACCTTTTGATTTCAAGGCGACTACGTTACCACTAGACCATCTGGGATGCCCCCGTCTGTTCTAAAATGTAATGGCCCATGTTAACACATACACACACGCACTCGCACACATGTGGGGGAAGGTGGAAATTTGTACACCGCAAATCATAAACGTTCTTTCTTCACTGTTGTCAGATTTGCATGTCTAGGCTTTCCTTGTCGAAAATTTCTTGCGGCAGATTTAATTGTTGCGAATTGTCATTGTTGGCGCCCTGTAGAACTTCAACATTTATTTCACTTTGCCGAGTATTTTTATTTAGCTAACGAAACAAGACTCGTATATGGAGAGTAAATGGGTCGACGGGAAGTCTGTGCCTCATTAACCGATAAGAATGCAGTCTGTGTATCAGGCAAGCTGACATGTAAGGACTTTCAAGCGATAAATACACATGCTTGCTTCGATAGCGCCTTCCGTACTTCATTTGTAAGGAAGCACACGTGCGAGTAAACCATGCCAGGCGATATAAGCTGCAGAAGAAAGAAGGGGAAATCTTAGGAAACACTAAAAAAACATTGGTAAGTCCCATTCGATTATGAACCTTGTAATTTCACGTCTCTAGGAAGCCCACACACGGAATTAGCAAATCTAGCTCTTTATGGAAGGATGATGCATGCTTGCTATTTATTCATTTTAGAAAGTACGGTATGTAGGAATACATTGAAAGCATTCAACCTAAAGTTGTATAGTGCTGCTATACGACGTCATTGTGCCGCCATCAGTGGCGGAGTGGTTTTACAGGGGTCCCGAGTTCGAATCCCGACCCGGGCTTGGGTGTTTTTTTCATATCACTCGTCCTCATCTTCGCGATTAGCCAAAAGTGGCAGAAAAGCAAAGTTAAATAAGTCAAAAGTGAAAGTAGAACAATATTTTGTGGATAAAATGCCGGTAGGGCAATGATTTTAACAAATAATATTAGAGTTGAATTACTTTCGGAAGATCTCCAGCGGACTACGCGAGTCTGTCTAGCGAGCCTAGTGGGCGTGTTGAGCCTGAGCAGGGTACTTAGCGATAGGTTCTGGGTTGAGATGACGTCAGTGGCTCGCTTCGTTCATTGGCTGCTTCGAGAGTTGTGACTCGTTCCGAAGCTTCAAATGCATAAAGCTAAAGATGTTATGGAAATAATCTCCCTCTACCTACGTACGCTTGAAATCAGATTCGAATGCTCATTTTATAAGTTATCCTTGCCAACACTACATGAAAGAAAATCTGTAACCATAAAGCAAGGCATGTATCAATGTTACGATTAGTTTCCATACAGCATATTAAGAGTACATAGTAAATGGAACTCTAGTTTTTTTTTATCTGCATTTTTTAAGGAGTAGAGTTGTGCTGTGACAGAAATAGACGTTGCATGTGGTTTGTTGACAGTTTCAGTTCTATTCTTGCACAGCGTGAAGCAATTGACATTGAGTAGAGAAGGTCCAATTGAGTTTATCTTCGAGACACCCAAAATGCATTGTTTGTTACATGCCTGGTCCTATTCCCTTTAATATACGTTCTTGCTTTGGGTCAAAAACCTCCCTTTCTGGAAATTCCCGTCTCTTATTAAGAGAGGTCGGATTATTGCTTATATGCATATTTCCTCTTACTCTAAAACTCAGGAAAACTGTGTTCAGGTTTCGAAATGAGTACTGACATGGAGACATATAATGATAACGAGTGATACGATTCATTTTTTAAGTCTTCGATATAATCAAAGAAATCACACGTAGTGCGGGCAATATGAATGTGATAGACTTACTGACACAACGAACGAAGAGTTAGTTTATTATACTGAGCTTAAAACAGGATTTGTCCAATGCCTTACATGAGTAGAAGCTGTATTTTACAGTAAAGGGATAACTAACTAACTCTCTAGCCTTCTTAAACCAGAAGGTTCATAGCTGCAGCAACACAGGCCTTCCATCTCTCCCTATCCTGAGCAAAATCCATCCCTACCAATTTCATTCAGATCCATCTCAACATTTTCCCTCCATCTTCGTCTTGGTCTTCCTACTGGTCTCTTACCATCAGGTTTCCCAACAAGAATCCTGTAAACTCTTCTCTCCTCTTCCATTCGTGCCACACGGCCTGCCCACATAAGTCTTCTTGATTTAATCATTCTAATAATATCTGGACATGAATACAAATTATGTAGTTCTAAATTATGTAACCTTCTCCACTCACTTGTCTCCTCATCCCTTTTAGGCCCAAATATTTTCCTAAGAATCTTATTTTCAAATACTCTTAATTTATGTTCCTCTTTCCAAGGTACCAAGTTTCACATCCATAAAAGGAGAGAAGCCGATTTATTCAATAACTCTTGCACAAATCTTTTTCTCGATATTCCGCCGTGGCCTCTGTAATGTAGACGCTCTGAGCTTCTAGATCCAGATTCTTCTTCTTCGATTCCTTACTCCTCATATTGTCTTCACACACCCCTCCCTCGCCTCTACCCATATTCTTCTGGGTTTTATATGAGTTCTACTTTGTGACTCTCTCCACACTCACAAATAACAAGCATATATTTCTTTCATATTGTACATATGTTTATAAATTAACAGGAACTGGCTGAGATCAAGAACGCTGCATCCTTGTCAGTGTTTTCAAGTTGTTGATTTCGCTTCGTTTTTGTTTGTTAGGAAGATTGATTTCAAGTAATATGTTGTGTTTAAAAAATGCGAACTGAATTTGTAACTTATCGATTCAAGTTAAATGCTATCTTAAGAAGTATAAACCATGTTTTTAATTCTTGCAACGGAATTTACACAATATGATGAAAAAGTAGTGGGATTGATGATATAACCAGGACAACAAATGATGAGCTCCTCAGATTGAATTTGCTCACACTTAAAACAATGGCAAATCGGGCATATGCCCCAATCGGCCAAGTGTGGAACCCTGTCTAATCCAAGATTTTTGTAAAAATGCCTTGAAACTACAGTGTACAAATGATGAGGGGCCTCAGATTGATTTGCCCATACTTACAAAAGTTGCATCAGCCAGATTTTTGTCCATAAACTTGTCAAAAATTGATATTTTTTTGGCTACACCAGAAATTAAGCCACCCTCACCCATACCCATACATATTTACTTCAGGTTTAAGTTCAATTAGATACCAGGTTCAAATTGTTTATCTAATATTAAAACAATGTAATATGCAGAGACCCTCTAGAATTGCTCCGTGGCAATGTGTGCAATTCCCGAGACGGTAGTATTGATTTTTTGGTTTGCATGTTCTCCTCAGCGCCAGTACTTACAGAAATTCCCGAGTATTGCATCAGCCATTATTGTGAGAGTGGTTGAGGAGAACAGATGTGTTGTTACAGTGCTTCTCATACTTACAGGCCTGTTTGATTTAATATGAATATTAAATATATATTGAACAATATTTTGCCTGATATTTGTTACATCTAGCTTGTTTGTTGTAATCCACTCATATTTAGGGTCAGGCCTATATCTGTCCCAGCTTGTTATACAAAAATCAATACATAACACTCAGTGCTGGGTCATTGCCATTCTAGATATGCATGTTCGTGCAGGTATTTGCGGAAGGTCAGTGTGAATGAATATTTATTCTCTTTTTCCACTTGTGGGCTATTGGCTTTACAACCTGTCATAAGATAAGCATAGAGATTAGATTTAAAACCCAGGAAATTTTATATAAATACCAAAGCCAAAA
Organism: Lepisma saccharinum; assembly: GCF_977018435.1. Classification (NCBI taxonomy): domain Eukaryota; kingdom Metazoa; phylum Arthropoda; class Insecta; order Zygentoma; family Lepismatidae; genus Lepisma; species Lepisma saccharinum. Next base: position 52,039,594 of record NC_139248.1, read on the forward strand.
ATATTAACACACATACACACATACACACACACACACACAAACACAAAGCACAGTGCTGAACCCAACTGATATTTTTATCCAGCATAGAGTTTTGAATTGAAGCCCAGGAAATATATATAATAAACCAATAACAAAAAATGCCAAATCAAAAATATTGCAATCAGTGTAATAAGAATATATCCAGCCCCAATTGGGCCAGACACCAAAGGAATTGTAACCCAGACAAATGCAGAACTCCCATTAAAATATGTCCCAAATGCAATAAAATATTTAGCAAGGCATATTTCAATAGACATGTGGGCTCTTGTTCTGTACAGTCATCAATATTGCCCCCACAACCATCCACATCTGGTCTGAAAAGGAAGCATGAAGCACCTCTTAATGCCAGAGCAGCAAAGCAGCCACGCTATGAACCCATCCATAGCAGTTTTAATGCCCAACTTAGGGATTATCGGTTTGTATCAGAGCCAAGATGTGGTATTCAGAATTTTTTGAGCAGTGTAAATCCTGATGTGCAGTCAATTCTTAATGCACAAAATGGCTCTTATAAGCTGTCCCTCAAATTGTATACTCAATATAAGAAACCAAATGGCACAAAATTTACACAGCCCCACAAAACAGAAACTGTACCGGTATATTCAAATGCAAATTCAGACACAATAATAAGCAGTTTAATAGATCAATTGAATATTAAACACTCTGAATTTGCAGCAAAAGAGTCTGGATGGAGCCTATGCGGCTCTCCACACAAGTTATATGTTAATATTTCTGAATTCAGCCCATTACAAGGATCTACATATCTGCCATTACCTGCCAATATTAAAAACAAAACAGCCGTGGTTAATATTGAAAATAATGATGAGAAATGTTTTTTGTGGTGTATTTTAGCTGCTTTGTTTCCAGTTTTAAGGCATCCTGAAAGAATAAGTTATTACAAACAACATGTACATTTTTTTGACGATGCAATGGAGGGTTTGGAATATCCAATGTCTGTTCAGAATATTGATAAATTTGAAAAAAAGGCCCGGGATATTAATGGCAAACAATTATCTATTAATGTATTTATTTGTTCCACTGGCAATTGCCCGATAGAACCTCTCAGAATCAGTACAATTGATGATGAATCTGCTATTCCAATTGATTTGCTCTTAATTGAAGAGGATGGCACATATCATTACACTCTGATACATAATCTTCAAGCTTTAGTGAGAACACAACTAGACAAATCCAATAGAATATTTAAGTTGTGCAGAAGATGTTTATGTGTATTTGATGGTCAAAAAATGGTAAATAGTGTTCGGGAAGAAAATGCAGAAATTGCCAAAAACAAGTTAATTGAGCATCTGAAATACTGTGGCAATTATAAACCTGTTCATATGGTGATGCCCAATCCAAGTGAAAATTGCAAATTCAAAAAGTTTGAAGCCTTGTTGGAACACCCAGTATATATTGTCTGTGATTTTGAATCAATTCTCAAATCTCTTGCATCCTGCAATCCAGATCCTGAAGAATCTTCAATTACACCATACCAGCTACATGAACCTTCCAGCTTTTATTATGTGGTTGTACAGGATGGTGTTGTTAGTAAAGAATATTCATACATGGGACCAGATGCCATCAAAATATTTGCACATAAAATAGAAAATGAGTGCCGTGACATAGCATCTAATATTTTATTAAAATCAAAACCCATGTTGCCTTTAACAGAGAAACAGATTGAGGATTTCAACAATGCAGAAAAATGCCCGGTATGTGATTGTGAATTTTCAGATACAAATATCAAGGTGAAACACCATTCTCATACAGATGGTAAATTCAAAATGGCCCTGTGTAATAGCTGTAATATTAAGATCAAGAGACCAAAATTTGTCCCTATATTTTGCCATGGAGCATCCAATTATGATTTCCATCATCTGATCAGATATGAGGGGTTTGACAAGCAGAATTTAAATATTTTAGCTGAAAATGATGAGAAATATATATCCATTAGCAAAATAATTAAAGTTAATGGAGCTCCTATTCACATAAGATTTCTTGATTCTTACAGAATTTTATCTGCTAGCCTGGCTACACTGGCCACTCAATTATCTGATGATCAATTCAAAATCACATGTGCCTTGTTTCCAAATCAGGACCTGAAATTAATTAGGCGGAAGGGTGTATATCCTTATGATTATGTTACAGATTTTTCTAAATTTGATGAGTGCTCCCTGCCTCCACAAGAACAGTTTTACAGCAAAATCAGAGGATCTGGAATCACTGATGATGATTATCACCATGCCCAATTGATGTGGAACAATTTAAAATGCCGGACATTTGGTGATTATCACATGGCATATTTGAAACTTGATGTGACCCTCTTAGCTGATATAATGCAGGCATTCAGAAAATCTTCTATGCAAAATTATAAACTGGACCCAGTGTATTTTTTCAGTGCCCCGGGCCTAGCATGGGATGCAATGTTTTTAAACACTAAAATGCCATTGGATCTGATCCCAGATCAAAATATGTATCTGTTTATGGAGCAAGATATAAGAGGAGGGACGGTGCAATGTTCCCAGAGATATGCCAGAGCAAATAACAAATATATGCCTGATTATGATCCAGCACGGCCATCAAATTATATAGTGTATGTAGATGCCAACAGCCTCTATGGTCACGCTATGATGCAAAAACTGCCATATGCAGGGCTTGAATGGGTTGAAGATTTCAATATTGAGGATCTTCAGAACTATGATGACCGTGAATATGGCCTCTTCTTAGAGGTTGATCTGATAATTCCAGATCATTTACATAACAAATTTTCTAATCTGCCCCCAATTCCTGAGGTTCAGTGCTCACCTGGCTCTAAACAGAAGAAGCTCATGATGACACTGGATCCAAAACAAGGCTATGTCATATATTACAAGAACCTCCAGTTCCTGATGAAACATGGTGTTCAAGTGACCAAACTTAGAAAAGTTTTGAGGTTCAGGCACTCAAGATGGTTGAAATCATATATTGATACAAACACGGAGCTTCGAACATCTGCAAAGAGCCAATTTGATAAGGCCTTGTTTAAATTGATGGTCAATTTTGTGTATGGCAAAACTATTGAAAATGTCAGAAAACATACCGATGTTAAAATAATTACTGACCCCAGCCTGAGCAAAAAATTGGTTGCAAAGCCTAATTTCAATTATAGAAGAATTTATGATGAAAATATGGCACTTTTCAACATGAAAAAAACAAAGATTAAGTTTGATAAACCTATTTATGTAGGGGCTGCAATATTGGATTTGGCCAAATTACATATGTTAATATTGTATTATGATGTGTTGAAACCTTTTTATAAGGATCGTGTAAAATTGATGTACATGGACACGGATAGTTTTGTTCTTGATATTCAAACAGAAGATGTTTATCAAGATATGGCACAGCCTGAATTGTTTAAATATTTTGACACCAGTGAATTGCCAGGCCATTTGAATATTCAACCCCACAACAAAAAGGTGCCTGGCAAGTTAAAAGATGAGACACTTGGTGATGTTATTGTGGAATTTGCTGGGTTAAGTGCCAAGATGTACAGTTTTAAAACATGTAGTGGTGTTGCTGCCAAAAAGGCCAAGGGTATTGGCAAAGTAGCTGTGGAAAAAGAGCTCCAATTTGAAGATTATAAAAATTGCCTCAAATCCCAGAGTTTAATCAAAACATCAGAATCCAGAATTCAGAGTGTGGATCACTTATTGACTAGCAATATTGTAAGAAAAGTGGCTCTGGACCCACATGATGATAAGAGATGCATTTTGTCATGTGGCATACATACTTTACCATGGGGTCATTGTGATTTGAAAAATGGGTATCAATGCACAAGCACAGAGCATGATTTGAAATAAATAAACATGCCTATGAACTTATTTGGGTTCAAAAAACAGGCTATTATGGACCTGCCGACACCACAACCCTCTTCTGATATGCTGTCTAAACTGAGTGGCTTGTTAATTATTCATCTGAACAGCATACTTACAGATGTTGATGATGAAACAGGCAAAACATTGTACATATTTAACAATAATTTAAATCATTACCAATTACCTGTAGGTGGGCAATTGCAATTTATTACAACCCCTGAGGGTGATGTGAAAATTTCAGTAGGGAGAAATATTTACAGAATTAAGCACTCAAACATGGTTTCTGGTACTGTTTATACTGTTTCTGCTGGTGACTGCTTATATATTGAGGTCCCTGGATCCTATGATAAGCTTATACCCTTTTTTATAGAATTAAGAATCAGATACTCTATAATAAATAACTACTAAATCAAAAATGCCTAATGATATTTTTGGCCATACAAGACATGAAGATCACAGTGATGAGATTCTGATGCTTGATGTCAGAGTCAAGAAATTAAGAAGTGATTTACAAGCTTTACAAACCACACTCAATGCCAGTCTTCAATTAGAAATTACAAATTTGCAATCACAATGCATGGACCCTCTTCTTAAAATTGATTCTGAACTCAAATTGTTGCTTCAGAAATATACTGATTTGGCCACATTAGATAATTTTCAAAGTTTGGAAGAGGCTGTAGCAGCTCTTCAAGCCAAATTTAAAACCCAGGCTAACAACTCTGAGCAATTGAAACAACAATTGGAAGAGCAAATAAATAATGTCCAGACACAGCTCCAAACAATTGTCAAAAGCATAAAATCACAACAAGATTTTGATCTAGTGATTTCCACTCTAAAGGAACAGATTCAGTCACTCCAAATACCTAATCTGGACCCTCTGAACAATGCCATAGCCGAGGTTAAAGAAAAAATTGAGACACTTGAAAATTTTATGAACAATTTGCCATCTTCTGATGCTTTGAATGCAATAACTCGGAGTGTAGCAAATATTAAGCTGCAACTTGAAACATATGAAGATTTTGGAAAAATTCAAAGTTCCATAACCCATCTTGAAGGTACAATAGCAGCAGTGCAAAGTGATTTGGCAAATGTACTAGAATCCAGATTGCCCGGTATTGTAGATACCCTTGTTAGTGTCCAGCAACAAATCACAAAGCTTGAAAACCTCAACACTGAATCTGAACTATCTCATTTTCATCACTTGATAGATGATATTCAAACAAAACTTGAAATTTTACAACAATCCACACCCTCTCAGGCAGATATAGCCCTGCTCCAAAATGCTATGCAAAATGTGGCTGATGCTTCTGAATTAAACACTGTGAAATTGGCACTTGAATCTTTGCAAAATACAGTATCAAATCTGCCTACATCACAGGAACTTAAAAATATTAAGAGGGCAGTGAATAGGATATTAAAATCAGAAGATATCAAGAATATCCAAGCAGAGATCAAACATCTCACTCAGACAGTGGCCACTCTACCAACAAATCAACATATTAATGAACTGCATGCCCTGTTTGAGGATATCAGAAGACAGGTCCATGATCTTACAGCTCAAAATTCAAAATTGGCAGTTGTTGAAAATTTGCAACAAATTGTTGCTAATATCAAGCAACAGCTAGGGACCATGGAATCCAATCAAGCAAATGCTCTCTCTGTTTTTGCCACCCAGCTACAAGAAATTGTGCAACAATACAAGAGACTTGCTGTGGACATAAAAATAAAGCCAGGCCATGATGATGTTGTTAGGACCATCAATGAGCATCTTGAATCTGTAACAAGCAGATTGCTTACAGCAGAAAAGGAAATAACAGGCATAATCGAGAATCCAGAACATTCAGTAATTCTTGAATTGTACAGCATCCCCAACAAAGAATATGATTCACCATTTACACCAGGTGGCAAAATATATATGCTGTCCCCTGCACAATTTTATTACCAATTTTTTGTTGGGGGCACATTGAGACCAATCAAGATCAAATATTGGCTTCAACCACAGGCACACCACTACCCCACCTTATCAATAACAAATGCTGATAACAAAGTGAAAATCACCAGTGTAGAATTAGAGGATTTTACAGATCCCAATACATTAGAAACAACCTATACTGAAGATGATGGCTCTCTGGAATTTAAAATACAAATAGGGGACAAATTATATTTAGAAAATCCTGCAGTATCAGCTGCTGAACACCCCATAGTTGCAATATTCTTGTTTACATATTATGTCTAGACAAATTATTGTTGATGAATTACACAGACAGGAAAGACATAATTTTAAGAGACTCCCAGTAGTTACAAAAAGCATAGATGATTTATGGCAGGGGGACTTGATTGAAATGGCAAGTGGACAGTTGAAAAACTTAGACAAAATCAACAAGGGCTACAAGTATCTACTCACTGTAATAGACACATTTTCAAAATTTGCCTGGGCTGTGCCACTCAAATCCAAGACTGGAACATGTGTTACAGAAGCCCTCAGGACAATCATCAATCAGAGTGGAAGATCCCCGCGCTATTTGCAAACAGATAATGGCAAAGAATTTTATAATTCAGTGTTTCAACAATTTATTAAAAGCCAGGCAATAAAACATTATTCGAGTTACAGTGACCTCAAAGCCTCAATTGTAGAGAGATTCAACAGAACCTTAAAAAATCTTATGTATAAACAATTTACACTTCAAGGTAATTATAAGTGGATTAATATTCTTCCAGAACTTCTACATAAATATAACAACTCGGTCCATTCCACAATCAACATGAAACCCTCTGAAGTAACTTCATCTGATGAGCAAAAATTGATCAGCACTGTTTATTATCCTAGATACCAGCCAACAGCAAGAAAAGCCAAATACAAGATTGGTGATCAAGTAAGAATAAGCAAATATAAGCACTTATTCAAGAGAGGTTTTACAAGAAACTGGAGCACTGAATTATTTACAGTGGTTCAAGTTAAACCCGGGACCCTTAACACATATATAATAAAAGATCACCGAGGAGAAATTCTCAAAGGCAGGTTCTATGAACAAGAGCTCAGCAAAACTAAACAGCCTGACACATATCTCATAGAAAAAATTATCCGCAGAAAAGGCAACAAGTTACTTGTCAAATGGCTAGGACTTCCAGAACACAGCTGGATCGATGCAAACAAAATAATAATATGAGCACCTGGGATGTTATAAAAAGGCTGCCAGAACCTGAACAACAGAATAAGAGAAATGGCAAATTGCTGCCTGATAATATTAGGTGTCTTATTGTTGGGCCATCTGCTTGTGGTAAAACTACACTAATGGTTGATAATTTTTTATTGGCACCCAACTGGTTAGACTGGAAAAACAGGCACTTGTATATCTTCTCTAAGAGCTTGGAACAATTAAAATATCAGCAGCTGATGAAGCTATATGATGGATTGGATATTGCAACTTTTGAACCAGATGTTAAGCCACTTGATGAATGTCTCGATAATTCTGTTGTTGTGTTTGATGACATTATACTGGATAATCAAAACAAGGTTAGGAATTTCTTTACACAGGGCCGACACAAAAACATAGATTGTTTCTACCTGGCACAGACTTTTTCAAAAATACCGAAGCAACTGATCCGGGACAATAGCAATTTTATATGTGTGTTTCATCAAGACCATACCAACCTCAAACACATACATGATGAATATGTAGGTGGGGACTTGAGCTACAATGATTTTTCCAAGTTTTGCAGCAAGTGCTGGAACCAGGACAGTTATGGGTTTGTCACAATTGATATGACAAGAACACCCAATAGTGGCAAATACAAAAATAAAATCAACAATTTTCTAGACATTGAAACATAAATAAATAACCATGAAAAGGCCAATCATTGATGATCTTAAGTTAAGAGATTATCTTGTAAAAAGATTTAAGGGATGGAAATCAGAGAACCGTGGAATTTATGAAAAACACAAACAAACAGAACAGCCTGTAATTGATGCTATTAATAATTTAGGTAAAAATATCAAAACTGTTACAGAGCAAAATCAAAATTTGCTCACAGAGCTTGTACCTGTAGCTGCAAGGAACATATTAGATTATCCATTCACTCCACTTTCAAGTATTCATACACCTAGTCCTATTGCTCCTAGAAGAATTGAAGCTAGTCAAGATCCTATTGAATTGGGTCTTCTTGCTCAAAAATATTTAACCACACCTAAAGACAATAAAGATGAGGTGTTTGGCTTATATGCTGACACAGAGCTTGATGGCAGCATCATACATAGAATTGGCAATTTCAGAGTAACATTTATGGGAGATGATATAATTGTATATTCAGAATCTCGACTTGGAGAAAAAGGTGCTTTTGTTAAGTACTCCGGAACACCTGGATTATGGGAACTGATGACTAGGAAAAGGCCTGGCAGCTATACAGATCAAGATTATGAGGATTACAAAGAAATATTAATAAAATCAGATGCTCTATACCAGAACAATGATCCCACACAAAAAAGAGTTAAGTCAAGCAGTGGGGCAAAATACAATAATTTAATCAAGCCATATGGTCACAAATCAAGACTGGCAGTGGAATCAAACAATACAACACCCTGCCCAAAGAATTTGTCTGGGTTGATGATGTCAGGAAACTTGTAGATAGGTTATTGGTGATGATAGCTGGGGAGGAAAATGCTGGCAACAACAATTTTTACAATGAAAAGTTTGGAATTATGGACATGATAAGCACCAAATTGTCTAATTTTATAGTGAATGACACTAAGGGGATTGGATATCTCATAAAAATTATTAATACTCTACCCCCCAAATTTTGGAATATCTCTGAGGGTCGGGGCCTTGTTAATGACATTATAAACAAGCTGCCATTTGAACTACACATTCCAGGCTATCAGTATTGTGGTCCCGGTACAAAATTGGACCATAGATTAAACAGAGGTGATCCTGGTGTTAATCCTTTAGATGCTGCTTGTAGAGACCATGACATAGCATACAACACATTCACACATTCTGATCTTGACAAGAGACATGTTGCAGACAAGAAATTAGAAGAGGCTGCATTTGGCAGATTTGTAAGCAAAGATGCTTCTTTGAGTGAAAAAATAGCAGCATTGGGAACCACCATAGCTATGAGCACCAAACAAAAATTGGGGTGGGGGTTGTGAATATGTATATAATAAACCTACAATGAAGGCCAAGGGTGTTATGTATCAAGTACCTTATGCAGGTCTCAAATCTCTTAAAACTATTGACAGTCTTTTGACCAAAAAGCAGCGCAAGAAAAAAAATTCTTGTATTGCAAAAGGGCATGGGATGAAATTGTTACTTAGTACCCCCCAATTAAAAAAATTACAGCAATCAAGAAAAAAATCACATGTGGGGGGATTCATATTTACCATCCCTGCCATCTTAGCTGCTCTCGGGGCTGTTGGGAGCTTGGCTGGGGGATCAGCTGCCATAGCAAAAACAGTAATAGATGCCAAGAAGAATAGGGCAGAATTAGATGAGCAGAGGCGCCATAACCTGGCAATGGAGAAACAGGGCAAAGGTGTTAAGAGAGCCATGAATAAGTTTAAAAAAAACAAGAGCCGCTTACAAACCAAGATATTGAAGCTTTAATCAAGCCACTGGGCATCAAGCATTTTAGAGGTGTGTACATGTCTGATTCTTTGCCAGAACAACCACTCAACAGAGTGTGGCATTGTTAATTTGGATAAGTTCAAAAATCAGGGCACTCACTGGATCTGCTATCTTAAATATTTAAAAGATGAGGCATTTGTGTTTGATTCATTTGGAGGTGCTCCACCTGAAAATTTAATAAAATATTTAAATTCAGCTAATCTTTATTACAATAATGCCCGTGTTCAAAACTTCAAAGATGTTAATTGCGGACATTTGTGTTTATCTGTTCTTAGATATATGTCTCAAATAAATAAACCATCAATTGAAGATTTTCAAAAAGCCTTGTGGTATCTGAAACATCATGGGGGTATTTCATCTCACCAGCCAAAATTCAATATTGAAACTCAAATTGCATGATGACATAGTGTATCCCAAAACAATAGCTCTCAGAGCATTTTTTGGCATGTACCTAATCCCCAATATTACACACCACAACAACAAAATTGCAGTAGGGGATGAAAAAATTGTCATCACTCCAGGGCAGCATAATATATCCACTCTAAATGCTCAATTACCCAGAGGTATAGTGTTAAGTCAAAATTCTGTCACTCACAGAGTAGAAATTGTATCTGCTACAGAAACAGTGGATCTGGGTACTATAGGAGAGCTGTTGGGCTTTGAGAACAACACAAAACTTGAACCAGGCATCAAACACACTGCTATGAATATACCCAAATTCTTAGCCATAGAAACTCTGAATATTCACTGTAATGTGGCTGAGGGTATGATCACCAAATCAAATGGCATAGGCACTCACAAACAAACAGGCATCATTGCAACATTCAAACCTAATTCTGAATTCATGGAGCCAATCATCTACAATCCATCCCCAACATTATATTTTCCTGTGTGTCATAATAGAATAGATAATATTGAATTGATGGTCACTAATGAAAAAGAAGAATTAGTTGATTTTGCTGGAGCCACAACAACTGCAATCATAGAGATTAACATTTAAATAAAAATACATACAAGAAAAAAATGGAAAATATTGAGAGTTATGAGCTACAATCATTCCCTCCAAACAGGAGGACATTTGCAAATTTAAATCAACCCAACACAGAGATTGAGGTTGATCTTGATATAGGGGATGGCTTTATACACCCTCACAGAGCAGATTTATACATCAAATGTGATGTTGTAAAGCTCGATGGTACAAATTATGCGGCAAATTCAAATATAAGATTGGTGGATAATTTTGTGCCCCATCTATTCTCTGAAATTGAGATCAGAAAGCATGGCGTTGTTATAAACAGAGTGGATTATCCCGGCATTACCTCCACGGCTTTGGCCACATTAAAATTATCCAAAACCGAGGCTTCATACTACAAAATTGGTGGTTTTGAGGCTGGTGATAAGATATTATCTAAGAACCACACAGTGCTGTTCCCCATGCGCCTATTGCCAGGATTCTTCTCGGATTTCAAAGATATTATGTGGAAGGGTGGTTTAAGAATCACATTTAGAAGAGCTGCAAATGATAATAATGCCTTGATGAGGTACAGTGCAATAAACCACACAGGAGAAGCTCTGCCCAATACCCTACCAGATGCAGGCAAATGCATTATTCAGACTATGGAGTTAAGAATCCCTGTTGTTGAATATGAAGCCAGTTATGCTCTTAAATACAAAGCTGATATAATAAAAAATCCACAGGTTCCTCTACAATTTTATACATATCAATGTGTACAGAAGCCCGCATCTGGTACATATTATGAGTTTGATGCTACAAATTCATTCTCCAGCATACAATACGACATGCCTGATTTTGTGGTGGTATTGTTTCAGACTGGGAGACACAATAATCAGGAAAAAAATTCAAGCAAATTTGATAACTGCAACATCAAGAACATCTATCTTAAAAATGGCAGAAATGAGGTCTTTCCTAGAGAAAATTACAATTTAGACATGTCCAAGAATGATTTCCTCAAATTATATGAGGCCTTTTCGGCTTTCAAGAGGGTCACTACTGGCAATACTGACATGTATTACACACCAGATGAATTCAAGGCACAGAGACCCATGTTTGTAATCAATGCTTCAAAAAGAAAACAAGTTGTGGTGAATGACAGAACAAATATTAAAATTATCTGTGAATTCCATGAGGCATTACCTGATGTCACCATATGTAGTGTTATTCTCATAGGTGAAAAATCATATGTTTATGATGTAAGAAATGAGAGAGTCACGGAGCAATTCTAGAGGGTCTCTGCATATTTCATTGTTTTAATATTGGATATGCAAGTTGAGGCTGGGGTCCAATTAAACTTAAATTAGAAGTAAATATGTGTGTATATGGGTGGGTGTGTGTGTGTATGTAGCTTTTTGGCTTAATTTCAGGTGTGGCCAAAAAAATATCAATTTTTGGACAAGTTTATGGACAAAAATCTGGCTGATGCAACTTTTGTAAGTATGGGCAAATCAATCTGAGGCCCCTCATCATTTGTACACTGTAGTTTCAAGGCATTTTTACAAAAATCTTGGATTAGACAGGGTTCCACACTTGGCCGATTGGGGCATATGCCCGATTTGCCATTGTTTTAAGTGTGAGCAAATTCAATCTGAGGAGCTCATCATTTGTTGTCCTGGTTATATCATCAATCCCACTACTTGAAAACCCAGTTGATCGTTAAGGACTTGAAATTCAAATTTTAAATTGTACCAGTACAAAATTATAGGGACAGATGGAAGGCCTGTGTTGCTGCAGCCATGAACCTTCGGGTTTAAGACGGCTAGAGAGTTAGTTAGAGTACAAAAGTTATGGTTCGCGTATCGTATGAACTAGTGTAGAATACAGTTGCAACCTCCTCTTATGTAGGATTGCTACACGTCCCGGATTTTCCGAGACAGTCCGGGAATGCTGTCATTTGCCTCGGTATATCACTATAAGTTTCTTTGGGACGCGCTAATGTCCCGAAATCGGGTGGAAAAGCAGAAATGATTATACTTTCATCAACATTATTTCTATTTAAATTAATTTTACAATGCTACTTTTACAAAATATTGAACTGCTCCCTCTACATTATGAAGTTATAGAGTTACAACAATGTTCTGTAGGGATCTTTGACTTCACGATGGCCACTTGCCGACATCAATTAGAAATAGTGCTACTATTAATTCCTTCTGTCTGCAGTGCTGGATTCGTGTCCTCCCGTTTCGCCTTATTGCGTTTTCACCTCCCCCAATACAATTTCAAATGATTTATGTGACACGATCTTTCTAAGGCGAAACGGGACATCCCATTTCCTTTTATCTTGTTTCACCTTACACACAAAAAGTTTCCCACCAGGGAATATTATCGACCTGAAGGGTCATTATTATTAATGTAATAAAACACCATGCTACATTGATATATATATTTTTTTATTATGTAAACGGAATTATATTAACTGTATATGTAATTTTGGTACTATTTATACTGACATTTGTAAGAACAAATTTTAGGTTAGGTAAGGTTTGTGTGTAAAGCGAAACAGGATAAGGCGAAATGGGATGTCCCGTTTCGCCATAGAAAGTTAGTGTCACATAAATCATGCGAAATTGTATTGGGGGGTAAAACGCAATACGGCGAAACGGGCCGTCACGTTATCGTTAACGTTATCTTTCATTGTATAGTTTTCGTTATTTGTTAATTACATTGCTATACATTAATCTGTTATGTAAGATAAAAAAGTAGTTTTCTAAAAATTCATTTTAAGTTTTGAATTGTTGTGAGCATACTTGGGTCCAGCCCTCCCTCCCCGAACTAGTCTTCCAGTCAGCGGCGTCCCGGATTTTTACTTATGAAATATCGCAACCCTACTCTTGTGTAGTGCGCGGATATCATTGGCACACAGTAAAGAACCACATATGCCCTGCTCACTCCAGTCTTTCAAGTTACTAAATTGATTTAAAAGACTTGAGTGGGGAGTAGAAAATGTGTAGAAGTGATTCCATGGATTCGGGAACTAGATTCTGTTAGATAATTTCGTTCCTGGTTCCGGATCCGTTTGAGTATATGCTAATTGTCTTGTAACATATCGTTATGTTTCTCAAGGAGTAAAAATTGATACACTGATGCAATTTTTTTCCAGACAGGCAGTCCACTCGCATACAGGATGATACTCGGAATTTCCTTAGTAAAACTTGACGTCTGGCAACTGGTATTGTTGACCACGATCACCACGCAAATGGCATGCGTCCTCGCACAGCATTTTGACTTCATTGTTGTTGGAGGTGGTACGGCCGGGTCAATTGTTGCCAGTCGACTATCAGAGATTCCTTCCTGGAATGTGCTCTTACTGGAAGCTGGAGTGGAGGATGACCTGCCAGTGGTTAGTATTCCGTCAATGTGGTCTGCCATTGTAGGCACTTACCTGGATTGGCAGTACGTCACCGAACCGCAGAGCTCTTCCTGCCTCAGTCAGAAAGACGGTAGATGCACGTGGGAAACAGGGAAACTGCTCGGTGGAAGTAGCTCCCATAATGGAATGATGTACGTCAGAGGGAACAGGAAGGATTATGACGGATGGGCAGATCTTGGCAACGTCGGTTGGAGCTACGAGGATGTCCTTCCTTACTTCTTGAAATCGGAGGATAACGGCGACGAAGACATAGCGTCAGACAAGCGGTACCACTCGACTGGAGGGTATCAGAGATTGGAAAGGTTCCCGTACGCTGACGACAATGTAGAAGCGATCATGCAGAGCTTGAAGGACCTGGGGTACGAAGAACGTGATGTCAATGCTGAGTCTCAGCTTGGCTACATGAGGGCGCAGACGATATCTAAGAGTGGCCAACGCAGGAGCACCTCAAGGTCGTTCCTTGCACCAGTACGAGGAAGACGAAATCTCAAAATTCTCACCGAGTCCACCGTACTTAAGATTCTCATTACCGAGAATAGAGCTGTGGCTGTAAGTTACGTGAGCAATGCGAAGTATCATAGGGTTCTTGTTCGTAAGGAAGTGATCTTGTGCGCTGGGACAATCAACTCTCCTCAACTGCTAATGCTCTCGGGCATAGGACCAAAAGAACACTTAGAAGACTTGAAAATTCCTGTTGTTTCTGACCTTAAAGTAGGTGAAAATCTACAAGATCAGGTGACTTTTGAATGCGCCGTGGTAAATTTGAACCAAACCTCAACAATTCCTAAAGGTTCCAATGAAGTTAGTGATGCATTCTTAAGATACTTTGTTAATTCAACTGGCCCATTTTCAGCTACAGGGTCGCTACAAGTTGCCAGTTTTGCGAAAACGCAGCATGCCACCTCGCCAAGTGATGACCTTCCGGACATACAGTTCTTTTTCGAGACACCATCAATAAAAAACCCTCCTTACATATCGCAGTATGCTTTCTATGATAGCATTCTTATTTACCCAACCCTTCTCCACCCCAAGAGTAGAGGGTATATGAGGCTAAGGTCAACCGATCCTTTTGAGCAACCTCTCCTCTACAGCAACTACTTAACAGAGGAGGATGACGTCCAAGGACTATTGGAAGGTGCGAAACTTACCATGATGTTAGCTCGCAGGCTACAGCTGCGCGCTGCTGGGGCCAGATTGAACACTACAAAACTTCAAAATTGCCAGGAATATGATTTTGGAACAGAACCTTACTGGCGTTGTGCTATTCGCAATTATACAGTTCCCTTATCGCATCTTGTCGGCACATGTAAGATGGGTCCTCCAGGTGATCCTAGTGCAGTGGTAGCCCCCGACTTGACTGTTTACGGGGTAACAGGACTTCGAGTGATCGATGCTTCAATCATGCCAGTCATTGTGCATGGGAACACGATGGCACCAACAATGATGATTGCAGAGAAGGGGTCCGATATGATCAAGGACAGGTGGTGCCAGTAGTACCACCAAGGTATGTGTTCCTACTGTAAAGATGTGCTACAGTGCGATTGGTTTTGTAGCATCTGTGGGAGTTACAGTTTCTCAAAGCTCTAATCACTGAGTGTGAAATCCAGCACGTTGCGAAAATGATCTGACTAGGTAATACCAGAGCAAAAACATTGACAGCTTTTGAAAAAAACTTCTTACTACTTAAGTTCGTTTTGTTGAACATCATAACTATTATGGGCAGTGCTTTTTTGGGGGGGGGGATGAAAAGTACCGGTATTATTCATGTTAGTTTGTGTTTGTGTTCATCATAGAACTACTAAAAGTATTGTGGTAAGTTCACGAATGATCACCCATAAAAAGGTGCCGATACGGCGTACCGTTGCGTATTGCCAGGAGAGAGGCACTGAAGATAAATACATATTATTTCATAGTGTTGCTTTGAATATAGTTGTGTTATTAATATTTTGTAATTCGTTTTAAACTTCATTTAACAGACAGAATCATATCTATTTGGAGGGACAAGGGGATTTCTCCCACGAACAATCTTGTACTAGAAAATCCCCTCTGCCAAAAATTCAAGGGAAGAAAGTTTTTCTAACAACAACAAAGATAAGCAATTCATTTTTACTTCAAAAATACCTAACTAAGGGCAGTGGGGGCGATTGGGTTTCTAAACTAGAGGGTGCAAGGTGCAAAAACGTGGGGGGGGGGGGGCAAGCACAGTTTAATTTCCCTTGGTAGATAAGGTTTAGCATAGTGTAGGGGCAAAAGTGGTGAATTGTGGATTTTCAAATACCCCCCCCCCCCCGGCTCCCCTATACGCCGCCACTGACTAAGGGTAATATCCAAACACAACCAAGAGGACAAAGTTAATGGGTGTCTCTGCATATGTTTGTGAGTGTTGCATGCTCTCTCTTTCTATTTTAAGATTTGATTGATTTATTTGGTGTTTTAAGTCCACTTGATGCACAGTAAGGCTAATCGGGATTGGACACAGTTTTGGTATACAAGCCACTATGTGCTTCCACCGGGTATCGAACCCGGGACCCCTTGATTACCCGACAACGATGCTGCCACTGCGCCATTAGGGAGGCCTCTCTTGAGAGACCATTAACTGATCTACACCAATAACATTTGAGAACGGCTGATAAAAAAAACATGTAAGCATACGGATTGTACAAGTGAACACTGGCTTACGCAGAGGGGAGCTCAAGGGGGTTCAGCCCCTTCCGAAATGTTAAGAAAATCAACATTTTCAAATAAGAGCAGTGAAGATCTCGGGATAAACCAGAGTGGAAAATGCAACCCCCCCTTAACATAACCTTAAACGGTCATTTTAGAGAGTGGAAAGTTCTGAATATGCGAAATATCTTATTGTGTATACCAACCCTCTAGAAAGCAGCTATGCATTCTTCACCCTTACAATTCCCGCACTCC
Organism: Lepisma saccharinum; assembly: GCF_977018435.1. Taxonomy (NCBI): domain Eukaryota; kingdom Metazoa; phylum Arthropoda; class Insecta; order Zygentoma; family Lepismatidae; genus Lepisma; species Lepisma saccharinum. The sequence continues at coordinate 52,056,409 of NC_139248.1, forward strand.
CCCAAAAAACTGCGTACGCCAGTGCAAGTGAGTACATATATAATGAAAGTTATGGATTTTTATTTGTGCAATCTGTGAACTTCACTAAAGGGTAATTTTAGACTAAGCAAAAGCATGGGGGGTGAAAGAAACTGTGAAAACACCCTTCGGAATGAAGTGACAAATGCACAACTGGCACAGTTGCCAGTTCATCTCTTGATATGATTTCTAAACCACCCAGTCCAGTTCTGATTAAAAGCCTTTTCTCCTTCGACAGTTTCAAACGAGCAAGGCGAGATGCCCCGCGGGGCATCACTTTCAAAACTCATTGATCTGTCATCATAATTCGCGGGACGTTTCACCCAATCAGCCAGCACTAACTGGTTATGAAGTAAACGTTCCCAAGTGAGGCAATTAACGTTCCATAATTCCGTCTATAAAACATAGGAAGTTGCGTCCTGCCATAAATTTGTTCTTGGGCAAAATCAGCCCCGGGGGCTCGTGTCAAAGGTAAGTGTGGAAAATTAGGTTCGTCGGTCGGGGACCGCCCTGTTCGGCAACACCGCCCGGAAAGGAACATGCCAGTTCTCGCTTCTGTATCAAGAGCCAGCGATGCGTAGAAACGAGCCATTCTTTTCACATTTGCTCCATTATATTTTTGGTTCAGAGGCGAAATCACGCGATATTATTCGCGTGAGTGTTGTATTGCGCAAATAAACAAATTATATTTCACGACTTGTTTTCAATGCTGAGTCAGACGCAAACTTTATACCTAACCTTTCATACTTTTCTTTGAATTGCTGTATAAAATGCATCTTATACAGAGAATAACTAAAGTATATAGACGGATCCGAACCACTGTGCAATAAAAATAGTTTCAGGCGATAATAATAGTAAATAACAAGTAAATAAGTTTATGAACACTAATGAACGAGTGTAATTATCGTTTCAATGGCGCGATAAAGTATGAAAAAATATCTATGTTCATTTTCTAATATCCGAAACACATCCTGTTTATATCCAGTATTAGATATCCAGTTTTGGGCAAGTTCTAGTTACGTATTGGATATCCAGAACTAGATTAGTTATAGCTCTAGCTCGGTTTTGGATATTTATTATTGGACGAGTTCTAGACATCCAGTTTTGAACAAGATCTAGTACTCGTAGCTCTGTGTTGGATATCCTGAATTGGATTAGTTTTAAATATCAAGTTCTGAATATCCCATGGACGTCCATTAGATATCCAGAATTAGATATCCCTATTGGATGTCAAATGGATATCCATAATGTCCATGGTTCTGATCTGGACATTGTGGATATCCAATGGATATCACTTGAAGTTTTGTGCTGTATGGAAATGTGGCTTGACGGGTATCGAACCCGGAACCTTTTGATTACAACGCGAGGACGTTACAACTACGTCATCTGGGAGGACCCTGGCCATTCGCACATTTCATCAGTCGTTACTTAAGAAGGTTGCCTCCCCGAGGGCACAGTGGTAATGTCGTCACCTTGTAATCAAGGAATCTCGGGTTTCATATCCGGTGGAGGCACATTGTTTATGAAATAATATAAATTTCTGTTACCGCTTTTTACTTGTCAAATATCTGTGAAACTACACGATGAATGGAAAAATGGTATACACAAACGTTGTTTATTTTTGTAAGAGTAATACAAATATTAAACAAAACATTAGGTAATCATTAAAGAAAATGAGTGACTTTCAAATGACCTTCAAAATGGCCGCCTACTAAAACATACATAATGGCATCCTCTTTCCCCCATAAAGTCAAATAACTTTTATTTGAAACATTTCCTTCGTAAACGCTTCGTTTGTAAGATATTTCTAGTTATCAATTTAAATGGTCCTCCCTATACAGGGTGTTTCAACAATATTTTTACAAACTTTGAGGGCTGGTTCCTCAAACCAAAACAAGAAAGAAAGTTCATATAAACGTATGTCCGAAAATCCTTAGATTCTCGGTTATTAATGAAAGAACATAATGACACATCTGTTAGACATTGTCAGCATATTTGAAAGTGTTGAGACTGTCAGCAACTTAGAAACTCATAATAAATGTTCAAAATGCCCTCCTTTTGCTTCCATACACGCATGTACGCGTCGGATCATAGACCAGCGCACCCTTTCACATACTCCCACACGGTGTCGAACGGTTTCGCAGGCTTCCATGGCACGTCTCTGCATTAGGAATGTCTGCTGCATAAACCAATCTTAACAAAATTAATTTTATTATTGGTTACAAGCTTAAGTTGGTGGATTGTACCTTGATATGCATTGAACGTAAACTTTCATTAATAACTGAGAAACTAAGGATTTTCGGACATATTTATATGAACTTTTTTTCTTGTTTTGGTTTTGGTTTTAAATGTATTTTTGAAACACCCTGTATATGTATATATATCCTATATGTGTGTGTAGAGAGAGAGAGAGAGAGAGAGAGAGAGAGAGAGAGAGAGAGAGAGAGAGAGAGAGAGAGAGACAGACAGAACTTCTCCTCAAATCAAAAACGTTTCAAAGTTTGCATCTCTAGTTGTTCCCGAATTGTCATTGCAATTTAGAAGAAACAATGTTTCTGACAACATCGATTCATTTTCCTGTCTGGCATCTACGTCGTGGCCAATGACAAGAGTACAACAAGAACGTCCAAGTTACGTACGTAGGCAAAACTTCTAGCAAGCTTAACCCGCGGAGTGATATGCATTCAGTGCACGGACGATTATTGTGTTATTGCTCGGCGGCTCGATGTAACGCCCACGGAAGATCCGTGCAAGGATTACACAGATGCGTTGATTAAGCTGAGATTCTAAATAAACTCGTGGAACCGCAACGATTTGTGGGATTGCATTGTCTGTCCCGATTAGTGTGTTGAGGCAGGATCTTTTATCATTCGCATTCGCCATGTTATTCTGCCGCGTGAACGTCCTCTTTTTCATGTATCTGTGCTCTCTTTTATTGTAATAAATTCGCTATTAGGTGCACATTGGCACGCTGGATTTAAATTGCCTTCGTACATGCAGTAGACAAACCTTTCAATCGTGCCTTGTCCTGCATAGGTATAACGCAGGGCCCAGTCTCAGGTTGGTGCAAGGAAATTACGTTCAACCAAGTCCACAGATAGCGGTGTTCAAGTTCAGAAGATTCAACAAATGCCTGTCTGCTGCTTTAAACGTTCATTTGATTAGTTATAACGCAAGACCTGACCATGCACCATATATTACACCCCTCCAAAACGTAGCGCAAACGGTGCAGACACCAAATACACTACTTGACACCAATCAATGAAGTAGACGAGTTGGTGTTGCATCGTGTAACCCAACTACTAGTAGACGCGCGAGTGCAGAGAGTCAAAATGTGCAGCGAAGTAGACGGGGCTAGTAACCAACTACTGAAATGACGCACTTTATTACAATTAATATTATTTAATATTAAAATATTTACAAAAAACATCAAGTAATTTAAAATACATTGGATGCGAGTCTTCTGGAATTTTCTTCCCTTTTTAAAATTTATGCAGACCTAAATCGTGAATGATATGTATAATCGTCTCGCCCAACGGGGACTTGTTAAAATTCAATATATGTATCCTCAATATTTTGTTTTAATAATGCTTATTAAAATAATCCATTTGTGCATGTGAAACATATTTCCATATTGTTGTTTTTCGTTTAATGAAGGATTGAATTTATTCTTCAGAACATTAAGAAAAACGAGGACTATAACGAAAGATCCCGAATTTGTGTAAAGATCTTGTGCAGAAGGATACCTCTGTCCACATCACAGGACAGATAATTAATGATTAACAAATTAAAAAGTAAAAAACTAGAACTACAAAGCAGAGAAAGATGAAGGCAACATAGACGACATTATACCCAGCTACGCCCCCTATCGTTAACAACTTATCTCCACGCAGAAGGAAAGCTTGAAAAAATGCTATAATATGTACTATTAAAGAGTATTAACAATTTAATTGATTCTGAAAAGCAAAATGTAGTGAAGTATGTAAAAAATATTAAACGAACCGGAAACGTCCGGTACCATTTCTGACGAGACGGAATAGAAAGGTTCTAGATATTGACGAACTGGATTGCCGTTCCGGTCCGCTCCGGTCCATTTCGAGTGCAACGCAGTGCAATTTGTGATTTTACCAGAGTGGCGGGAGTATATGTGTTTACTACCTTAATAATCTTGAGATGATTGCCTGATGCTCCCCTGAAGACTACACCGTGATTCAACTGTCCGTGAAACATAGAAATATCATCACAGATAAAGTATCCAACAGATAGTGGTAATTCTGAGGCCGATAGAACGACAAAATCTCAAAGTTTTTGTAGGAAAGCTCACGAGCGCATAGTTACCATGTTTTGCCGCTAGATGGCAGTAGTAGCAAATATAGCGTCAAATACCAGGCTGTCCCAGAAGTCCTGCACCATCAGCACACTGAGCTCCAAGAGGTGAAGTTTTCGAGGGTGGGTGGCGCCACCGGTGAAAGCCTGTTAGCAAGCATAGAGGACAGGTTCGTGGGATAAAGTGAAGGCACGCACAGCATGTGTAGCGAGTGTTCCCGCGAAGATAAAGTGGGCACAACGAGTGAGGACCGAATTGCACTTCGTGCAGTGCTACGTTTTTTATGGAAAAAACAACTAACGGCAAAAGCGGAAGCGGAGGAAATTTGTCGTGTCGAGAACGAAGAAGTGGTGAATCGATCGACAGCTTCCCGTTGGTTTAAAAAATTCGCTTCAGGTGATCTACGCCTCGCAGACAAGGTCCGCACGGGGTGACCTCCGATGGACATTAACGAGTCTCTGCAGGATGCTGTGAATGCTACACCGCAATCCCGCACACGTGTGTTAGCAAGAGTGGTCGGGGCATCCAAATCGACAGTAAACCGTCGCTTGCATGACATGGATCACACCAATAAACAGCCCCGACAAAGTCCGCACGAGCTGACAGAGGTGCAGGTCCAGCGCAGAGTTGCAATTTGCCAGACATTCCTACAAAACCCGCATGATCTTCGTTTTTGGAGGAGAATTGTGACAGGAGACGAGAAGTGGGTGTTTCTGAAAACCCTGATACACGTAAACAATGGGTGAAAAGAAGGCAGGAGGCCATCGCTCATGTGAAACAGGACAGATTTGGGAAAATGCTCATGCTGTGTGTGTGGTGGAGTATTGACGGGATTGTCCATTATCAGTTTGTTCCAGAAGGTCATACTGTAACAGGTGAACTGTATTCTGAACAATTACGCCGAGTGAATGCCATTCTGAACGGGAAATACCCGGCATTAACGAGGAGGAAGAGGTTGCTGCTGCAAAATGACAATGCTCCCAGTCACCGGTCTCGAAGAGTGACCAACACACCAGCTGAGCTTGACGGATTTGAGTTTTTACCTCATCCCGCCTATAGTCTGGAAGTTGCACCATCGGATTACGGTTTGTTTCGCTCTCTCTCACATTTCCTGTGTGGTCGGCACTTCAATTCATATGATGAGGTAAATTCTGCCTGTCGTGAGTTTTTCAATTCTAAACCTGACACCTGGCATCGCCATCAGATTGAACTGTTGTCGCAGAGATGGGTGAAGGTTTTTGAACATGGAGGCCTGTACTTTGCTAAATAAAGTCTGTCTTTGTTTCTGATATTCTGTGTTTCATTTTCGCCCTTATGGTGCAGGACTTCTGGGACAGCCTGGTAAATGTGAAGGCGTTTTGTGTGTTGAAATTCGCAAGAACATTGTTCCGCTGTGATCGTGCACCGACGTTTCCGAGCAGAATTTTAGGAGTCCCCACTCCCCGTTAAACTCCATGACCTTCTCAACCGTATCACCGCGGCTGTGGCACTAATCGACCACAATTTGCTAACACGCGTGGGGATGAAATGCTAGATACCTGCTGCATCAGGAAAGGTGGAGACATAGAGCGGTGTGTACAAAATAACAAGTTTGTCGTTCTATCGGCATGAGGATTACCATTGTCAGTTGCATCGTTTATCTGCAGTTATAGGCGCAGACTCCATTGGGCTTGGGGTGGGGGGGGGGGCTCGAACCCCCAAATGTTATCGATGTGGGGACAGAGCCCCCCCAATAATTTTGCTTAAGATAATCTAAGGTAATATTTTGCTTCTCTTGTAAAGTTTACTCTGAATTGTGCCACATGAACTTAACTTTAAATATACATTTGAAATGTTCTAGACCATCACCTTTGGGGGCTGAGACCGCTAAACCATCAACTTTGGGTGGCTATGACCAGAGACAGCAAAACACACGACTTATTACTATATACTAAGTATATAATTATGAGTATTGTTAACATTTTTACTAAAAAGAGTTTCAAAAGAAGATGATCATGAACTAGGGGAGAGGATGGGAGTTCGGGCTACAAATGGTTCTCACATGACATTCAGAACGAGATCATTGATATATTAGGGAGATCTGTTTTGCGCTCCTTGGTAGCAGAAATTAAAAGTCGGGAATATTTTGCTATTTTGGTTGACGAAACTTGTGACATATCCGTCCGTGAACAATTGACATTTTGCATTCGAACTGTAAATGAAATGAACTGTATTTTTGAAGTATTCATGGGCTTTTACGAGATTCCGAACATTGAGACCAAAACTTAAAAAAGGGAGGGAGGGAGTCATTCATTAATTTATTTCAGTGATCAGAGCCCCTCCCAATAATTTTGACAAGTCGGCGTCCCTGTCTGCAGTACACATCCAGTGAGTGGGAAATAATTATCCCTACTGTCGAATTAAAAATTATAGATACTAGAGTTTGGACTCCAATTAAAAATTAACCAGTAGACCTACATTAAAACAAGTTATATAAAAATTTAGCGTATTTAATTCTGCCTTAATCTATGCTAGCCAATTTTTTTTCGAATATGCCTTCTATTTTTTATCGTCGGGAGAACAAAAAAGGGCAGTTTTTTTAGTTTTGCAAACGACCGCTCCCTTTGAAATTCTGTAAACCAAAAACAGGTTTTCCGATCGTTATGAAATTTTAGTAGGGTGCAGGCAGAAAGGTTCTAAACACAACAATTAATTTTCAGGTTTGCAAAATTTCTCAAAAAACCGTCTTTAGCAATTTTGCGAAACAACGTTTTCTTATTGTAGAATAGGCACGCACAGGAGATGTACTACGTAAACAATTTCAGCGAAAAATGCAGGTTCGACCAGGACTCGAACCCGGGTCCCGGTAGCTCAGTGGTTAGAGCAATGTCACGGTATAAAAATTTCAACGTTTTGTTAGTATTGGGTAGTCCTACAAATACAATATTCGTCTTGTTTTGAAGCTCTTTGCATCTGTTTTTAAAATGCATTATCATTGTCATTTCACATCGGGAAAGTGATTTTATACAGATTTTTATTCAGCGGAGTAGACCTGTAAGTGGAACTAGTGGCGCAACCACAAGGAGGGCATTCCCCCCCTCAACCTTGGTCGGAAATGAGTTCTAGGGGTACAAGGGGGGCAAACATTGACGGTCAAGGGTCTTCCGGGGGCAATTACCGCCCACAATTTTAAAATTTATGCAAATGAAAATACTTTTCGTAAAATTTTCTTGCTCGCTTCGGTCGCAACTCCTCCTTTTCTTGGTTTTATCAAGTTCAGAGCCGTAGGTAGGGAGCGAAGGGAGCCGTGCGTGAGCGCCGATCAATCTAAATTAAATAAGTTGTAAAAGAGAGAGTGCCGTGGCGCCTTCGCCTTTTGAAATTATTTGAGCCCTATTAAATCAATATTGATTTCAGTCCGAAAAAAGAGGTTGGATCTAGAAATTGTCTTGCTCGCTTCGCTCCCAATGTATGATTGTTTTCTGTAAGGTATTGGAAATGACCAGAGACACTTGTCTTAATTGATTTTGTCTTCAATGCATGAACAATTGTTTTGAGGAAAGGGAGCATGCACATTTACGTATTTCTTGCTGTTGGTTTGTTATGTGATGGATAATTGATTTTGTAATGTATTTAAATAATATATGTGTATATGTGTATTAAATAAACTTTGAATACATGCACAATTTAGTGCTGGCACTTGCATATATATTTTCGTATTTTACGTCGCTCCATGTTGCATATGTCTGAAACTTATATCGTGTATGGAAGTTATACATGTTAATGAAAAAAATAATTTTATTCGGAATGCATTTATCAAGCATTTCCAGTCTTTAAAGTATAGTTTGTTTGTTTGTTTTCCATTATTAATGTGAAATGTAACGTGTCAAAAAAATATTCAAATCTTTTGTTCGAACACAAATGCTTTAGCATCGACTTCTACCCCTTTTTTTGCGTAATTTACGATCATAATAACGTTTTTGATACTACTACTAATAGTAATAACAATAATTGTTATTATTGTTGTTGTTATTATTATTATTATTGCTACTTATCCTGGAACTTGCCCCCCCCCCCCGAGAAAAATTCGTGGTTGCGCCTCTGGTGGCAACACCGCAATCATTGACTCGTAGCCTTTGCCGGCAGTTTCCGCTGTTTAGCGGACATCGCTGTGTGCCGTGTGAGAATAAAAAAAGGAGCCGTTTTTTTCCCCACGACGATAAGAAATAGAAGGCACACTCGAAATAGAATTGATTAGCGTAGATTAACGCAGAATTGAATAAGCTAAATTTTGATGTAACTCGTTTTTTTGTAGGTCTACTGGTTAATTTTGAATTGGAGTCCAAACTCGAGTATCTATAATTTTTAATTCGACAGTAGTTGGGATGTGTTATTCACAAGCAGAGGGTGGGATAGTTAAAGACAGAAGGGGGAGTAATCCGTCCACCCTCCCTTCAAATCGCACCTACAGTAAAAGTGCACAAAGAAATTACATTGCATCGGGATGGAACACTAACATCACCTCAACATCATTAACGAAAATTACTACAACATGGATTTAATTGTTGATTCTTGTGTGAATGTAGCTCATGAGCGTGGCCAATTTTAGTTTCATTCTAAACAGCGGAAGCGAAACTTAGGAACAATGCATGTTCATCATAGTTGTTTCGTGTTTGTCTGCAGAGATATGAAAATATGTTACACAAAAAAATTGCTTGAAGCACGGCCTCTTCGTAGCACAAAAAAGTAACCACTATCATAATCTTCAAGGTTTTTTTACCATAGAGCAGTCACATCAAACTCGTGACTAAAACAATCCAAGTTTTTTACTTCTGCTAGTTGAGTTTACTTTCGCTAGATGGCAGATTGAAGCCTAACAGCACTATCATGAGTTGGTTTGTTATGTAGTAAACTGGTTTTCATAGTTATCTTTTCTAAATATTAAGTTATATCGTGTAAATTAAAGTCAGAAACTCCAGAGAGAATGGTAGAAAATTCATCATTTACAAAGTAACAATGTCATCTTTCTTCATACATAAATGCTCTTCATTTAAACTATATATTCACATTCAAAAACGAGTTGTGATAAATGTGGTAGTTAGTTGTATTTACGTCCATGTATCTGTAAATTTTCTAAGTAACTTTACATAATTACAAAAAAAAAACACTCTTCTCATTTTGAAGAAGACAAGAATTTTCAAAATGTTTAATGTATGCATTGTCTTCTCTAAATTTATGTTATCCGTCTAGAATTGCCTCAGGTTAGAAAAGGAGATTTTTCATTTCATTTTTCACTACGAAAATAGATGATAATCGTAACCTAACGTTATTTCGACAGTAACAATACTATCTCGGATTATACTATACATGAAGGGAATTGTGTATTTATTGTTCTGTAATAATCAGTGGAGCTCATGCACCCAAAATATGTTGTTATGGTTCGTAGTTTACCATCAAGACGTAAATATTAAAGCAGTTTGCATTAATTTTGGAGTAATGAAAATTAAGTTATTTTAATTAATGTATGCATTGTCTTCTCTAAATTTATCTTATCCGTCTAGAATTGCCTCAGGTTAGAAAAGGAGATTTTTCATTTCATTTTTCACTACGAAAATAGATGATAATCGTAACCTAACGTTATTTCGACAGTAACAATACTATCTCGGATTATACTATACATGAAGGGAATTGTGTATTTATTGTTCTGTAATAATCAGTGGAGCTCATGCACCCAAAATATGTTGTTATGGTTCGTAGTTTACCATCAAGACGTAAATATTAAAGCAGTTTGCATTAATTTTGGAGTAATGAAAATTAAGTTATTTTTTAAAAAAATTAATAGAATTCAATTGGTAACGAACACAGTTGCAAGTAACATCTTATAGTCTTAAATGGTCCAAAGTTTACTGTAAAGAGCAGCCAAGTAATTTTTAGTGAATTTAAAATCCGTAAAGGCTAATGAAGAAATTTTACACTCCTGTAAGATTAACCAAGAAATTTGAAGCTATTGGATAATAATTTCGAACCCTAAGCAGGAAATTTCAAGAGATTTAAAAATAACAACTGGTAATTTCAAGGAATTTTCGAATCTTTAAAGAGCAGCTTAAATTTCAAGGAAATTTAGAATCGTATATGAGCAACCGGGAAAATTCAAGGAGTTTTACAACTGCAGAAAAATAACGAAAACATTTTAAGGACAATTTAAGAAAGTTACAAGGGAATTTCAAGGAACCTTACAACTTCAAGACAACAACAGTGATATTTTGAGGATGTTTTTTTTAAAAGAAAAATAAAAAGTAACAACAGAATTTCAAGGAAGCTTGAACAAGAGGATTCTCCCAGAAATTTCAACAAACCTTAATTGTAAAAGGACAACCAGAAAATTGCAAGAAGTCCTTGGGACCTCGTAGAAGTTGGCAAGGAATTTCAACAAACCTTAGAATGGTAAAATAATTTAAGTTTGATATTTTTCTCTTTAAATCCAATTGATGCGCAGAAAGGCTAATCGGGACTGGACCTACAGATTAAAGTTGGATCCGAACCACTATGTGCCTCCACTTGGTATTGAACCCGGGACCCCTTGATTTTAAGGGGACGACGGACGCTTGAAAGGGAACCTGATTGAGTGAAGGGGGAAATGGACTGTAGATAACGGCGGTTGTTTGCAGGAGCGTGTTCTGCTTTGCTCCGCCCACCAGCTTTTTGCCCTTCTCTGCCATTATGCGCGACCTTGCTCCAGAGATTACCGGGACGGAGCGCACAGTTTAAAGTGGGATCCGGACCACTATGTACCGAACCCGGGACCCCTTGATTACAAGGCAGAATCGTAAAAGAACATCCAGGAAATTTTAAGCAGTTCTATTGGTAGAATTTCTTAGAAGTTACCGAGAAATTATATGGATGTGAAACTTGGTCCCTTACATTAAAAGAGGAACATGAATTAAGAGTATTTGAAAATAAAATCCTTAAGATAATATTTGGACGTAAAAGGGATGAGGAGACAGGTGAGTTACTGCTGTATGTATTCTTGTCCAGAGATTATTAGAATAATTAAATCAAGAAGACAAGTGGGCAGGTCATGTGGCACGAATGGGAGAGGAAAGAAAGGTTTACACGATTCCTGGTGGTAAACCTGATGGTAAGAGACCTATAGGAAGGCCAAGACGAAGATGGACCTAAAGAAAATCGGTAAGGATGGAAAAGATTGGATTGATCTGGCCCAGGATAGTGACAGATGGAAGGCTGTGTTGCTGCGATCATAAGCCTTCAGGTTTGAGAAGGCTTAGAGAGTTATTAAGTTAGCGTGCAGAATCATGAAGTACCATCCTTCACCAGCTACAGAAGAACAAAAGATACAATTATTAATATGCTAACTAGACGGACATACAGATGAATTACAGAGCATATCAAATCTAAATTCCGCTGCCGTGTATGACCCACATGCAGTGGCCACAGCGGAGAAGGGTGTGTCCTCTCCACACGAGCTAATGTAAAAGACATGGGGATCTATATTTTACCACCAGGAAAGCCGCTGACGACACGTATTAATGATGTGTCAAGTTATAATGTGTCTTAATAAAGAAACAACACCTTCACGCATTTTATTAATCAAATTGATGCATCGCTGCGGTTTTTCCGATGATGTCCGCTGGGTGGGTGCCCCGTGCAAGGAACTACAAACGGGAAAAATAATGGCGGTCTCCTTTCATGCAGGACTTATTATGAGGAACGAGCTCATCGGATGAAATATTGCTGCGTTTCAGCCAATGATACGACGCACGTGCGTGAAATAACTATCCTTGAGGTCGGTGACGCATTTGTAAAAAGGGCTCGCGAGAAATTATGAGGCTCTTGTTTGTTGTTTGGTGCCTGATTTGCGTGGGTGGGGGTGTCACGCTCGGTGTACAACAGGAGTTCCAGGGTGCGAAATCTAGGGGGGGGAGAAAGATCTTAATCTACAACCCCCTCTCCACACAAACATGTATAAATTATACGATATACATATTTATAATGTTATTAAAAGTAAAAAATACTAAATTAAAAATCTATTGTTATTATTATTAATTACAAATAAAGAAATCAATTTGTTACTTTTATGTATATCAGATATTATAAACTGGCAAACTAATTCCTTTACGAACTGGTTAAAGATGTTAATAATTATGAAATAATTGAAGTGGTTTTATTATATGTAAGTTTTTTATTAGTTTTTGATTTATGTTAATGTAAATCAATTAGATTTCATAATTATTACTATCTTATTCTTGTTTTACTCTTATTGTGCATATTGATATAGATATTGATTACATCTCTTGAGAGAAGAAGCATTGAACACTCACAACCACACTAATTTGTGTGTGTTTTCGATGTTATTCTTAGTAAAGTATATTTGGAATTAAAAGTAATTCCTGATTTTTAGTTTGTTGCAACAAAAACTCTCCCCCCCCCGGAAAGTTTTGATGGGGGAATTTTTGAGGCCAATATTGTTGCTGGGGGGGAAATGCCCCCAGGATTTCGCACCCTGAGCAGGACATCTTATTATGTGTTATTAAGATGTCTTGGTGTTGTAGATCTTTCGAACATAGGAGACGAACATGAGACTTTGAAGATCCAAAAGCGTCAAGGGATAGAGGAAATTTGTTTTTAGGAGTACATGATATACAACATGAGAACTGTTTAAGGAAAGGGTGGTACCGAGAAAACCAAAAGATACCGAAACCTAAACTCTCTCCCGGGTATCTCTGGAGCGAGCGAACAAAAGCAAGTCTCTGCGCAAGTAGTGACGCGAGACGGCTCCACCAATGGACACGTGAGAGGGAACGGGATTGCGTGGAGGGGGGAAAGCGACTGCGGTCACCAGCCTTCGCAGCAGCGCGTACTGCTTCGCTCTGCCCACTCGATCCCCCCCTCCCCTTCTCTGCTGTTATGCGCCGCCTTGCTCCAGTGATAATGGGGCAGAGTATAGTGCCAGAGACTGTCGCATGATATTTGCAACATATACTTAAACCAAGTGATTTCTTGGTAGAGTAAAACCTCGTTAATCCGAACTAATAGGATGGATAAGTTGACCGGTTTAACGAAAGTCCGGTTAACTGAAATAACCTAAGAGAACAGTAGAAAGTGCATTAAAACTCCGTTTATAGCAACAGAACACGTTTATTATGGTGTGTTTAAAGGGCATAGGCCTAAATACACTATACAGTACAGTACAAAGTCTGCGGGAAACAGAATTTCATCAGTGGTTGACTGCCTTATCTTGTTGACTTCTAGCCACATTTAAAACCTTGCATTCTGCTTTTTTTTTCCTTTCGCCTTTTGCCTGACCGGATTAAGCGAAGTCCGGCTTATCGGGGTCCGTATTAACGAGGTTTTACTGTATATCTAAGCTGATATGCACCTCATTATTTATAGATATACGTACTATATATTTTGTTTATAGTAATTGCAGAGTCAATATGTGGCAAGTGTGAGCTTATGCTGCCTGGCACAATGTCCTGAAGAAAGTTATTTTCATTAATGTCCTCTCCAAGATGTGAAAGTGTACGGTGACACGCTGTGCATGTTTAAAACTGATTGATTGATTTGGTTTATTTTACTTCTCTTTTCTGCCACTACGGCTAATCGCGAAGTATGATGAGGGACACTCGCAAGGAACACTCGTGCCCTGACCGGGACTAGATCCCGACAACCTGTCGTCGTAGCGCGCTGTGCTAATCAACTTGCCACGAAGGTCGCCTAGGGAGGAACTTTAGTCATTAAGTTCACGTTCTGCAACCTCTCGAATTAATATTTAATTTCTGCAATTTTGAAAACTCATAGAACCATTTAGTTGACCTCCGTGCTACGACGCCTGGGGTGCAGGGTTCGGATCCCGGCCTGCTCATTGGTGTTCATTGTGACTACGTTTATATACAGGGTGTTCATAAAGTCCCGGTACCATATTTCACATGTGCACATTGAAATAGAGATTGGGGACGTGGTTTGTAATGGAGAAGTTTCTGGTTGGCTGGAGTCACTTTTTTTGTTGTTGAGTACTTCTATGGCGTGCTTTATAATTTGACTATAATCTTGAACTTGTTGAAAGCTGAAAACCACTTATATTTTTCTTTCCCATCTATTATCTACTTTTAATATATTGCTTTCATCTTTTCTACATGTTTCTATTACAGCTTCAATTTCACTAAATCGATACTTATCCTCCAACGATTTATTTACATTCTTTCACCTTGTGCTGCCATCTACTTTTCTATTTCGAAACTCCTTTCTCTTCATTTTGTGTTGTAATATCGGGTTTGTAACAACTCTTTTTAAAACAAATAGGCGCGCGCTTATATAGTCAAAATTAAGGTTTTGGTGCTACTCAAGGGTTTGACAGATTTTTAAAGTAAGAATTCAAAATGTTTCTTGCTTGCATGTGACGAAGACCGGAAAATGACCCAATATATTTAGTAATTGTATAAGAATTTTCAGCAAACGCAACATTTTAAAAATTATTTCCTTTATTATTTCCAATAAGAAAGTCTATTCGCTTTCCGTATATTGATTACTATTCGAGTGCGTTGTCTTCCCCGACCAGATGGTTCTGCTTGTGCTGGGGCATAGTAGTCTGTGTTTTACAAAAGAGTTCGCCCAAGTCAATGCAAAAAATGCCAGTTTCCTATCCTATAATACAGATAATAATATATAATAATGTAGATTATCATTGAGGCAGTCTGCTAGCCAATAGGGAGCATTCATGCACAAACCACGCCCCCAATCTCTATTTCAATGTGCACATGTGAAATACGCGTCCCCTTACCATTACAGAAAACATAGCTCGGAAACTACATGCAATAGAACAATGCTGTTGATTCCAATATGAGCTACAACTCTCCACCTTTATGTGCCATACATCTCAATGTGCGCCCCTCTAGTTGCTCTCAGAACATCAAGGTGATGATCTACTTCTGCCCATACACGCCCCAGCATATCACCAGTAACAGCTAGGATACTCTCTGTTATTCTTCTTCGAAGAGTAGCAACATCTGGAACAGGAGTGCGGTAAACACAATATTTGACAAATCCAAGGGTGTGATATCAGGAGAGCGCAGTGGCCATCACGGCCTATCCACCTGCCAGGGAAATGCCTATCCAGAAGACCTAGAACATCAATGAGGAGATGCCCCATCTTGTTGAAAAATTATGGTTGGCTGGAATTCCTCCAACTGAGGAAGAAGGTGCTGTTCAAGCATGTCGTCGTAAATGTTTTTTTGTAATGGTACCGGAACTTTATGAACACCCTGTATTTCATGATCCTGATCTTCGCGATTAGACAAAAGTGGCAGAAAAGTGAAGAGAAATAAATCAAATAATATCAATTTTAGTAGCTATTGGACCTTACAGAACTTACGAATAACAACAAGAGCGACGGGCATCTTTACTTCTTGTGGCATAGTCTTTGGTACACAGCTCAGTTCCGAGGGTCCGGTCCTTTGGAGGTGTAATCGGATGCTGAGAGACGTGGTAGCCAGGATCTCTACGTAGGTTGTCAAAGGAAATGAAGCTGTCAGTGAGCTTAACGTTTGCTTGGTGAGATGCGCTCCTTCGATAAATGGATCACGCCGGTCTTTACAGAGCTAACAACATGTCCGAGCCTTTTTTTTCTATGGATGTGCATGCATGTCTGTGCTTGTCCGCTTGTGTAATTTGTTTCCATTGGCTCGGAAGTTGTTTCCTTACGAATCCTCGGTGAAGATCTTGTCTCTTGTGGCTTTCTGCGAAGACTTCGCTACGATATGACTGTAAAGAATTACTTGTTCTCTAGGACAAGACGTACATTAATCTTTCGTTTAGAGTATTTGTATTTTTATAATTTAGTTGTTTACCTTTCTCTCTACCGCAGAGGTTCCCAAACTTTTTCGTTTCACGGCGCTCTTAGTGTTTCAAGATTTCTCCGTGGCGCTCAAGTCAGAAAGTAGCCCTATCTAACTAACACTTGCAACGCTCAGTTAGTGTCGTTAGGTTGCTTGCCTTAAGTTAAAAAATAAATACATAGTTAAAATTCAGAAACATTTTAATATAAAAAGTAGTAAATAAGCACGTACAGTGGCGGCGATTACGGGGGGGGGGGGGAAGTTGCCCTCACATTTTGCCATTTTTGCTCCCGCATTATGATAAACCTTATCTACCAAAGGAAAGTAAACTGTCTTTGCCCCCCCCCCCTTAGTTTTGGAACCCAATCGCCGCCACTGTGCACATACATTGGAATAAGTGTCATTTCAGTGAAAATGTTAGAACATTTTGCGGCGCCCATTGTAAGCCATCCACGGCGCCCCAGGACGCCGCGGTGCACACTTTGGGTGCACAGATTTTTAATAAGTTTTTGTTTTGTTAAGCAAATCGTAATTTATCATTAGAATAATATTATTATGTTGGGCTTTTCTTTTTTTCCAATTGACCATTTTCTCCTTCTGATAGCCATATATATAATTTCAGTTCATTTTAGGGCTCATTGTAGGCTAGTTACTTCTTCACAACTGCCATTTCTCCACATGGCGTCACAAGACTGTACATAACTCTACAAGCCGACCTTCGTGGCGAAATGGTGAGCGCAGCGCCCTACGACGTCAGGGGTCCCAGGTTCGAACCCCAGTTCGGACATGGATGTTTGTGATTGTCTGTCCTGAATGAAGAAGTCGAGATTTGAGATTAATTGATGTGAGGTTTATGTGGGGAAAGATGCCGCTTAGGGCTTTCCTTAAAAAGAAAGAAGAAGAAGAGGAATGGTTAACGTAGCGCGCTGCGACGCCAGCTGTCTCGGGTTCGATTCCCGGCCTGAGCATGGGTGTCCTTCGTAACAGCCCCTTCATCAATTCCATCATATCGTCACTCATCCTCATCGTTGCAATTAGTTAAAAGTGGAAAAAGAAACGTAAAATAGCCTAATTCAATCCATATCATTGATTTTATACTCGCACTTAGAGGTATGTAAGTTTACTTAATCAAGTCATTGGTATATAAGAGTTTGTTTTTTTAATTCTGAATTCTAATTCTAATGAAAGGTAATTAAGAATACCTTTTCCCGCAGACTAAAAGCATGCATCTGATTATGCTTTCCTGTACTGTGCACAATGTAAGATTTTTGGAGGAACTCACCTTACCAAAATATGCCGATAAGTCGAAAACGTCCTTCTCTATATCTCAAAACCACATAAGACTAGTAAAGGGGTTCATATATTCTCAATCTCAGATTTAAAACAAATTTTATTGAGAATGTATATGATATAGAGGCGAATGAAGGGCTGCAAGAATGACGTAAGAATAAATCTTTATGGTCGATTGTGGCACAGAGGGCTGCGCCACTATCGAATTCGATTTTGTAAAGTGTCAACATTTTCATTTCAAAAATGAAAACAAATTATATTGTTCCCTAGGATGTTCTCGGTGTTTCTGAATTACTGTTGTTCATAAAATCATAAAGTTAACATACATTAGAGGCAAAATTCACATGGTGGGCATATCAGCCCCCACTTTCCCTTCGTATGTGACAGTCATGGCAGTGACAGTATACAGTTGGTTGGTAATGACTGTAATTTGTGAAGTTATTATAATTATTGTGTCATATACAAACAACAAAGGAAGCAATAACTCAATAAAAAATGCGTGGGCCTCTGGGTCGCACCCTTAGGTACGTACCTTTCTTATACAGAACGGGTAAGCTAGGGGTAATATAGTCTGCCTGTCGTCACTGTCAACCAATCACGTTCTTCCGACTTCATTACTGGTTTCTACATGATTTATATACAGTCCATCAACATCAGCAGAAAGTGGAGCATTAACATACGCCATATCTTGGCCGTGGTGCGTACCATAGCAGTTGCTGTCGGTGCGTGCCTTTCCAGATTTCCCGTTCGTTGTTTCGTCATTCCTAGTTCGCTTTACACGGTTTCCCTCTTTCGAGATAAGATCTGTGGTCGTGATTCCGCCTGTCCACGGGAGCGACGCCTCCATTAAACCCGTATGTTACCCGATTCGAGATCTTTCGTCATGGCTGTCAGTCGATATTGGCTTCGGAGGTCGATCGAAAGCTGCCCTTCTGTCAGTTGCTGCTGACACCCTCCATCGGTCTTCCCGTTGGACTATTGTCATGGAATTTGTGACCGCTTCATCAGTTATGATGTGTGTGGAAAGAACTTTGGACTTCAGGCGGGTCCGACGTCAGGCACATCCAGCTCCTAAGCCCGCTTTAGACGAAAACATTTTCCTTAACATTTATACCATGATCAAAATGCTCCCCTGTAAAGTTAAAAAGATATATATATGGCATTTCAGATGCCATGGCATATTTCATGGCATTTCTCAAGGATATGATCCGTCCTAGCATTACGCGTATTCGTATCATAACCAATAATAAGCGAGCTCTATGCCACGTGTGCAGTTGTAATGGCGGCCGCGTGAGATGTAAACAATGCATCACTTCAAGTTTATAAAAGCCGATAACTATTCAACCGAGAGGAATAACGTTTCCTATAGAACTGCATTAGGTACAAATCAATGGCGCTGCTTAAATGCATACTTTATAACGTATACAGTACATGCATGGAAAAATATTTAGGCCTAGTTGTTTCAATTGTGAACACCATGCACTCACCGTAGGCGTATTTACAAACCCTATAGTACTGCAGAACCTCCAGCGATATCTGGCTACTGATTGGCTGCCATTCCGGAAGTTGATGCAGCGTTCCTTCAAGTTAACGCTAGATGGCAGGGTTCAAATTAACAGTGTAGATTTCCGATATCCATCCCAACAAGATAAGACACCCATTTACATTAAGGTTAATTTTTTAGCAAAATTATTTAAATTAATGTTTTAGAAGACAGAAATCAGAACTCTTCTTAAAGTGAATTATTTTTCTATTTAAAGTCACATCAATGGAAACATTGAACTACCAATGACTATTGAGAAAATTATGTATATCCAACGTATAGCATTTTAAACATTATATTTTATTATATAAACGTATATTTCTTAACATAATTTCGACAATCTGTTTATAAACTTTATTACTATATAATCACAAGTCTTTTTATTTCCATACTTTTGCTGTAAATGAAGAAGCAAGGAACAATGGACACTGAACATGAACACTTCCGGTGCACACAGCCAATAAGAAAGTGTTATATACCTCTGGTTCTGCAGCACTATAGGGTTTGTAAATACGCTCACCGTAGATTATATCTTTCGTGCTGTATATATTATACACTGTAATCGCAAAAGCGAACGAAATGTTACACGAAATATTTCACTTTAAAGTACTATCTGCTGTAAGATTTTTGGAAGCATTAGCAAAACTTTTAAAGGAAATGCTTCCGTCGCGCGGAAATCGGTTGCTAGGAGCACTAAACCTGACCTCCTAATCTAAGAACATAGGCATTATTAGAATTGTTATTGTGAAAATAATGCACGCTTAGGAGGGTTACACATCACGTGGAATAGAATCATCATTAAACTGCAATGTAAACAACATCAATACTAAAGCATTACTTATGTAAGATTTTTAAAGTAAGACTTACATTTTCCCTTGCTTGCGTCTTACGAAAACGGGAAAGTGACCCAATATCATACATATTTAGTAATTTTTTACGACATTGGGACATTTTCCTTGTATCTTCTTTCCACAATCCAAGTCAAGAAGCAACATCTTTAATTATTGCATTTTTATATTTATTGCATTACATTCATTCCAATGAAAAAAATATTCGCTTATCAAGAATCGAGCTTAAATATCGATATCCATACTAATCGACAGTAACTTCTGAAGTCAATCTGCCGGCCCTTGTGGCAGAGTGGTTAGCGCATCGCGCTGCGACGTCAGGGAGTCTCGGGTTCGAATCCTGCCCTGGGCATGAATGTTGGTGAGTGCCCATTCATCAATTTCGTCGTGTCATCACCATCTTTGCAAATTAGCCAAAAGTGAAACTGATGGTTCTGTTTGTACTGGGTCGTCCACACTCGAAAGACTATCTTTTTATTTTCCAAAATATGATCCATGGGGTTCGACAATTCGAACAATGTTTCGTTAACACTGTTGTTACTGCCGTATCTTATTTTCCTACGTAGGATCAATTGTTTGTTTATCCAGTTAATATTATCATGCTAGATGCTGAATTGTTCGTTCGTTATGGTTCATTCAGCATTAAAGGATTACATTGTATTAGCGCCATCTGTTGATCTATTTGTAAGTTCTTTAATTAGTTTGTAAGTGCTAATAAGCAAATTATCCGTCACCATGTTTATTTTCTTGTTTTACGCAATGAAAGCTCCAATTGAACAAAAAAACCAAACAAGCTGTTGAATAATTTGATTTGTGCGAATATTTGTAATCAACTTTTATAGCGCTAGTTACCGAAATATATAGTGAGGATAACTGTAATCGAATCATCATTCATCTATAACTGTAGTATTGTACTTTTTTATTTGTTTCATTGTAAAAGTTTTGCGGATTAAATGGTATAGAAACCACGGTCCGATATTCGCCCATGAATAAAGAATTTGTAATAATAATTTCTCCACCAAAATACATAAAAATCCACTCCTTAAGAACATGTAGAATACAAGAGAAATTATCTGAAAATACTCATGGACAATTTGCCTAGCAGTACTTGTGCATCCCACTGCCAGAGGGGGACAGGGGGCGGACGCCCTCCAATCTATCCCTGCACCCCCATACTGTAAACAAGAAAAGTCGATAAATTAATACTTTTTCTTAATAAACATGCATAGAGATCTCTTACCAACAAAATGTTAGTAAATGCTCACCAAAAATGTACGTATTCGAATCCGGTCTATAGGGAGGAGCACTCGCTGAGGCTTCAGGGGAGCCCGCGGCAGATAAGAATAATTGTTTGTGTAGAGTACAGTTTATAAAACGCTTATGCTTCCAGATTTCACGGATTGTGTTGGCATGCTTAATATTATCCAAAACAAGGTACTGTAGAAAAATCGTGCTCAAATATTTCATTCAAAAATATTTAATATGCACTATCCCTTTTATTGTAGAATGAAATCATGCAGTGGAAATATTATTTTATACGAAACAATGTAAATTCATTGCAGCTTAAAAATTCATTGAAAACTAAGCAAGAGAGAATTAAGATAGATAATCTTATTGGATATAATTTTAAATTTTTCACTTTGATAGGTAAAATAATAGTTTGTTAAAAATAAAATATCTAACACCCTCAGTTTTGTAATCATTCGAAAATGAGAAGAAACACTAATTTAGAAGCTTTTATTATTGTGCCGTAATTCTTGGTTTTAACCTTGCAACGTGTGTGCTTATTGCTCGTAGGTAATAATACGAAACATGTAATTAATTGTTTATTAATTTTAATAATGTTTATGTAGGACACCTGTACTTCAGAGTAATGCTTCAATTTTTTCAGGCCTCTGAAAAATATTGATTATTATAAGCCCCACTATATTGTATGCCCAGGCCCCGCACACACCTAGGGCCGGCCATGTACGCAACTTTTCCAGATATAAAGAATTACTCGTAATAATAGGGAGTGAATTTTATATGTATAACTACGGGCCAACACAATAATAAAAATGGTTACCAATCATGATAATAGATGACGCCACGAGAAGACAAAATATAAATGACAAAATTTGCTGGAGGTTGATGTAGAATTGCAATGTGGGAGTTTAAATAAAGTCAAATATAATGTGTTATGAAAACTTGCAACTCGGAAATAGTAAATAGAGGTAAACATCAAATAAAAGGAAGGAATTTAAGCCCGCTGCTAAAGAAGATTAGATAATAAATGTCAAGAACCCCAGAACGAGTTCTAACGTGTTTAGTTTTTTTATCACTTCCACAGTTCTATGCATGCTGTGAGTGTAACGTATCACACCTCTGAACCTACTATTGCACCCAGACTATTATAATTAATTTATCTTTCGAGTACAGTCACGCACATTTCTGGGTTGTAATGATGCCACTGAAAGTCAATAGGGCTGTTGCAACCCAGAACTGTCCGTGACTGTACCATTGTATTAAAAATTATAGACAATTATTAAACATAATCGAGATTTGCTACACCGTAGATGTACTAGGGGATCTTTCGTCAGTTCAGACACTTAGGACTTTCCGACTAAAGAAGTGCAAAGAAAGTTAAGGAGAAGAGTGAGATGAGAGGCTATAAATTTGTTAAAGCAAATAATATCTGGGAAAACTTAATTCATGAAAAGAGCGTTTAGTGTATAATAAAGATTGACTTGGTGTTTTAAGTCCACTTTATACACAGTAAGGCTAATCGGGACTGGGCCTACAGTTTAAAGTGGGATCCGAACCACTATAAGCCTCCACCGGGTATCGAACCCGGGACCCCTTGATTACAAGGCGACGACGCTACCACTGCGCCATCGGGGAGGCCAGTGTATAATAAAGGAATGACATGTTTATTGTTATAGGTGGCCGCGGTGCCTCAGTCAGTAACGCGTCTGAATACCATGCTAAAGATCCCGGGTTCGATCCCCGGCCGGTTCGAATCCGGGAACTTTTCTAACGTTGGAAGCGTCGAATGACATGGGTACCTGGGGGAAACCCTGGGGGGGGGGGGGGTGTGTGTGAAGGCGGTCAGGGGCGTGATGCTGATCTCATCACATCCACTCACGACCTGATCAAGAAAGTATCACATTTATTATTCATGCATTATTATTATTAATATTGATACAAATGTAAGAGAATATATGGAACTTTGAATTGTATGTGATACAATAGATAATGTTAGATTGTGAAACCTAAGAAATGAAAAAGCGTATTGTTTATTATGTGCTGCTGATGTTCTGTTCCTTATCGGATGTTTAACATATAAATTCCTACTGTAATATCAAAGGTTATGCAAGGGTTGTTGTTTCTTCAAAATTTGAATATCAGAGATTTTCAGGAATTTTTCTCATCAAAACTACTGGCTTTTCTTTTAAATTAAAAAATCTGCTTTACTGAAAAAATAACAGAGTACGTTGCATATTTTTGGCGTCCTATATCGTGGAGCATATCGAAAGCTACAAGATACAGCGTTTTTAGTATTGCAAGGAAGCATTTATCTCTCTTTGCAACAACGTACAGTACCTATGTGAATGGCAGTTGGGAAGTTACTGGCGTACGCAGAGGGGAATCATGGGGCTAGAGCCCATGCCGAAAATTTGAGAAAATCAACATTTCCAGATGTAAAAAAAAAAACTCCAGAAAAGCCAAAGTGCCAAATGCACATACCCACATATACACATTGTAAGAAACGTCTCATTTTCCAGTTGTGAGAAAACCGTGCCGGAATGCTTCTAACGCGTCGGTGGAAGTTCTGGGTCGTCCTGATCGTCACCTGTCGTTGACTGAATGTTTTGAGTAATTGTGCAACTGTCAAATGCGACATTGGACCTCGTTGGGGGTGTCGTTTATTAAAATCACGTGCAATGGCACTGGAACTTCTCTCCCCCAGACAGCAGTATGTGTTCCTCACGCGTTAAGGGCTGTCACACCTGGAAAATGAGACATTTGTTACAATCATGCAGTCATTACTTTTTCCTGATTAAATATAGGTTGAAAAAACTTTCACCATTGCATCTCGTGAAATTCTAGCCTGATTTGATATATCACATCATCCCCCTTCCCATTTAAAAATTTTGATTTCAATTCAATATGGTGGCCACGAATGTAGCGGACGTCCGCTTGGAACACTGTAATAAGCGCGACGACGGGTTCAGTGGTAATCAATTAAAGTAAAATGTACACAAATTAATTAGTTCAATAATGTCAAGTATAACTGCACTCAAGCCATAAGGAATATAATAATATCATAAGAAATATGGTCTCAGGGATCGCGTTTACGCAGTTGGACCTTTAAAGCGAGGTAACTTTGTTTATACCGTTATATTATTCTATTTTGTAAATTACGTAACACGACAGAATGGGTGTGAAATCTATATAATTGAATAAATCAATTTATATTATACAGGCTGCCCTCTTACGCACAAACCACACACTCACTCACACATTCATCGGCAGATTACACAATACTAATTCTACTACAAATACTTTCATTTTCTTTTTTTTTTTTTTAAAGCAATGTGATATTAGGACTGATAATTATACTCAAATGATTATTACTTGTTAATATGCGAAGTAGATAATGTTTATGTCAATTTGGCTACGGAATCTTGTGTAATCCAATATTTAGAATAACGCGCCGATATTCTGGAATGATCTCCGACGTTCATAAAATGCTTTCTTACCTTACGGCTGGACTTGGGTCATAGCTACCTGGGATGACATCTCAGATGGACACTCGACTAACGGAATCACTTTCACTTCCAGTACTTAACTTACGATTGTCAACCCGTATTCCTCTCTTCCTTTCTCTGGAGTAATCTTCGTTGAAGCAAGGATCTTGAGTTCGCTCAACAATGGATCGACATCTCATCAATGGTTCAGCATCTCAACAATGGTTCGGCATCTCAACAGTGGATTGGCACATCAACAATGGTTCAGCATCTCAACAATGGTTCGGCATCTCAACAGTGGATTGGCACATCAACAATGGTTCAGCATCTCAACAATGGTTCGGCATCTCAACAGTGGATTGGCACATCAACAATGGTTCAGCATCTCAACAATGGTTCGGCATCTCAACAGTGGATTGGCACATCAACAATGGTTCAGCATCTCAACAATGGTTCGGCATCTCAACAGTGGATTGGCACATCAACAATGGTTCAGCATCTCAACAATGGTTCGGCATCTCAACAGTGGATTGGCACATCAACAATGGTTCAGCATATCAACAGTTCACGATCTCTCACACATTGAAATCAGAGTTCACAGGGCTACGAATGCGGCGGTTATCTTTAAATATAGTTCGGGCGGCGTTTCTACGATGTTATGTAATTATCGGGCTGTAATTTATCACGGCGGTAATCAAATTCTCGCGACGACAGATGGAATTTTTGTCGCAGACGTAGGCGCGATCGGAAGGGGAAAAAACCCCTTGCGGCTCTGTAGCGATCTACTCACCCATGATGTGGCTGTTCAACGTGTCGAAAACTAACAAAGACTCTTTTGCGAAATCAACGAGCGCGGATGTGATCCGAACGAATATTCAACTAGCACTGTGTTTTCCTTCAGCTTCGCGCGAAGACTTCCATGTCTAGCCTCTATGCTTAAGTCCTTTTCTACTTTCCCTCCAGAAAAAACTTGTTATCCGCCATCTACCCCTGTATTGATGAAATGCACCCTTGAAGAGATTAGGTGATTGACCCGTTCATTGTCCATCAGCATGGAAAGTAGGACAGCTCAGCGGGAATGCTATCTTCTCAAGCGCCCTTTTGTTATCTTCTGTGATTTTTGATCCTCAATTACGGCCTTATCCTTCACTCGATTTTTATTAAACTTCGGAATCTTGACTTTTAGAATGTGTTTTACCATGGTCTTGAATTTCTGCTCAATCGGTCCACTAGATCAAAAGTTCCTTTTTTTTCGTTAATGTCCATAAGAACATATACAAATGCTGTTTCAGAGACGATTTGTCGTGGCCAAATGCAACATTAAACATTATCCACTTGCACCTTGCCTTAGTTCAAATTATACTAAGTATAGAACTATACTGAATACGTGTCTTAATTGGAATAATTTAATCTATAATTATTTTAATCAGATTTGTTAATCTGTAAGGCGTGATTTTCCGTTATAACACTCCAATATGGTTGGTTCCCCCTAAGCCTAACCTGTTTCTATCATGATCAATTGTACCCACCCTAACTCCTTTACATTTTATAGTGTGTGTTAAGGGGCTTTTGAATCACACTCAATTTTGTAATTAAATGTGATTGATTGAACTGATCTTTTAGGTCCCATTTATGCACAGAAAGGCTAATCGGGACTTGACCTACAGTTTTAAAGTAGGATCCGAACCACTGTGTCATGTGCAATTCGTATCGAACCCGGGACCCCTTGATTACAAGGCGACGACGTTAGAACTACGCCATTGTGGGGGCCTTGTAATCCTGTCAAGTCCAAGAAACATTGTATGGAAAGATGCCACCCGATGTCAAGAGCATTAATTCCGGATTCCTTGGCACTGACACTGCTACACTACAACCACATTACAACCTGCAACAAATAAACTTGGTTAGTTTTCCAACATTTTGGCACCACTTTCACATCTCTACATTGCATATAGTGGATATGAATAAGGTTTGTAATCAGGGAAAGACTTCTGGGACACCCGGTATAAAGGATCAATAATTTAATGATATTCTGCTTATTGATCTTACGTAATAATTCGAAAAGTATAAATTAATTGTGCATTAATTGTAATAATATTTATACCTGGGTATAAATATTATTATCGCTAATTTCATATGACTTGTGAAAAATGTTGGCTATGCACCCCGTGTCCCGTGCTTACGTTCGGAATTATCGTGAAGTTACTTCAGCTCTTCAAACACACAACCAAAGAAAAAAAAACGAAAACCAACCAAGAATGCGCCCTTTTCTTCAGTATGCAAATTGAACGGTATAAAAGTGGATTTTTTTTTTACCAACGTCCTGAATGATTTACGGCTGTGTTTATTGTTGTTAACCACACGAGACCCCAGGGCACAGGGACCCTCCCACTCTAGCGATCACGCCATTGTTTTTTTCTACTGCCCACATTCCCTTTACATGCGCTGGGCGGATTCGTGAATCTGCCTTGCACTAAATCATGCTCTGCGTTGTTTTGAACTCTGTAATGCTTCTATCTATCTTTCCGGTGCTCCAGACTTCATGTACCGGTATGTTGCGTGCCTGAATCTTCCTCTATCCCCCCCCCCCTCCTCTCAACAAAATGGAACTTACCTCGCTGGAGATACGTTCACCTCAGCATCAGATCAAGCTGGTTCCATGGAGATTTCTGTACTAGTCTACTTTTTTTGTTGCCAGATTCTTATCTCTTCTTTGTGGGATAAGTAGCACTTTGGAGATGTAGCCTTGTGGGAAGTATGGCGCCAAGGGTGACCAATCATGCACTTAAAAATCCTTCTGCCCACTATCTGCTTCACTGAAAGAAATCCATATTTCGTTTCCAAAACATACGTGTCTTTCTGGTTGAGATTATAATAATAATAACCCGTGGCTCCACAGCCCGTAAGGCCCTTGGCCTATATCCCGACTGCCGGTCTCCCTCCCACAATCCTACCTAGAGGTGTGGAGATCTTCAACCAGTAATGGGGTGACGTGGGGTCAGCACGTCAAACTTCCAGCCGTTATAGGAGATTTTTATGACCGGGTTAAGCTACTCACTCGTAGCTCCCCAATTTCTTCACGATGGTGGGTTGCCATAGGTTAACAGACCGAGAACCCAGAGACTGAAGCCAGGCGGACTCGAACTCATACCGTCCCGCAGTCGGAGCCCAAAGCACAGTTCCTTAGACGTGCGGCCACTGAGGAGGACTCCGGTTGAGAATGGATCCGAAAATTAGGTTGTTTGACCTCAGCGGATTTAGTGATGTAACTGACTGGGAGAAATTTTAAAGTTCCAATTCTGTAACAATAGTTACTAAGCTTTTGGAAAAATTAAACAATTTTCCCCATACTCTGGAACAAAAGAGAAAAGTATTTTCATTTGCTTCAGAGCGAGGTTCAGCCTAGGCTGCTCTACACGCGTCAAGCAACGCGCGTCTCTTGGAAGCGAACCCTTAATAATCACAACAGTCTTTCACAGGGTTGTTCAAAGTCCAGAAACCCATAGTTTCAAATGGGTTCTGTTGGGTTCCACTGCAGGACCGGTACCTTTTTTCTCGCACAATTTAAATTCGGTCCAAGTTGCACATAATTTCATTGAAAAAAGGTTCTTGGACCGTATTTAAATTAATCCGGAAAAAAGGTTCCTGGACCGAATTTAAATTGATCCGGAAAAAAAGGTTCCTGGACCGAATTTAAATTAATCCGGAAAAAAGGTTCCTGGACCGAATTTAAATTGATCCGGAAAAAAGGTTCCTGGACCGAATTTAAATTAATCCGGAAAAAAGGTTCCTGGACCGAATTTAAATTGATCCGGAAAAAGGTTCCTGGACCGAATTTAAATTAATCCGGAAAAAAGGTTCCTGGACCGAATTTAAATTGATCCGGAAAAAAGGTTCCTGGACCGAATTTAAATTGATCCGGAAAAAATGTTCCTGGACCGAATTTAAATTGATCCGGAAAAAAGTTCCTGGACCGAATTTAAATTAATCCGGAAAAAAGGTTCCTGGACCGAATTTAAATTGATCCGGAAAAAAGGTTCCTGGACCGAATTTAAATTGATCCGTAAAAAAGGTTCTTGGACCGTATTTAAATTGATCCGGAAAAAAGGTTCCTGGACCGAATTTAAATTGATCCGGAAAAAAGGTTCCTGGACCGAATTTAAATTGATCCGTAAAAAAGGTTCTTGGACTGTATTTAAATTGATCCGGAAAAAAGGTTCCTGGACCGAATTTAAATTGATCCGGAAAAAAGGTTCCTGAACCGTATTTAAATTAATCCGGAAAACAGGTTCCTACTCCGCGACATTTCTCTCACAACTACTCTGTTCTTGTTCTCACTGCGCACGGGCATGGAGTGGGAAGAGTGAGTTCATTTGTTCTGAGGAAGGGTACAGACGTAACTAGCCTTTGGTATAAAGGACCTTGCCTGGCTCCGTTGCACGGCGTCGCTATAACATAGTTGCCACTACTAAAAAATCAGCCCTTGTATAATGAACTAACTATGATTACTGTTGTAATGTGCCCCATAGAGCTATGACAGACAAACCCACGAATCATATGGAAAGTCTAATAGATATATACGTTTCACGAAAATAGCTCACAAACCTATTCATCTTCTATATATATAAAAATGTAGCAATAACTCTCGAACGCCTGGAGCGATTTCAACCAAACTTGGTACGCGTATCACTTGCAACCTGGAAAGAAATAATGTGTGGGTAAGATACCCCTGGCACCCTAGCGGTGGGGTGGAAAGAGGTGACATTTAAAAATAATCGGGAACCACCGATATTAAATTCCGCACAGACATCCGTGACTATGCAATCCGCACAACGATGGTGTTTCTCGGGTTGTCTAACATTCAGGCTGTGTTGCGAATGGAATCCATAGTTTTCGTGACACTCCCAATGCGGTTCAACTCCAAGTTCATCACCTATCGGCATGGGGGGGGGGGGGTGAGAGGGGGTGAAAAATAAAATGCCAGAAATGACCTAGATTAGTGTCAAATGCATAGTTTTCGGAGTCGCTAAGCTAATTGGTGACATTCACGATCACATTTAAAATTAGTTACATTTTGCACTATAGTTAGAATTCATTATTTTCCTGTCTAATACAAGTTTGGGATAAATAGATATCCGGGCAACGCCGGGTAATGAGCTAGTATTATATAATCAAACTCATGCCTTGGCCTTTTACGTGGTTATTATCTTCTTAGTACTTTTGAAGATCTCACACTGAATGTGTATTAATTGATGATTCGTCCGAATACCAGCTGGCAGCGCATCTGCAGTGCTGTCGTCTATTACCACTGTTGCTAATTTCGCAAAACATTTTCGCTTTGCCGGGAAGTTCACGATGTTCAAATGTGCCCCCGTCTTCCCTATACACACAGGGAGTGTATGTCTTAATCTCAAAGTCTAGATCCTGAGGTTTTCTCTTCGTGTCCACCGTACACTGGGAGAAAATATACTTTTGCACAGTTTTGGTGCACTTTCTTATAATTAATAGTATGTACAAAATGTGCGGCACTGAATGTGTATTGAAGTGTACGTGAAGTGTGTCAGAGATATACGACCCGATTGTGAAGTTACTCGGTACACTTTTAGCACACTTTTGAAATACATTGGAGCTTATCTACATTTTTAAAACACTGCTTGCACATCTTTTTCGAATTATAACGCCATTAAGCCTAGTTTCCATGATATGAAAAACTCAATATGCTGACCAAGGCCGAAATTTATTTTATTATAAAACAAACTAAACGTAACGTTTCAACCTTCTAGCAAGGTCTTCTTCAGACTCTGCACCAAGTACAAAACAGGACAATATATATATATAATCGTCCTGTTTTGTACCTTGTTACATTTGTACTTCATGCAGAGTCTGAAGAAGACCTTGCTAGAAGGTTAAAACGTTACGTTTAGTTTGTTTTATAATAAAATAAATTTCGGCCTTGGTCAGCATATTGAGTTTTTATTTTTTCGAAGTAAATCGGTACACTTTCATGACTCTTTGTGTTTTGAAATGAAGAAATTGTGGCTTACTATTTTATACTTATACCTTCATATTTTTTACTGTTATATGTACATTGTGAACGAAATGGAATTTCACTTGCAATCGATTTCCACTTGAAAAGATTTCAAAAATATCAAAAGATGAAATTAAATAAAGATTGGAACTGAACCTCTTGGAATCGAACCATGGCTCATTCGATTATAAAGTCATAACAAAGAATTACGTTTTCGTATAATATAACAACTTGATGCAGCAGTTTTGTAAAAAGTAAGTTTTTGTGGAAGAGGGGTAACGCAGAATTATCCGGGAAATAAATAAAACTCTTTGATCAATGCATAACATTGTGAAATTATTACTTGCGAAGGAAGGGTGTTTAGTATATTTATTTATCTCGACAGAAGTAATCGAAGTCTAAATTCGTCAAGTGAAGAAATGCTACTGGTTTTATTATTCCGTGCCCTTCTGCCGCTTATGTTAAATTTGAAACAATGACTGCACTTCGCGAAATTTGCTTTTACTGGAAACTTGATATTCTTTTGCTTGTATTTTTTGCGTTCGTTAACCTAATGAATTAAGAAGAAGCGACATGTGGCGGTCTCTGCAAACGGCCTGTTACTTTAATGCTTCGTCGTGCTGCCAGAGCGAACATGCTGACCAAAAAAAAGAACAAGAAGTAACAAATGTCGAAATGTGTTTTACAAGGACAGTATTAATGAGTACGTTGATTGTGCAAAGTGCTCCCTTTCTTTCGCGATGTAATATATTAGCGTACTCGATGCAAAGTGGCTTCATTTAGAAAGGGAAAGGGTTTGGCGATTGGAGCCTGATTTCCAGCGAAGAATTTACGATCGACATTGACGAAGAGCTACAATCTAGGAATTCACAAGCAGACTAATGAATCGTTTTGGCTAGAAAGTAAGCTACGAGTACAGTACGTCTATTGTTATTTTTCTAGTAAACAAAAGCTTTTGTTTTATTTTAAATACAGTAAAACCTCGTTAATCCGGAGCCCGATAAGCCGGACTTCGCTTAATCCGGACAGGCAAAGAAAAAGAGCAGAATGCAAGGTTTGTAATGTGGTAGAAGTCAACCAATACCTAATCGCATTCGTCATATTGCTCCGTAACGGTTAATCCAAGTATATTGCTTTACACTTTACTGTACTGTATAGTGTATTTCGGCCTATGCCTTTTAAATACACCATAATTAACGTGTTTTGTTGCTATAAATGGAGTTTTAATGCACTTTCTACTGTTCTTTTAGGTTATTTCAGTTAATCCGGACTTTCGTTAAACCGGTCAATTTATCCCCCCATTAGTCCGGATTAACGAGGTTTTACTGTAGTTCGTCTACGATGGAGTAGTGATAATGTTGTTGTCTTGTAATCACCGAGTCCGAGCTTTGATTCGGTAAGCGGTGGAGGCGCAAGTGATTCAGATCCCACTTTAAACCGCAGGTCCAGTCCCGATTAGCATTCCTGTGCATAAAGTCGACTCAGTGTTGAATCCAGCCACTTTCCTTTCGGGGGATATCGAATTTCACAGGGGGAGAATGTCAGGCATCAAATTGTAATAATAATAATAAAAGCAATACTAATCTTTCAAAATTGCAACCTACCTTTCATATGTCATTAAATTAAATTCAGTGTAAGGTAAAACTTCGGTATGGTCCCAACACCTCTCACTCGTTTCTTTCATCATTTTTAACATTCGTACTTACCTATTCTGCATTGTGAAAGAATCTTCAAGGTGTTATTTTGCTTCTTTCACGAAAATAATTTCAACTTGTGACATGAGGAGTAATTATTGTTGTTCCTTATTTCGCTTCCGTAAGACATAATATGGCGAGACAGCTTGACTAGCGTGGTACATCAACATTGGGTATGCAGTGTTTCCAACCTTGTCAACCGAAAAATCCCCTAACCATTCACGGATAGCCGCAAATCATGAATAGCCCCACGAACCATGCACGGATAGCCCCAATTCATGAATAGCACCACGAACCATGGACGGATAGCCCCACAAACCATGCACGGCAAGGTTAGGTTAGGTTCGGTTACGTTAGCCAAACATAGTTAAAATTGTCATTGCAAAATACGGCGTGGTTGGAAACATTGACAGGGAGTTACGTCATCAAACATTCGCAACATTTGGTTCACGTAGTGCAAGGAAATGAAAGGAACGACAATTGTGCGTCGGAGAGATATTTCTGTTCAAAAATACATGATTTCCCGGTGAAATAGATTCCACGATGAAAGAAAATCCCTCCGCGAACTTCTAAATGCTACAGAAACTCATTTCCGTAAGTGGTTTCTTGTGTAAAAATGAAGAAATCCGTTGGGACTGTATCGAATTTTTACCCTATGAAAATTTCGATAAGACTGCACAACCACATCAACACCACTCCACATCAAACCGTTGACCGATTAACTGTTACAATGGTGCAAGAAATTGAAATTCGTCACAACAATAAAAGCTTAGATTACAGCAGCCCTGCTTCTCTATAAGTGTCCATTGTTGAGCTTCGAGGAAATGTAATATTATTATACGTACATTAAGAGTTATAACAGGTATCAAAACAGGCCATAAGTCAAATTCCTGCATTTTTTAATTGTATTTATAAAAATGACTGAATCAGTGCTCATTATTACGAAAAAGTTAAAAAAACGTACGTTCTATTATAAATTAAAGTGAATGAAAGAATGCTAAAATTAACATGATTGCCAAATTTCTTAGCTATTGTGCGAATCCTCTGCCAGGTTACTGAAATTTTCGGGAGGGACTTTTTATTTTCCGCACGGGATTCCTCCCCTCCTCCCAAGCCCCACCCCCCTGAATTCATCACTGAGTGGATTTAAAGCCAAACTCGTCTTTAAATAGCCTGCCCCGTAGCGCAGTGGTGAGCACAGCGCGCTACGACGCCAGGGGTCCCGGGCTCGAATCCCGGCCTGGGCATGGATGTTTGTGAGTGTCCATTCATCAATTTCATCATATCATCACTCATCTCAATCTTCGGAAATTAGCCAAAAGTGGCACAAAAAGCGAAGTAAAATAAAGCAAATTAATCAATCGTTTTTAAATAGCTTTTCTGTCACTTTTGACAACAATGAGGAACTGTGATAAGATGAAATTTGATGGAAAGGACAGTCACAAACAAACTTGAACAGGACACTACATAAACACGCCAGAGCCTCGTTAGTGCAGAGATGTACGACGTGGAAAAGAAATGAACATTTACCTGCCTCCGGAAAGGCCTTGCATCTCCAAACAAAAGCTTTTGTTGAAGAACATTTCGAGACGTGAAGAAATGTGCATACAAGGTGATGACGTAGCGGTATTTCTAGCTATTGTTTCGAGCATTGTAGAGAAAAATGCAAGATCGTGTAGACTGAATCGTAAATCTAATTGGAAACAAGTTGGCCACTTGCACCTGTTTCTTTCTACTCCATTTCAAGCGCAATAAGATCCATTCCCGTGACAATGTTGTTTTTTTTCCCCCTAGCTCGACTATTACGTTAAAAGAGAATGCAAGAATCCACCCAAAAACAAGTTTTCTCGTGCAATGAGAAATGTATTGCAATAAATGGTGAATGTTCTAAATTTTGCATGCAACGAAGCCTAGCTTCCTTGCCTTCGACGATTCCATGACAATCCTTTCACCTTAACATCCAGAGAAGACACATTGTTTCAAGTTAACCATTTAAGTGTCGTAAAGTAACTATAAACGCTACTCTTGATAACGTTACTTCTGAAGCAAAAAAGTAACTCTTTTACAGTTACTATTACTTACTTTTTAAGGTAGATATTTACATTTAAAATTCTTAAAAATAGGAGTAATTGTTACTTGTTTGTTAATTGTAACTAGTTACTTCCAAACGCTGATTTTATAAGTTTAATTACATTTTGTGCACAGATAGGCTAATTGGGACAGGACCTACAACTTTAAATGGAAGTCTAACCGGTATGTGCCTCCATCGGGGATGGAATACGGAACACCTTGATTGCAAGACAACGACGTTACCACTACACCATATGGGAGGACAGTAAACAAGTATTTCACGGTTTTCAATCCACCAAGTTAATCTGTATTAGTTCTCTTAATAAGCAATTGAAATCAAATGTGAAAAGATTGCTGACCCGAAGCGAGAATTAATTGACCAAATGAGAATGCTTATATCATGTCAGTCTGATTTTCTATAGACCACTAATTTATATACGAGTATTTGTGGCTTGATTCATCTTCCATATATTGAGGGTTCGTGAAGGATTGAAGACTTCGGACATAGACGTTCAATGAACGTTATTCAATGAACTAATTTCGGAATAAAATAGCTTGTCATAGTTAAGAACGTAACTATGATATTTTTTGTAGTTTCATAACAGATTGTTTGGACAATATATACGACTACACACCAGGGTGCGAAATCCTGGGGAAACCAACAATCTTATCCTAAGAAATCCCCCCACCAAAAATTTCCAGGGGGGAGAGTTTTTGTTATAACATCAAAAATTAAGCAATTAGTTTCGACCTAAAGCACACACAAAGTAGTATGTTTGTCAGTGTTGGATGCTCTCTCTCTCTCTCTGCTCAAGAATATACGCGCAATAAAAGTAACTCGAGACTACGAAATCTAATTGATTTATTAATAGAAAGCAAAACTAACTACACTAAAACTTATACATAGTACAACTATTTCAACTATTTTTATTATATACACATCTTTAATCAGTTAGTAAAAGGATTAGTTTGCTACTTTATAAATATCTGATATATATATATATATATATATATATATATAGTAAAAGTAACAAATTAATTCCTTCATAATCATTTAATAATAATGTATTTTTAAATATTTAGCAATTTACTTTTATATTTAATAATATAAATATGCATGTCATATAGGCTAATTATTGCTATACATGTATATGCAGGGTATCTATAAAAAAAATTCCGGGGTTTTGAAGCTAAATATTTTATTAAAAACAAACTCAGGAAAAAGTAAATACATATTTTTGAAGGTAATGTTTTCTAGTTTTGTTTACAATTTAGTAAAGTCCAATGTATGCCCCGTTTGTAGCACGGCACACGTCCAAACGATAATCTACTTCTTGCCACGTCCTGGCCAACATGTCTGGGTTGACATCTTGAATTTTCTCCGCATAAATCATGTTCTTCACATGTCCCCATAGGAAAAGGAGTAAGGTCCGGACTTCTTGGAGGCCATGGAATAGGCCCTTTCCGTCCAATCCACACTTCCAGTTTTTTTCTTTAAACGCCTTAAGCCATTGACGAGCCCTGGCAAGATTATGTCAACATTTGGAGGCAGGTTATTACATGAGCCAGGAAGCCTGCAGAAAGAGACCGCTGTAGAAGGGGGAACCTTGTACTGGGATTGTGAAAAGAGCTTTACGTTGCGGCTTGGCTGTGTGTGGTAATCGTCGATGAAATTCGTTGATTAGAAATTTGGATTTAATTTTGCCATTGATGATTTTGTGCAAAAGTGTCATGTCTGCTATAGCTCTTTTCAATTCTTACGGCGGGCGCTCTAGAAGCTGGCAGGGGAAGTGAAGAGCGGGGAAGCGACCAATCCAGCGCGATAAGAAACGTAGGGGCCAATAGAACAAGTTTCACGTAGTGCTTTTTCCGGCCGCGTCGTGTCTCTCGGCGCCACTCCTGTTGTCTGGTTGGTCTGTTGCGTAATCCCCGCTCCCCACTTCCCTTTCCTGAACTAGGACCGGCCGCCGTAAGAACTGAAAAGAGCTATAGTTCGCGACGTGTGGTGGTTGGATATTCAAGACAGATAATTTCTGTTTTGTGGAGGTGCCTCAGAGAAGGTATTCTATAGCGAGCAGTGGCAAGGAAAAGGCTGATAGAATCTATCCTGGAAGGATTAGTTTTTGAAACCATTGTCCAGATGAGGGGAGGAGGGTAGTATTCAAGAATAAGAGAGATTTTGAATAATATGTTAATACATGATTGGTTTTAGATCTTCAGTGAACCTGTACAGAAGACCAAGGAGACGCATGGTTGTTTTAGCAGTGTCTGTAATGTGCTCATTCAAATATTCAAAGAAGCAGTCTAGCAGAAAGAAAAACACGCTTAGTTTTATTTATACTTGCGAGCATAAATTATGTCTGAATTATTACGAGATAAGTGTGAAGATGAGTCTGAACAACGCCACGTGCATTAAGCACTTGCCACCCAAGCGACGTCCGGTCCACGTTTCGCCCTGTCAAGTCGGGAGCTCCTTTACCTTCCGAATCAATAAAAAATGTGCCGACAGAACGAATTAAGCGAATCATAAAACTTCCGGCGGTGACAGGAAATGGAAACTTCGGGCGAGGGAAGAAAAGTAAGCAGCGCTGACCACTGAAAACTGGATCTGAGGTTGTAAACTACGAAAATGGCCTCGCAAATAACTCGAAGCGCGGTGGTGCCATCTAGCGAACTCTCCAGAAAACTGGATTCTGGGACGTGGATATTCATGTTACTGATTGATTGTTAGTTTGTAGTGAGTAGGATAATGTATATATTGACCTGAAATTGCTAAAAATGACAAATGAAGATACATTTATTATCTAAAAATAGTAAAAATAGCTCATTTAAAAAAGAAATGTCCCATAATTTACAAGCTGTAGCTTACCGTGCCGTACAAGAAACTTACCTGAGAGGGGGACGGGGACTCAGAAGCCCAAACTTTTTTATCACTAAAATACGAAAAAACATTTTGTTATTGAAACGTTGCTTCCTTTGTTGTTTATGTAGGTGTAGTTATAATTACAAAAATTACTATCATTAATAAACAACAACCAAAATTATTGCATGAGTGTGACACATATTTTATCATTCACTAAACATTAAAAAACATTAATTTTGAATGACATTTTTTGTTTATAGGGGTACAATTATATGGTAATTATAATAATTACAAAAACTACCATCGTTACGAACCATATTGTACACTGTCACTGGCGTGAGTGCTATGTCGGAATGCACATCCCGGGGAGGGTGTGGGTCTGATAGGCCTACCGCGTGAATTTTGCCTTCTATGTATGTTACTAATGAACAAAAGTAATACAGAAACATTGGGAACACCCTATAGGGAACAATGTAACTTATTTTTTTACTTTCAATATTTTATATAAATGTTCATAGTTGAGAAATCGAAAAACAGGAGGTGGTGGGCCTTAAAACGTTTCCCTATTATTAGTTTCGTAAAAAGTAATGAGCTAAGAAACTAGTAAAAAAGATATTTAATAAATGGCAGTGCAAATGTTTAAATTTATTATAACTCGTTCGGAAAGGAAAGTACTGGACAGGGAACACTCTGATTCATTCAGAACTGTCAAATTTAAGTAATTTAATATAAACTTACAAGATAGTTTTATTTCATGTTGATCCGTTGTTAAATACATATTACAGTGGCTCTTCCTTAAGAAATAACCGTCTGCTATATAGTAAAGACGTATCATGGCGAAATATTCCTTCTATTTCTACTGAAATAATTATGCCTCCTGGCCTGGATTTAATTCACAGTCAGCAAGAAAAATAATTCAGCTGAAAACAATTGTAAAATATGGGAAGGAATATTGATAAATAAAATCTAAAAATAAAACAAAAAAATACCATTGCTTTCCAGAACACTATTAAAAATGTTCCATGTGACTTAAAAATTACCAAACAAATGACATGTCCCTCTAAAATGGCGAAAAATAGAAAAAACACCCAAAGAAATTGCCCTTATGATACACATTTTTGTGTATTTGAGCAGTCTCTTATCCCCCTCCTTTTTAGTTTTCACATTCACACACGTTCTTCATTATAAGAATCATTGCTAATGCATAACATTTAGTTTATAAATAAGGTAAGTGAATCAAAGGTGCCCATAGTTAAGCTTCTAGTGCAATTTACAAATCTCTGATGAGAGATAAATTTCTGAAATTAAAATATGTAACTCCTATAACAACTAATTAACAACATGTACCAAATGAATATTTTGTAACGTTGTTTATAACTTTAAAAAATATATAATTACAAAACTGTTACATCTGTTCCCAAGGTGGTCCACGGCTTATAATTGGCTTAGAAACTAATACTTGTCCTGAAGAAATCATATTTATTCATGTGTATTCACGTTTCTTCATCATATTAGAGAAAATTGTTGTGTCAAACGTTTGATTGTTGACATGCATTACATGTAGTAACGACGATTAGCCGACCTTCGTGGAGGACTGGTCTGGACAGTCCCTACGACGCCAGGGGTTCAACAATAACAAATTAAATGGCTTCTGGCTGACCGAGACAGTTCGTTTTCTGCATGGTGCACCTGAGGGGAACTGGTTATATTAAAGTAGTGCCATCTATTAGCTATATTAAATACTAATATGATTTTCGTAAAGTGGGCCACATTGGGAACACGGGCTACCTTTGGCTCACCTACCTTATGTAATATTTTCTAAACATTTTTCATGCCTGTTCAATGGTACTGGTATAAGAAAATTAGGGGAAAATATTGAAACACTCTTACTTTGAGGAATACAGTAATATTTAATTACTTCTGAGAATTGAATGTAAACAATAAGCACCAAGCCGAATGGCAGCCTTTGTTTGTAAGAGACTGTGCTGCTGATTGTCGAATCAGGGAGTCTATCGGTGAGTTGCATTTGTGTCGTTACTTTGGATCATAATAATGAAGGTTTGCTAGAATTGTATGCAGGGTGCGAAATCGACTCGTGCGGTGGGGGAAAGATCTTAAACTACAAACCCCCTCCCCACAAACATACATATAAATTATACGATATACATATTTGTAATGTTATTAAAAGTATAAATAAATTACTAAATAAAAATTTTATTATTATTAATTACCAAAAAATAAATACATTTGTTACTTTTAAATATATCAGATATTATGAAGTAGCAAACTACGTCCATTACAAACTGGTTAAAGATGTCAATAAATTATGAAATAGTTGAAGTGGTTTTATTATGTGTAAGTTTTTATTAAGTTTTTGTTTATGTTAATATAAATCAATTAGATTTCATAGTTATTATTGCTTTGCATTCTTGTTTTACTTTTATTGTGCGTATTGATGGAGATTTGTTAATCTCTTGAGAGAAAAAGCATTGAACACTCACAACTACCCTAATTTGTGTGTGTTTTCGATATTATTCTTAGTACAGTATTTTTTAAAAT
Organism: Lepisma saccharinum; assembly: GCF_977018435.1. Taxonomy (NCBI): domain Eukaryota; kingdom Metazoa; phylum Arthropoda; class Insecta; order Zygentoma; family Lepismatidae; genus Lepisma; species Lepisma saccharinum. The sequence goes on from NC_139248.1 coordinate 52,096,210, forward strand.
TAAAAGTAATTGCTTATCTTTTGTTTGTTGTAACAAAAGCTCTCCCTCCCCACGAAAAAAATTGGTTGGGGGATTTTTGAGGCTTGTTGGTGGGGTAGTAATCCCCCCCCCCCCGTCCCCCAGGATTTCGCACCCTGATTGTATGTTTAGCTGCAATACTACCATAACTAGCATCGGTGGACGCATCTAATACTCCAACAGTATTGGATAATCTATTTCTTCCACCGTTTCGGATTTACCCCCATCTAAAGAAATCCTGGGCACGAGCCTGAATTTTGCAGTAGCTTCTAACATTAATTGATTTATTTTGTTTTACTTCGCATTTCTGCCACATTTTGGATAATAGCGATGATGTGAATGAACCGAAGGGACACTCACAAAGAGCACCCGCGTCTAGGCAGGTATTCTTATTCGAGAACATTGACGTCGTAACTTCTAACAATGTACAGTTAAATAATGCATAGACTAGTACAACCGAAATGGGAGTTTGAACCCAATGTCGTTACGACTTTCTCTCAACTTCCAGCTTTCCTATTTGGAGATATCTCTATTACTGAGCGTCTATTTAAAGTGGTTATTTCTAGCCAAAATAAATTGGAGCGCACCTGTTTGACTGTGACCAATGAGCCAAGATGTGACGTGATTTTTTTTCCAGTAATCGTCACCGGAACTTGCCTCTTGAACATCACGTGGATCCAGAATTAGAGTCTCCAGGTTTCCGTGATGTCGAGTGACTACTAATGCGAGGAAATTAACTCTCGATGGAGCCAAGTGAAGGAATCTTTTCTTGGCAGTTTCCACGTCCTACATTCCTTCAGTCCACATTATATAATCGATGTGGACAGCTGAAACACCGTTAACACCTTTGCAACTCTCTCATGCGTGAGAACCTCGTTGCGCTCATCAAGGAACATGTCCTTGCCAGTGTTGCCAACCAAAGAACAGATGTGTTCCATTTGACTGTTATTTAGCGTCATTTTCTGACACTCTTGGTTAATCGCGACGATGAGAATGAGTGGTGATATCATGAATTGACAGGGCGGGGACTCCTGTGTTAACTACTCCGCCACGTAGTTCGGCAAATCAACCTCCCTCCCCTTACCCTTATAAAGGCGAGGTCTGCGCTCATGAGAGTCGCCTTCTGGATGGAGAAGAACTCTGCCAAAAAATACATAATGTACAGACGTGCATTTGCTTTTTTTATTTTTGTTATTAACCCTTGCTTTCCTGCCACTTTTGGCTCTTCGCGACGATGAGAATGAGCGCTGATATGGTGAAATTGATCAAGAACATCTATGCACAGGCCTGGTTTCGAACCGGGAACCCCTGGCGAAGTACCGCACTGTGCTAACAACGGAGGTTGGGTGTACAGACGAGCAGTGAGCACTCGTGTCGATTTTTGTACTCGAATTTTGGTACAAGGCGGGTAGAATTAACTTGAGAGAAATGGCCGCTCTGTGAGTGATGCAACTACGCTCGAATTGGCTAAAGCGGGGGAATTCCCGCTGTAACGGGCCAATGGAAACTCTAATGCTCTGGTGCGCGAAGTGTTACCAACTGTTGAAAGGACTCACGTGCAGTGACTGGTGAAGCAAGCGAAGTGGCAGTGTTTCCAAATTACGGATTAGAGGTGCAGAATAAACTGTTTATCCATTTATTGTGTAAGATAGAATGCCTATAATGCTTATAATTTTCTTAGCATGTCCTCTTAATACAGTGAGATTTCCGTTACACAATGTAATTATTTTTCAAATCTCCCGTTGTCAGCTGATTGCCCATGATTTGCGTGAGAGTCAAGCGTTCGCTGTAGGTTGGTACTCCTGCAGCGGCGCCGGCAGCCATTTGTCTCAAGTTAATTCTGCTGGACTGTAGTTAGAAGCACTGAACCCCTCTCGCCTTGTCGACCATTACGCCCCTTCGCCCCCCCCCTCAATAAATACTACTTTAGTCCATTACGCATTTTTTGTATTATATTTACTACAAATATCTTAAGCGTTTGATTGATTGATTGGCTATACTTCGCTTTTCTGCCACTTTTGGCTAATCGCGAAGATGAGGATGAATGATGATGAGAAGGACGAAGTGACAACATATATAGACGACACAACATGAGTCCAGACGCCAGAACCTCGCTAGTCTGCAGAATTCTGTCCAGGGTGTTAAGTGTTTGAGTTTTAAGTCCATTTTGTGCCCAGATGGGCCAACTCGAGGTTGAACCTATAGTTTAAAGTGGGATGCGAACTACCACGTGCCGACTGTGTATCGAACCATGGAACCTTTGATTACAATGTGGCGATGTTACCACTATAGTATACGCGTATTATACATGTGAGTAACCCATACACCCCCCCCCCCCTTTTACTGTAAAAAGTTGTCTGTTGAAATGACGGTCTTGGGGCCGCTTGTATGAAACAGTTCATCCTGGCTTTGGCAGTGAAATTGATCTGCAGTCACGCTGAACTGAGGTTAAGTCCCTGCGAGCTTTGGTCAAACTTAACCCGCGAATTAACTCCGATTAGCAGACTTGAATCTAGTTTACGTTATACAGGGTGATTCAAAAGTCTCTTAACATTTTAATCAAAAAGCATCTTATTGACAAAATTGACAGTACTGCTAAAAAGTACTCTAGAATAGAATGTGGTGGCCCTGTAAGTGTAGGCATAGCACCCACCTCTCTTGCGTAGACCGGAACACATGCTCCAACACAGCTGGCGTGGTCTCCCCTGTTGATGCAGCTATTCGCTGTGTCAGTTGCTCTATGGTGTTGATTCTTACTTGGTACACCCTAGACTGAATGAAACGCCAGATACAAACGTCTAGGGGAATCAAGTCTGAGAGCAAGTCGCTTAAAGTCTTGGTGAGCAGGGCGAATCCACCTATCGGGGAAGGTGTCAGTGAGGTAGTCCCGAACGATTCTTGCGAAGTTGGGCGGTGCACCGTCTTGCTGGAAAACAACAGTGTCTTATATCCCATCCTGAGAACCATTCAGTAGCTATAAGGAAAATGTCAAGAGACTTTTGAATAACCCTATATAAAATGTGTTGGAAGTAAGAATATGAGGCAAGATTGAAAGAATGTATGAAATTCAATGCAATAAGGCTATCTTAAAGCTCTGATGAAATTTTATGTAGTTCAAAGCAGGTTAAAGGGAACATCCTAAAATTGGTAACATATTCGAGTGGTTGGCAACACTACTGTTTGAGTATTTGTCGAGGAAACAAGAAAATATGCTCTCACTTGATGCAAGCATTGAAGTAGACCTTCAAATATTTGACTTAAGCGTTACAGCACGAGAAGGTCGCGGTTTATCTAATGTAAGACCATCGGCTTTGTGTTTCGTTTTGTTTGTTAATTGGTTAATTTATTAAAGTGTTAATTAAATCTGTTCCTGCGTCAATGACGTAGCTAAAGATTAAGAGGCGCAACCACGATGTTTTGTCTGGAGGGGGCAAGTACCTGGATAAACGTACCAATAATAATAATATTATTATTAGTAGTAGTAGTATCAAAGACGTTATTATCCTCGTAAATTACGCAAAAAAGGGGTAAAAGTCCATGCTAAAGCATTTGTTTTCGAACGAACTATTAAAATTAATATTTCAGCACGTTCAATTTCACAATAATAATGGAAAACATGCACACAAATTATTTTTGAAAGACGGAAAATACTTGATAAATGCAATCCGAGCATAGGCCTAATTCTTTTTTTTCACATTAACATGTATAACTTATATGCACGATATATGTTTCACACACATGCAACATGGAGCGACGTAAAATAAGTAAATACGTATGCAATGTGCCAGCACTAACTTGTATACGTATGCAAAGTTTCTTTGATACATATGCATACAACATATATTATTTAAATACATTACACAATCAATTCATCCATTTCATAATAAACCAAAAGTAAAAATTAACATAAATTGTCTCTGAAATGTGTGCGCTCCCTTTCCTCACTTCTCTCTATTGTAATTTACAATGCATTACAGAAAACAATTACTCGTATATAATGCAAGCGAAGCGAGCAAGAAAATTTTTAGATCCAATTTTCTGCAGACTGAAATCAATATTGATTTAATAGGGCGCAAATAATTTCACGGGGTGTCATGGCATTCTCTGTTTTGCAATTTTTTTTTCATTTAGATCGCTCGTCGCCCAGGGCCGACCCGCCACTCCCTACCTACGGCTCTGATTGAATTTTTGTTTTAAGTCCACTTTATGCACAGTAAGGCTAGTCGGGACTGGACCTACAGTCTAAGGTGAAATCCGAACCACTGTGCCATGTGCCTCCAACGGGTATCGAACCAATGACAAGGCAAAAACGCAGCCACTGCTCCATCGCGGAGGCCCAGCTACGGCTCTGAAATTGTTAGAACAGAAAAGGGGGTATTGCGAGCGAAGCGAGCAAATAAAATTTTACGAAAAGTATTTGGCGTCCCCTCCCTACAACTCTGCTTCGGGAAAATGTTATTTTCTTAGCTTACACTCAATTTTAATTATAACACCATTAAGCCTTGTTTCCATGATATGAAAAACTCAATATGCTGACCAAGGCAGAAACACACGGGAGAAATAGGACATGACATAGACTGGGATGAGGCTAAGCAGATAGGAAGGGAGAAGAGAGTACTAGTGAGAAAATGGAAGGAGGCCAAGGAAATAGAGAAGAAAGCTGAAGAAGACACAATGAACTGGAATGGGGGACTGAACACAAACAAAGAATGGAAGAAGGTGTTAGAAAGAGTGGAAAGGACAAGAGCGAGAGAGGAGAGAAGAAGGAAGAGGAATGAAGAAAGAAAGGGAAAAGAGCGTGAGATAAAGAGTCCAACCACTTTCCAGATAGGAAATGTTTAGCTAAATCGCCTGTCAGGTGAAAGTACAGTTGACAAGGGAAGGCCACCTGCTGGAATGTTCCAGAAACAACTTTCTAATAATCTTGTGTCTGGAGGGGAATTATTTCTGTGTATATATGTCTTCCTGTTTTGTACCTTGTTTCATTTGTACTGGGTACAGAGTCTGAAGAAGACCTTGCTAGAAGGTTGAAACGTTACGTTTAGTTTATGTTTTAAAATAAAATAAATTTCTGCCTTGGTCGGCATATTGAGTTTTTCAATTTCAATTAAAATCCACGCGAAAATAGCAATTCGACGACACCGTAGTAAGTTCGTAGCAAGAATGTCGATTTTGTCTCAAGTGGGTTCGCTCCTCTTGAACAAAATTGTTTATAAGATAGACATTCCGCAAAAAAAAGTTCGAAACGAATGAATGATTTGCTTTATTTTTCTTCACCACTTTTCGCTAATCGCTAAGATGAGGAGGAATGGTGGAAATATGAAATGGGTGAATTAACCATCAGACACATGGACGACACAAAAAGAGCCCCACGGAGAATTATACTGTGAGTCCAGACACCAGAGCCTCGTTAGTCTGCAAAATGCACTCCAAGGTGCTAAATGGAAGGGAGGTTAACATTAGAGGTCTTCTTTTTAATTTAATTTTGTGTTCGTTATAATGTGCTTTTTAATGTTTGCGTGTTCTTTGCATCATGTGTTATCATTAAATCAGAATAATAAACATGCCATTATGAACTTTTGCACTGTTGCCAGCCAAATTTTAAAATTTGCAGCAACATGGTGCATGCTGTTACCGGTTGAGCCTTCATTAGGAAGGTCACTCTGGCGTAAGAATTATTTAATTTTAATCCAATCTTATATTAATTCATAAATTAAATATTTTAAGATGTTTTAAGACTGATTCTTTCAGTTAATTTTAACTCGAATGATTTCTTTTCCTCGGATATTTTCAACTCAAAACGTTAAATTAACTTCCTCAGTTTAACTCGAAGACGTTTACGTAGAGAACGGAATAAGTTAACTTAATCCCGATTTAACCGCCACTTACACTGTTACCGCTCTTTACTTAAACGGTTTACCCAAACTTATGTTAGATATTTTTAACTCAAGGTTTCCTTGCTTGATATTTACTCAAGTAGTGTACAGTTAATTTAACTCAAAAGAGGTTAGCTCCATCAGTATAATTTCAACTCTAAATCTTTAATTTCCGAGGATTTCAACGTAACCCTAGCTTATCCGTGCCATACCAGGAACTTACTTACAATTCAACACTTTTTTCAATTGTTAAAAATTCAAGAAACAATTTTCTTATAGCTTCCTTTGTTGATTACATGTGTGGAGTTATTTAGTAATTATAATAATTACAAGAACTACCATCATTAATAAGAAATAATAAACCATTATTGCATGAGTGTCACACACAAATTTTACAATTCACTAAAACTTACAAACCCCATAATAATTTTTCATTAATGATTTTGTTTGTAGAAGTGCAGTTGTTTATAAATTATAATAGTTACAAAAATTACCAATCATTTGTACACTTTTACTGGCATGAGTGTCAAGAATGACACGCATTTGAAGATGGCGCCTGATAGGCCCACCTATTGGCATTTTGCCTTCTATTTACATTACATTTTATGTTTTTATGAACAAAAGTAATACAGAAACATTGGGAACACCCTAGAGAACAATGTAATTTAATTTCATTTTTTCATAAAAATGTTCACAGTTTAAAAATCGAAAAAATTGAGGTGGTGGGCCAGACAGTCCCCACTAGGGTAAGCCATGGTTAAAGCTCAGTTAACTTTAACTAGAAGACGTATACCTACAGAACTGACTTCAACTTTAGCTCACTTAATCCAGTTCATACCGGCACATACACTGTTGCAAATGAACAGCGCCACTTTGTATTTTATTGATGCAATACTGAGATAACTCTTGCGCAAAGGAAACCAGTTCTTTTGTTTCTTTCTTTGCGGATTTTGATCCTGACCTTTTTCGGATGCAACCAAGCCTTGTCCTGTCGGCGGGCCGTTTAGGCAAATGCCCCCTTCTGCTCTCTTTTCAGCGCAGACACCGGGAGTCTGTTATTCCTGCATCTGCATGCAAAGAAAGAGGGGGAAACACACCCGATCCGACACAATGTGGCAATATAACGATTGCTTTCCGACTGCAAGCCAACCTAATTAAAGAGAATGACACAGCGTTTGAAATGCAACTTGTGGAGCAGTGTTACCAACCAGGAATATTAAAAATTAGGTACCGCAGTTCACGGTATGATCGTCGCACCGTGTTTTGTCAGTCCAGAAATTGGTTTATAACCAGTACCTAAATGGCCGGGACGCCGCCCTCGGGGTGTGGGGGACGACCCCCTTGTGTAGCGCTAAAACTTTATTTCTCATTACATAAGGGTGACTATTTTTTAAAAAAATAAGTTGGATATATTGTTGACATTAAAGTTACTTCTGCGTAACATAAAAAAAATATTTGCAAACTAATGTAGCGATTTAAGCCAAGAGATCACGCTTATTTTAATGCAACATACCTACAATAAACGTGTTCGTTAAAAACACTTACAGTATTTTTAAAAAATAAGGCTATTATGTTTCGTCTTAGTTAATGATATTAAAGGGAAAATAAAAGCAGACTTAATTCAGAAAAGCGTGTTACTTCTCTCTCTTCATAAAATTTTATCTTCTCGTATAATATCTAAGAAACTAAAAGTTAAAATATACAAAACAGTAATTTTACCTGTAGTATTATATGGATGTGAAACTTGGTCCCTTACATTAAAAAAGGAACATAAATTAGGAGTATTTGAAAATAAAATCCTTAGAAAATTATTTGGATGTAAAAGGGATGAGGAGACAGGTGAGTGGGGAAGGTTACGTAATGTAGAACTGCACAATTTGTATTCCTGTCCAGATATTATTAGAATAATTAAATCAAGAAGACTTAGGTGGGCAGGCCCTGTAGCACGAGTGGGGGAGGAAATAAGAGTTGTTGGGAAACCTGATGGTAAGAGACCAGTAGGAAGGCCAAGAAGAAGATGGAGGGATAACGTTGAGATGGACCTAAAGGATATCGGTAAGGATGGAAAATACTGGATTGATCTTGCCCAGGATGGGGACAGATGGAAGGTTTGTGTTGCTGCAGCCATAATCCTTCGGGTTTAAGAAGGCTAGAGAGTTAGTTAATTATGTTTCGCCATGAAAGTCGTAAATGTATAATGTGGTCATGTTTTTATTGGAGGAAGATAGATGGAGCGCCAAAATTCCACCTCACTTGGGTGAAACTTTTATCTTGAGCCGCTCCTACTCGTAACACATCTTCAAGCTTTCGCGGAAGGGCATGACGGCTCCATGTGGTCTGCGGACCACAGGTTATGAACCGCTGCTCTAGATGTCAAGAGGTACAACGATAATGCAATCGCGAAGTGCATATATAAAAAACAAAGAAAGTCAACTCGAGATGAAATTGTTTTTATCTTGTGTTTGTATTTTTTGTCACTTAGCGTCGCCTTTTTTTACGTTTTACTAATGGCGACGATGAGGATGAATAGTGATTCGATGAAAGTGACCTAGAAGCACTCAAAAAAAGAACACCCTTGTCCAGTCGGGATTCGAACCCGAGAACCTCGGTGTCGGGATCGAAAGTCGGCCACTCGTTACCGAGCCGACTAGTGTTGAAATTGTAAATACACCGTTCGTTTCGCACGTCTAAAATATTAATATTATATTAGTAATATAATGATTATAATAATAAAAGAAAAAGCGTTGATGCATTGTGGACCAGGAATATTTATGGGGACAATTGTGCATAAAAAGCATAAAGAAGCTACCCTTGCATCATAAAGTGTACATTTTCCCAACCCCCCTCCCCATTTAGAAATATAGCGCTTTCAAACATTACTAGTGGCGAAGAGGAATTTCTGTTCCTCGTGACATGCTCACAAATCACCGTATATTCTTGTGATAAGCAGTGGCGGCGATTGGGGTGGGGTTACGTAGTGGGCAGTTGCTTGCCCCCTCCGAGTTTTTGCCCAACACTATGCTAAACCTTATATACCAAGGGAAAGTAAACTGTCCTTGCCTCCGCACCTCCAGTTTTGGAACCCACTGGTGATAAGCCTAGCCGTTAGTCGAAACATGAAGACACACATTTGATGCATATCACTAAATACCACTAAAAAAGTTGGTTTAGGGATAAAATCACACATGTGTAAATAGTCTTACTTGCTTGGTGGTGGGCTGTAAAGGTGGTGGACTGGTCGACTGTAGGGTGGCATCCAACCCCCTGTCCTTCATGGCTCATCAGTGTCAGAATCAAGTCGGAAATGTAACGTACCAGAAGTAATTGAGGGGTTACAAAAATTTATTGCAAGCGAACTATTGAACTTACGTTAATGAAACCAGCCAAGAACCAACGATGAACGCAAGCAGTTTGTGCGTGTATGTTTTGTTAAGCTGATAGTTCAAATTCCTGCCGCTAGGCGACACTCGCATCGCTCGCAGTTCAGCTACTGTGGCCCCTTAGATAACCGGACCTTAACCGTGCGATGACTTTTTGTGGGGTTTCATCCAAGACAGGGCATTCGTCCCAACGATTCCGCGTGATCCCGCAGCCCTAAGGGAGCGAGCGTATCATTGCAGTTCGTTGTGAACTGGTTTCATTAACGTAAGTTAAGCACCTCGCTACTTACAATAAAGTTGTGTAACCCCTCAATGATTTCTGAAACACCCGGTATATTTTTGGGAAAGCGATTTTAAGAGCCAAGGGCCAGACTTGGGTAGAAACGAACAGCGTTGGCATCACTGTTGGTGAACCGAAATGCATGTGTCATGACAGGAGAGCAAGGCTTGTTTCTCCAATTGGCCAAAACGTCAAAACACAATGACGAAGCTGTGTACGGGGCAGTCATTAAACGCTCCGGCGATAGGCATCTGGAACAGACGAGAGCGCTTGATCAGCAATTTCCAGGCCATGTGAATGCAAATCCCCCACGCAATGCCTCCCTTCAAAAGGACCCACACAAGATGAAGGTTTCTGGCGATGAGGTACGAGCAGTATCAAATACGAAATTGCAAGCTCAGATTTGTATCGGAACAAAGTTGCAGAAACCAATCCACGCCCGCACACCAGGATGGAAACCCTACGGTACCACGTGAGGCACAGGGGCGGGCTGTCCAAAGTGGGTGGAGAGCCTTGAGGGCAAATGAAACACGTAGTGACTCTAACCAGGCACGTATCTAGAATTATGTTTAGGGGGTCCCAACCAATTGTATTAAAATAATAATGTTGAAATTAAAATGATTATAATTATATTAAGTTAATTAAAATATTCAAATTAATTATTATACAGGGTGACACAAAGATATATACCCATTTTGGAATGAACATTACACAGTTAATTGTACACGAAACTCTATTATTTTTGTTGTATAATGTGTGTGATATATTGCCATTTATTTTACATTTATTTATTGCAGTCACCATGGAGTCGTTGTCGATGGAACATCGCGTGTTCACGTATGATGCCTATGTGAGAAACGGCGACTCAGTGGTTGCAGCTCAGCGGTTATTCCGCCGGCACTTCCACGTAAGGCGGCATGGATCAGTTCCAACATGCAAAACAATCTTAAAATGAGTTAAGCAGTTTCGAACCACAGGCACTGTAACTCCAAAACCACCACCAGGTGATCAACCTCTGAGCTGCAACATAGGCATCATACATGAACACGTGATGTTCCACCGACCAGGACTCCATGGTAACGGCAATAAATAAATAAATGTAAAATAAATGGCAATAGATCACACACATTATACAACAAAAATAATACAGTTTGGTGTACAATTAACTGTGTAATGTTCATTCCAAAATGGGTATACATCTCGGTGTCACCCTGTACTTTATTACATGAATAGGTAAAATATATAAGAATAGTGATATAACTACGTATTCATTATCTAGCTTACGTATACTTATGGTCTGCAACATTTGTAAAAAAAACAACCGTCGTGGCGAGGAAATTAATGTCAAATGGATAAAAAATGTAATATTTAATAAATATCAAAAAAGGATGTTAGATCCAGTTGACTATTGTTATCATAAATACGAGGGTCACTATTTATATTTTGAGCCTAACAATGAAGAAACAGGAATTTGGCATTGAAAACTGCTTTATTGTTTTTTGAAGTATTCTCCTTTATGGTCAATACACTTTTGCATTCGTTCCAACCATTTGTCAAAGCAGTTTTTCCAATCTTCTTGAGACACCTCCATAATATGGTTTTTGAACGCATCAACGGCGCCTTCCGCCGACGAAAATCGTTGTCCACGCAATTTATTCTTGATATTCGGGAACAAGAAGAAGTCATTGGGTGCCAAATCAGGACTGTACGGCGGATGACCCATCAATTCGATTCTTTGACTGTTCATAAAGTCGGTTGTTAGACGAGATGTGTGACAGCTGGCATTGTTTTGATGAAGAATGATCCGACGGCGTTTGTTTGTTTTCCGTATTTGACCGAAGACCTCTGGCAAACAAATTGTTGTGTACCATTCAGAGTTGACCGTTCTACGTTCCTCTAAAGGCACAGTTGCCACATGACCAGTTTTCCCGAAAAAACAGGCGACCATTTGTTTCGATGTGCTTCGAGAGCGAACAACTTTGGTTGGATTGGGTTCATCTTGAAACACCCATACAGTCGACTGCTGTTTACGTTCCGGCTCATATGCATATATCCATGATTCGTCACCTGTTACAATCTTATATACGTCTTTTGAAGTACCACGATTGTATTTATTGAGCATTTGTTTGCACCAATTGACGCGTGCGTCTTTTTGAGTTTTTGTCAAATTGTGTGGGATCCAACGAGAACATACCTTTCTCACAGGTAAATGATCATGTAATATTTTATATATGCTGGTGGAACTAATGCCTATGGTTGCCTCAATCTCACAGTATGTCACATGACGATCGGCGATATTCCGTGGCCTGCCCGTTCACCCGACTTCCCGGCTCCTTTGGGGTGACCTCAAATCCAAAGTATTCGAGGACAACCCTCCAAGTACCAAGGATGATTTGAAGGAGCGAATTCGGCAAGAGATCCACAACATTCCGTTGGAGATGCTACGCAATGTCATGGGCGGATTTACTCTGAGACTCCGACAATGTGTGCAACACCAAGGACGTCATCTTACTGACACCATATTAAAAAAATGAACATTTTTCAGGTAAAAAAAAAGGTAAAGTGCTCCCCTGTGCATAGCACCACGCCATGAAGGCGTATAGGGGGTGTGGGGGTAACGCCCCACACTTTCTTGATCCGGTCGTGAGTGGGGGTGATGTGATCATCATCACGCCCCTGACCGCCTTTACCCCCCAGGGTTTCCCCCAGGTACCCATGTTATTCGACACTGGGTGGGCGCCGGGGCCGCTTCCAACGTTAGAAAAGTTCCCGGATTTGAACCGGCCGGGGATCGAACCCGGGACCTTTAGCTCAGACGCGTTACCGACTGAGCCACCGCGGCCACTAGTAATTTCCACTCATGTACAGTACATTTGTGTTCAAAAAATAAATAATATTTTCTCTCTCTATTTTTTGTGATTTTTTAAATCCTCAGTCTGTACGACTACGTATATCAGCAAACGGAACATGTCTGGAAAGTATTCATCACGTCTCATTAGTCGATTAACTTGCTTGTAAACCAGAAACTTTATTTTGTATCTTTCAATTTAAATTGATTTCCTTAGCAAATATTGTAATGCGCTCAAATTTACACAACGTTAATCAGCACAGACAACGAGATCCATGACGTTGCGTAGCATTTCCAACAGAATATTGTGGATCTCTTGCCGAATTCGCTCCTTCAAATCATCCCTGGTTCGTGGAGGTTGATCCTTGAATACTTTGGATTTGAGGTAACCCCAAAGGAAAAAGTCAGGAGCCGCTAAATCGGGTGAACGGGTAGGCCACGGAATATCGCCGAATGTGCTGATGAGACGACCATGAAATGCGAGTTTCCTCGTTTTATAGAATGTGCAACAAAGCGTCAAAGTTTTCTTCGATTCTTCTGTTTATTACGAATTATAAGGGTCATCATAAATCACAAATACACCACAGCGAAACTATAATAAACGAATCAAGCAATTCTACCTAGGTATGTAGAAGAAATATATCAATGTAGTTCGGCGGGGACTTCTACCTGCTTCCCCTCTCGCGTTTGAAATAGACCTTTCCAACTAGTTTTGTCTTCCATGGCTGGACAGTACTCCTACATTTCTGTAGTTACAGTTATAGTTCTCTATTGTACAAGTAACTGGTAATCAGTGGCGTCACCAAAAAAAAATCTTGGGGTGTGCTCAAGGGTGAATAAAATATCTTTAGGTGGACTCTGGTTTGGTGCTCATGACCAGGGGAATTTTTCACGGTGGAGCGACGTTTCATGAACGTTGTGCTGTACTGGAGCATTCTTCTTCATGGCTCAAATTCGTACTTTTATTGCTATTATTACAATTATTTTGTATGCAATTTTAATTAGTGTAAAAAATCCGGCATATAAATTTCCTGTATTTTGTGAAAGAAAATGAATATTATAAAAATAAAGCGAAATAAGCTTTCAGCGGTTAAAGAAAAGCTTCTCTATGCTTTTACAAAACAAACATTCAACTGATAACATTAAAAAAAAAATTTACCAAAACTCCTTTAGTCACAGTTACCGGAATATTAAAATGAATTCTGGAATAACCATTTTGAACAACTTTATTCAATAAATTTTTCCTATTTTTGTAGGTTTACTCATTGTTTTTACATGTGTTAAAAGTTTTAATTTGATCATTTTGGCGCACGTAATCATTTCTCGCACGTTAATGAAAGGAAACGAACCTAATGGAGAATCTAGAAATGTTCTTCAATTTTGAAGTGAAACTGAATTATGTTAGTCAATTGTTAAGGCCGCTTTGTGTGCTTTATAATATAAATATTTACCACTTTGTTAGTTTGCGTTGTCTAAATAATATATGTCGTGTATTCATTCTATTTGAGTGGGCAGACGGGTGGGCTGAGACTATTTTAAGGTGGGCTAGAGCCCACCCTCGCCCACCCAGTGGCGAGGCCCCTGCTCGTAATTCTCTTTTGTTCATTTTTTATAGAATTTTGACGCTGTAGTGAGGTTGAAATTATATTATACAGGGTGACTGGTAATTAGATGTATTCCCTGAAAGGGGTTAAAGTAGAGACAATTTGCAATAAATTTGACCATATGATACCCCGTCCGAAAATTAGTAGTTTTCGAGATAATCGAATTTCTATTGTTTTTTTAAAAAATGACAATTTTCCACATAAAAAGTTGAATTGAGAAAAAACTGCTCATTGTATGGAACTTATTTCAGCGTTTTCTGATAGCTAACAAATAAGTGGTTCGTTTTAAAAAAGGTTTTTCCCAAATAACAATCACATGTAAGTAACGGGTGGGTCTAAACTTACAAGTGATGATAAAAAATTGCACTCTTAGTTTACTTGGCAACGTATTAATAACAAAAATGGTATGACACGAAGCGTACAAATTACGTAAATTACTTCCTTGATTCATCAGCTATCCAACAAGGTACAAATGTTGCTGACATTCACATTTGTGTACAAGAAATAATACTTCATTCATCTTCATGTGAATGGAATCAATGAACAATACAATTAAAGAACATTACACGTCTTGCTCAAAGTGGGCACCTCCGTTACGAATGCAGGCACGCAGGTTTTTACGGGTCATTTGGTCTCTTAACTCGTGATGTGATGGTGTCCTTGATGTGTTGACCAGCTGTTAAGATCCTCTCCCTGAGCTCTTCTTCCGAGTTTACCGGTGCCTTGTCATGTGGCTCCAAATGTAAAAGTCGCAAGGCGTCAAATCGGGGGATCGAGCCGGCCAGGGAATCGGTCCGCCTCGGTCAATCCATTTCTTTGGGTAATTTTCATCTAGCCACTGTCACACGCCCAGGCAGAAGTATGGATGGGCGTAATCAACAATCATTTCATCGAGCCATTTTTCCTGCCCCAAATCTTAAATGGCATCACTTATGAACATTTTTTGCGGAACGGGATGGCAATGTTGTTGGAGGATGTGCCTCTAGCTACAAGACGTGACATGATTTATCAGCATGATGACTGCCCAGCTCGATCCCCCGATCGATTTGACGCCTTGCGACTTTTACATTTGGAGCCACATGACAAGACACCGTTAAACTCGGAAGAAGAGCTCAGGGAGAGGATCTTAACAGCTGTCAACACATCAAGGACACCATCACATCACGAGTTAAGAGACCAAATGTCCGTAAAAACCTGCGTGCCTGCATTCGTAACGGAGGTGCCCACTTTGAGCAAGATGTGTAATGTTCTTTAATTGTATTGTTCATTGATTCCATTCACATGAAGATGAATGAAGTATTATTTCTTGTACACAAATGTGAATGTCAGCAACATTTGTACCTTGTTGGATAGCTGATGAATCAAGGAAGTAATTTACGTAATTTGTACGCTTCGTGTCATACCATTTTTGTTATTAATACGTTGCCAAGTAAACTAGGAGTGCAATTTTTTATCATCACTTGTAAGTTTAGACCCACCCGTTACTTACATGTGATTGTTATTTGGGAAAAACCTTTTTTAAAACGAACCACTTATTTGTTAGCTATCAGAAAACGCTGAAATAAGTTCCATACAATGAGCAGTTTTTTCTCAATTCAACTTTTTATGTGGAAAATTGTCATTTTTTAAAAAAACAATAGAAATTCGATTATCTCGAAAACTACTAATTTTCGGACGGGGTATCATATGGTCAAATTTATTGCAAATTGTCTGTACTTTAACCCCTTTCAGGGAATACATCTAATTACCAGTCACCCTGTATATACTCTGTCCCAGCTAACTGTAGAGCAGGCAATCGAAAACAAGTCTCTGCGCAAGTAGTCACGCGAGACGGCTCCACCAATGAACACGCGAGAGGGAACATGATTGCGTGGAGGGGGAGCGACTGCATTTACCAGCCTTCTCAGCAGTGTGTACCATTTCGCTCTGCCCACTCGATTCCCCTCCCCCCACCTTATCTGCGGCTATGCGCGGCCTTGCTCTAGAAATAATCGAGACGGCGTATATAGGAAAAAATATTTTAAAGCGTTGGAATTTAACTGTATCACTATTATTAATGTCCCAGGCTCTCCCGGGTAATTTGCACCTTCGTTACACCAGCAGTTCTCTCTGTCACAGGAGTGCGCACGGGGAAGGGGGGGGGGGGGGCAAGGGCGGCAGTTGCCAGGGGTCTGCGCACGCCTATGCTCTCAGTGACTGATTTTTTGAACACTTGAAACAAAACACGGGCGGCGATCATTTTAACACCATGTCCAGTCAAACTGTATGGACATCACGTCCAATCGTAGCACGGTAGGACACGTAATATTTTTTCCCTACATAGTTCTCCGAATGCCTCCTTACGCTCTATTTCATACCCATAATTCATTGCGATCGTTCACCGACAGAAAAAACTCGAGCATATGATTGTCGAACAAATTCCCATTGGAGCAGAGAAGACACGACATGCGAATTGACAAATCATGTAACAGCCTTGCTTGTAAGCAGCCAGGAGATTTAGTGGCACGATATTGTCACTGGCGAATGGCCAATATTAATGGGAAAGTTATGGCGACGCGCTCTTTTATTCCGTGTAGAGCATTTATATGGCCGCCAATTGACACGCTCCCGAGAGTTTTAAGTGCTATAAAGTAAACTTTAGGAACTGGTTCCTACAGGGCGTCACCTAGTTAGGAGTGTGTCGGCGGCTTCTGTGTGGTAGATGGACACAAGATATATGGCCCCATGTGATCTCAATGCTGACCTTTTATACGAGGATTTTTCGAATGATAGGCGTTGGGAGCGAATGCAATTTACCCAGCGCTCTGCATTTTGATTGCTCGCTGCATCAAGAATCGGTGTTTGAGAAGGAGTAAGAATATAAGCAGTGGCGTATCAAAGGGTGGGCGACCGCCCGGGGCCTCGCGCCTGAAAGGGCCTCACGTCCCATGGGTTCATACAAAAAATGTAATAAAAAGAAGTGAGGGAAAAAACATGGGAAAGGCTAATTTTTGTGGCCAATAAAATTACAACATTCTGTTTTTATCTGGCTTTAAATTCTAGTTAAACGGTATAGACGTCAAATCAGCTTAATGGGCTCCGAGAAAAGAAAAGTAAAAATGATTGTCGTATATCTCATGTGAAACATTTACGCAAAAATTCACGTTAACTTCCTTGGATATTTTTACTCATTTACTATTTTCTTGAATGAAAAGCACTTTGTATTTTTTCTTTGTAATTTAACAATATAACACCTCCAGCTGCTAGGATGTAAGTATGAGATGCTTGCGTTGTTTTCAACCCAAGGAGGACATGTGTAATATTAGTTCATCCTTCCTTCCTACAGCTTCAGATTTCAGCTTCCGGAAAACAGAGAAATACATTTTCAGGGTGAATGAAACTATTAAATATCATTTTCGTCAGTAATGTATTATTATTATTTAAATATGATACCTTGCTGACGTATCTCTGAAGATTTTCTATCGATTCACATTGACATTTCCAATTTAAAGAACGGATGGGAACCTCGCATTATCTCGCCCAGGGCCTCGCGATATGTTGCTACGCCACTGAATATAAGTGTATTTGTACAGATTGATAGTGACAATTTCTTAAAACCATTGCTTACAAGGTTTGTAAATGGCAGTCACGTTGTTTTAGCCTATTCAAAAGTAATGAATTTTCCATCGGAAAGGGTAGCTTTAAGAATTATGACAGCAGTTCTGAAACAAAATTCTGATGCGTATCGTACATCAATGTAAAGATGAGATTTAGGCGAATACGTCGATATATTACAAATACTTTACAGAGGAGATTGAATTAGGAAATCGAGTAAAACGAATGCTCCTACCAGACACGTATCTAGAAGTATGTTTCGGGGGTGGGAGTCCGAACCAAGTGTCTTAGGAATAATAATAATGTTTAAATTAAAATAATTATATTAAATAAAATTAATACTAATTACAATACATAAATTAATATTATATTATTATTATTACACACAGGTAAAAATATAACAATAGAGATATAACAGCGCATATTCATTACGTAGCTTAGCTGTAGTTAAGATCGGAATAATTTACATAAAAACAAGTGCTCTGGCAATGAAATTAATGTCAAATAGATGAATAATTGAATATTGATCGAATAACAAAAATTATGTTACATGTAGTTGGAGAGGAGTAAGTTTCTGATTATTATTTTATGCATATTGACTAGTAGTGTACATAAATCTTCATTGTAATGTCATGATCCCAATATAATCGTTGCCTTCTAAAAAGTTCAAAGGAAATTAATAACCATCGATTATCCAACAAATGCTAATATTTTAATTACTTAATTTTAGTAAGTAAGTCTTTTATGGGGAGTCCGCACCCCTGGACCCCCTAAATACGTCATTCCTGTCCTTCAAAGCCGTATGATTCCAATATAATCCTTGTCTTCCAATACGTTCAGAAAATTATACAACAAAGGCTAAAATAATATATTTTTTTATTATTTAATTTTAGTACTTGATAAATCTTTCGGGGGGGGGGGGGTTCGGACTAGGGAACGGAACTTAGGTAAATAAATGTTGTTGTTTTTTCTGCGATAAGATAGACACCCTCGTTTTTCCCAACATTGTGATCATATATGTCAACACAGCAAATTTTATTTTACATATTTTACATAAAAACACACATTTTCCAGTTGCTCATTGACTTCAGGTACCTCGAAATCCTGGAAGGAAAAATGTTTAATCTCCGCACCTCTTTCATATCGAGAGTGTTCTGTTTGTTTTGTCTTTGAACACGCTCGCTGGCAGAAGTCTGGTACCTCGCCTACGATCCTATTGGGTGAAAATATTACCCCCCCCCCTGGATCTAACGCACAAGTGCTAATGTCTAAATGTACAGAATTTTTTGGGAAAAAAACAAGGTTTTTAAACTTTGTGCCAAATTGCACGTGTTTTGGAAGGTCAAGTAGAGGAAGAGAAAGCTTTGAACTTCAGCATTAGTGACATTTCGTGCTGCAAATATGCAAGAATTGTTTCTTGTGATCAAGTACTGGCTCCAGTACTCTCCCCAGTTGTTCACACGGGGAGAGTAGCTCGCTCTAGCCTACTCGCTTCAGCTACTATCCCGTCTACTCGACCAGTGTAAACCAGGCCTTATGTTCTGTGAGGTATGTATAATGTATGTAACATATATCATCGACGTATTCTCTGAAATCTCATCTTTATATTGATGTACGATACACATCACAATATTGTTTCATAACTGTTGTGACAATACTTAAAGCTACCCCTTCCGATGTAAAATTCAATGATTTTGAATAGGAGAAAGCCACGTGTCACGTTTGTTTGGACTCAAATTGTGCTCAGTCGTCTGCTGCGACGTCACCACTAATATGGTCCATGCCAAATGACGACTGCTCTCGGAGTTCCCCTACCGGACAGAGCTTTTGGATTCCTGTCACAGCCAAATGGCCTCATTGTGGCCGACGATTGTTTACTGTCATTGGTTCTGAAGAAGTGGATCGGTTCGGGGTCTGTTTACGTTGGAACACGCTAGCACCGCCCAGCGGAGGCCGCTTGAAAGATGGCCTCAGGTGGAAACAATTACGACCAGCCGCTGGTTCCTACTTTCGTTCCCAGCGGGACTCCTGCCCTCTCGGTGCTCGAGGAATATCATGTTGCCACATTTCGCTCCGGTGGTTGCAACGGGAGCCATCCATCATTTGGGGGAATCGTGTGGGTGGGTTGACGTTCAGGAATGCTCCTTGTCGATTGGGAAATAATACGCGTGCATAGCCAAGGGTTTTGCACAACTTCGGACGAGATACCAAAGAAGGGCGTTGGTTTTTTGTTTCTTCGCGTTCAAGCGGCAGCCAGGGTGCGAAATTCTGGGAGAACCAACATCTTGACTCAACTCCCCCCTTCACCAAATGGCGTCCCGGGTTCGATACCCGGTGGAGGCACATAGTGATTCGGATCCCACTTTAAACTGTAAGTCCAATCCAAATTAGCTTTACTGTGTATAAAGTGGACGTAAAACACTAACTCAATCAATCAATCACCAAATGTGTCCCGGGGAGGAGAGTTTTTGTTACAACAACAAAAGATGAGCAATTAGAGTAGAATCAAGCTAGAAACCGGTGTGCAATCACAACTCAGAACGGTTATTTTGACAAAATCCTGTTTCCCTAATGGCTACTTCGGGGAGGAGGGCTTTTTTTTCTTTTTGCCCTTTCTTGCCCAAGCACTAGGCCTAATTGGTTGTTTGACCGCGAGTTCCTTCGTAGGTAAACGCGGCAACAGAGGGAGATACCGCGATTTTACTGTAGTTTTGAATTAAAATATACGTACTTTATCAAGGATAACATCGAAAACACACACAAAGTAGTGCTCTCTCTCTCTCTCTCTCTCTCTCTCTCTCTCTCTCTCTCTCTCTCTCTCTCTCTCTCTCTCTCTCTCTCTAGGCCTCCCCGATGGCGCAGTGGTAGCGTCGTCGCCTTGTATTCAAGGGATCCCGGGTTCGATACCCGGTGGAGGCACATAGTGGTTCGGATTCCACTTTAAACTGTAGGCCCAGTCCCGATTAGCCTTACTGTGCATAAAGTGGACTTAAAACACAAACTCAAACTCTCTCTCTCTCTCTCTCTCTCTCAGTATATCTGTTAAGGATCTCTCGTAATACAAACTAACTAACTCTCACTCTAGCTTTCTTAAACCCGAAGTGTTTGGGCTGGAGAAAACAAACCTTGTATCTGTCCTCTATCCTGGACAAGATCAGTCCAATCTTTTCCAACTGTACCGATTTCCTTTAGGTCCATATCAACGTTCATGAACCGATATGCACCAATAGCAATATAAGCGCAAGAAAATACAAATATAACTATGAAATCTGATTCATTTATATTAATAGAAGTCAAGAACCAAACAAAAACATAAACTTAATAAAAGTATTTCATCAATTTTGTAATTTATTGACATCCTTAACTAGTAAATAAAGAAATTACTTTGCTACCTATACAAAAGTTAGAAATTGATTTCCTTATATGCATTAAATAATAACGCATTGCAGTTAATTTGCACAAAC
This sequence comes from Lepisma saccharinum, assembly GCF_977018435.1. NCBI lineage: Eukaryota > Metazoa > Arthropoda > Insecta > Zygentoma > Lepismatidae > Lepisma > Lepisma saccharinum. The sequence goes on from NC_139248.1 coordinate 52,117,274, forward strand.
GTGTGACTTATTCGTACTGGGTGGACGAGAATAGCCCACTTAAATAGTAGAAATTTCCTCCCTCTCCACACTTAGATGGATAAATGAAGATATGGAAAGGATTCTACAAAAATAAATAGTGGTAGAAGAACAGGGGGCAGAAAAAGGAGAAAGAAAGAGATAAATTGAAGTAAAGAATGTAGAAAGAGAAGCTGAGTAATAAAGAATGGCATAGACAAAGAGAGGAACATGAAGTAGACACACGGAGGAAGGAAGAGGAAAGATAAACAGAATAAGAAGGTATATAGAGAAAGAGGAAAAAAGAGAAATATGGAAGTAGATAAACATGGGGAGAATGAATAGGAAAGATATGCAGGTAGTCTGCGAAAGAAAGGTATGAGGATTCGGAGGAAGATGAAGTAGAATAGAAGAGGAAGAAAGGGAAAGAAACAGCCGCTGGTTCCTACTTACGTTCCCAGCGGGACTCCTGCCCTCTCGGTGCGGTGTATTGATAAACAGACTAAGAAAGAAAGAGAAAGTGAAAGAAAATAGAATGGAAAGGAGAGCAAGGTGCCATGGACAAAAACACAGCCCGCGTGAAAATATTGCATCCACCCTTACGGGCGAGAGGGACAATTTGCCTAGGTCTTTCTCGCTGGGGCAGCTGCCGATCACTGTTGCCAACTTCGCTCTTTTGGAGCCAGATCTGGCTCTTTCGTGCACTCGTTTGGCTGTGAACTGTGCCCTCTGCCCCACTATGATGCCACCACTGGCTCCGGTCCATAAAGACCAACTTTTGCCATGAGTGTACATTTTGCACGTGACGTGATATTCATGGGCTGCGTCACCCACTCCCTCTAACCTCGCCAGTTATTCTTATATATTGCGCCGTGCATAAGGTGATTGTTGGTTGATTTAGTGTTTTAAGTCCACTTTATGCACAGTAAGGTTAATCGGGACTGGACCTACAGTTTAAAGTGGAATCCGAACTACTGTGTGCCTCCACCGGGTATCGAACCCGGGACCCCTTGATTACAAGGCGACGACGCTACCACTGCGTCATCGGGGAGGCGTGCATAAGGTGAAGATGCCAAAATTGTTATCCGGGAATCCTTTATTTTCGATTTCGTATGAACATTATTGGATTATTGAGATGGGTGATGCCGGCAAATCTAAGCGGTGAAAACTAAGAATAAATTTAAAGCTAACGGTAATAGTAGCGCCCCCACCACTCTGACACCTAAAAGTACCCTAGGAGGCACTTTATGCATCCTTCGTTAATCTAGCTACTTGAAAGTCAACTTTAGCTGTATTAATGGTGAAATTTAGCTCTTTTTATGCACATCAGGTTTGGCAATACTTCCAGGATGGCCGTAGGAGGCAAGGAAAAATGCATTAGGTTTGTGGGACCATTATTTTATTTGTTCTCTCGGAAATATCAAACATCCAATGACGTAGAAAAGTACATGGACGGAAATAGGACACGTTGAACTATGTCATAGTAGTAGGGAAAGTCGAAACTCCCATTTGATTAGCCGTAACTTGAAGTTGATTACCCATAAGGAATACATGGAATTCTGTAAATGCTTATTAATCATATTTTTCAAATATCGTGTCTAGCTTACTAATCGACTTAAAAAACAGTTTCCACTTGCAACATGGAGAGAAATTCATACTCTCTTGCATAGTAAACCCTTTTTTTTAATAGCAGTGCCCAAACCGACGATATTGAAATAAATGCACAACTGGTGCGTAGTTGTCCCTCTTAGCCTTAAAATTCTCTCGTGTTCCCTTGCTATATTAACAGATAACAAATTTCAGCCACACCATGTGCACACACACTTATGGTCATTCAAGAAGCCTGTGGTTCCTGACAAGTGTTCTGGCTGAGATCATCTTGGCGTCGCTGCAGTGTCCCCCTCAGTCTGTTCCATGGGGACACTGCAGCGACGCCAAGATGATCTCAGTGCGGAGCGTCATTTTGTTCTACATATTTTCAATCTATACTATTTTTCTACTTTCTTTTCTTTCTCTTTTTTTTATGAATTGTTCTCATGATTTCTAAAAATGTTACTCACAATTTTCTTTTTCTAGCATTGTCTGTCTGTAGTTTTGATTCTTTTCTTTTCTGGTATAAGTTTTTTCTTTACTCGCAATCTTCTCTCTCTCTCTCTCTCTCTCTCTCTCTCTCTCTCTCTCTCTCTCTCTCTCTCTCTCTCTCTCTCTCTCTCTAGGCCTCCCCGATGGCGCAGTGGTAGCGTCGTCGCCTTGTATTCAAGGGATCCCGGGTTCGATACCCGGTGGAGGCACATAGTGGTTCGGATTCCACTTTAAACTGTAGGCCCAGTCCCGACTAGCCTTACTGTGCATAAAGTGGACTTAAAACACAAACTCAAACTCTCTCTCTCTCTCTCTCTCTCAGTATATCTGTTAAGGATCTCTCGTAATACAAACTAACTAACTCTCACTCTAGCTTTCTTAAACCCGAAGTGTTTGGGCTGGAGAAAACAAACCTTGTATCTGTCCTCTATCCTGGACAAGATCAGTCCAATCTTTTCCAACTGTACCGATTTCCTTTAGGTCCATATCAACGTTCATGAACCGATATGCACCAATAGCAATATAAGCGCAAGAAAATACAAATATAACTATGAAATCTGATTCATTTATATTAATAGAAGTCAAGAACCAAACAAAAACATAAACTTAATAAAAGTATTTCATCAATTTTGTAATTTATTGACATCCTTAACTAGTAAATAAAGAAATTACTTTGCTACCTATACAAAAGTTAGAAATTGATTTCCTTATATGCATTAAATAATAACGCATTGCAGTTAATTTGCACAAACGTGTGACTTATTCGTACTGGGTGGACGAGAATAGCCCACTTAAATAGTAGAAATTTCCTCCCTCTCCACACTTAGATGGATAAATGAAGATATGGAAAGGATTCTACAAAAATAAATAGTGGTAGAAGAACAGGGGGCAGAAAAAGGAGAAAGAAAGAGATAAATTGAAGTAAAGAATGTAGAAAGAGAAGCTGAGTAATAAAGAATGGCATAGACAAAGAGAGGAACATGAAGTAGACACACGGAGGAAGGAAGAGGAAAGATAAACAGAATAAGAAGGTATATAGAGAAAGAGGAAAAAAGAGAAATATGGAAGTAGATAAACATGGGGAGAATGAATAGGAAAGATATGCAGGTAGTCTGCGAAAGAAAGGTATGAGGATTCGGAGGAAGATGAAGTAGAATAGAAGAGGAAGAAAGGGAAAGAAACAGCCGCTGGTTCCTACTTACGTTCCCAGCGGAACTCCTGCCCTCTCGGTGCGGTGTATTGATAAACAGACTAAGAAAGAAAGAGAAAGTGAAAGAAAATAGAATGGAAAGGAGAGCAAGGTGCCATGGACAAAAACACAGCCCGCGTGAAAATATTGCATCCACCCTTACGGGCGAGAGGGACAATTTGCCTAGGTCTTTCTCGCTGGGGCAGCTGCCGATCACTGTTGCCAACTTCGCTCTTTTGGAGCCAGATCTGGCTCTTTCGTGCACTCGTTTGGCTGTGAACTGTGCCCTCTGCCCCACTATGATGCCACCACTGGCTCCGGTCCATAAAGACCAACTTTTGCCATGAGTGTACATTTTGCACGTGACGTGATATTCATGGGCTGCGTCACCCACTCCCTCTAACCTCGCCAGTTATTCTTATATATTGCGCCGTGCATAAGGTGATTGTTGGTTGATTTAGTGTTTTAAGTCCACTTTATGCACAGTAAGGTTAATCGGGACTGGACCTACAATTTAAAGTGGAATCCGAACTACTATGTGCCTCCACCGGGTATCGAACCCGGGACCCCTTGATTACAAGGCGACGACGCTACCACTGCGTCATCGGGGAGGCGTGCATAAGGTGAAGATGCCAAAATTGTTATCCGGGAATCCTTTATTTTCGATTTCGTATGAGCATTATTGGATTATTGAGATGGGTGATGCCGGCAAATCTAAGCGGTGAAAACTAAGAATAAATTTAAAGCTAACGGTAATAGTAGCGCCCCCACCCCTCTGACACCTAAAAGTACCCTAGGAGGCACTTTATGCATCCTTCGTTAATCTAGCTACTTGAAAGTCAACTTTAGCTGTATTAATGGTGAAATTTAGCTCTTTTATGCACATCAGGTTTGGCAATACTTCCAGGATGGCCGTAGGAGGCAAGGAAAAATGCATTAGGTTTGTGGGACCATTATTTTATTTGTTCTCTCGGAAATATCAAACATCCAATGACGTAGAAAAGTACATGGACGGAAATAGGACACGTTGAACTATGTCATAGTAGTAGGGAAAGTCGAAACTCCCATTTGATTAGCCGTAACTTGAAGTTGATTACCCATAAGGAATACATGGAATTCTGTAAATGCTTATTAATCATATTTTTCAAATATCGTGTCTAGCTTACTAATCGACTTAAAAAACAGTTTCCACTTGCAACATGGAGAGAAATTCATACTCTCTTGCATAGTAAACCCTTTTTTTTAATAGCAGTGCCCAAACCGACGATATTGAAATAAATGCACAACTGGTGCGTAGTTGTCCCTCTTAGCCTTAAAATTCTCTCGTGTTCCCTTGCTATATTAACAGATAACAAATTTCAGCCACACCATGTGCACACACACTTATGGTCATTCAAGAAGCCTGTGGTTCCTGACAAGTGTTCTGGCTGAGATCATCTTGGCGTCGCTGCAGTGTCCCCCTCAGTCTGTTCCATGGGGACACTGCAGCGACGCCAAGATGATCTCAGTGCGGAGCGTCATTTTGTTCTACATATTTTCAATCTATACTATTTTTCTACTTTCTTTTCTTTCTCTTTTTTTTATGAATTGTTCTCATGATTTCTAAAAATGTTACTCACAATTTTCTTTTTCTAGCATTGTCTGTCTGTAGTTTTGATTCTTTTCTTTTCTGGTATAAGTTTTTTCTTTACTCGCAATCTTTCTCTCTCTCTCTCTCTCTCTCTCTCTCTCTCTCTCTCTCTCTCTCTCTCTCTCTCTCTCTCTCTCTCTCTCTAGGCCTCCCCGATGGCGCAGTGGTAGCGTCGTCGCCTTGTATTCAAGGGATCCCGGGTTCGATACCCGGTGGAGGCACATAGTGGTTCGGATTCCACTTTAAACTGTAGGCCCAGTCCCGACTAGCCTTACTGTGCATAAAGTGGACTTAAAACACAAACTCAAACTCTCTCTCTCTCTCTCTCTCTCAGTATATCTGTTAAGGATCTCTCGTAATACAAACTAACTAACTCTCACTCTAGCTTTCTTAAACCCGAAGTGTTTGGGCTGGAGAAAACAAACCTTGTATCTGTCCTCTATCCTGGACAAGATCAGTCCAATCTTTTCCAACTGTACCGATTTCCTTTAGGTCCATATCAACGTTCATGAACCGATATGCACCAATAGCAATATAAGCGCAAGAAAATACAAATATAACTATGAAATCTGATTCATTTATATTAATAGAAGTCAAGAACCAAACAAAAACATAAACTTAATAAAAGTATTTCATCAATTTTGTAATTTATTGACATCCTTAACTAGTAAATAAAGAAATTACTTTGCTACCTATACAAAAGTTAGAAATTGATTTCCTTATATGCATTAAATAATAACGCATTGCAGTTAATTTGCACAAACGTGTGACTTATTCGTACTGGGTGGACGAGAATAGCCCACTTAAATAGTAGAAATTTCCTCCCTCTCCACACTTAGATGGATAAATGAAGATATGGAAAGGATTCTACAAAAATAAATAGTGGTAGAAGAACAGGGGGCAGAAAAAGGAGAAAGAAAGAGATAAATTGAAGTAAAGAATGTAGAAAGAGAAGCTGAGTAATAAAGAATGGCATAGACAAAGAGAGGAACATGAAGTAGACACACGGAGGAAGGAAGAGGAAAGATAAACAGAATAAGAAGGTATATAGAGAAAGAGGAAAAAAGAGAAATATGGAAGTAGATAAACATGGGGAGAATGAATAGGAAAGATATGCAGGTAGTCTGCGAAAGAAAGGTATGAGGATTCGGAGGAAGATGAAGTAGAATAGAAGAGGAAGAAAGGGAAAGAAACAGCCGCTGGTTCCTACTTACGTTCCCAGCGGAACTCCTGCCCTCTCGGTGCGGTGTATTGATAAACAGACTAAGAAAGAAAGAGAAAGTGAAAGAAAATAGAATGGAAAGGAGAGCAAGGTGCCATGGACAAAAACACAGCCCGCGTGAAAATATTGCATCCACCCTTACGGGCGAGAGGGACAATTTGCCTAGGTCTTTCTCGCTGGGGCAGCTGCCGATCACTGTTGCCAACTTCGCTCTTTTGGAGCCAGATCTGGCTCTTTCGTGCACTCGTTTGGCTGTGAACTGTGCCCTCTGCCCCACTATGATGCCACCACTGGCTCCGGTCCATAAAGACCAACTTTTGCCATGAGTGTACATTTTGCACGTGACGTGATATTCATGGGCTGCGTCACCCACTCCCTCTAACCTCGCCAGTTATTCTTATATATTGCGCCGTGCATAAGGTGATTGTTGGTTGATTTAGTGTTTTAAGTCCACTTTATGCACAGTAAGGTTAATCGGGACTGGACCTACAATTTAAAGTGGAATCCGAACTACTATGTGCCTCCACCGGGTATCGAACCCGGGACCCCTTGATTACAAGGCGACGACGCTACCACTGCGTCATCGGGGAGGCGTGCATAAGGTGAAGATGCCAAAATTGTTATCCGGGAATCCTTTATTTTCGATTTCGTATGAGCATTATTGGATTATTGAGATGGGTGATGCCGGCAAATCTAAGCGGTGAAAACTAAGAATAAATTTAAAGCTAACGGTAATAGTAGCGCCCCCACCCCTCTGACACCTAAAAGTACCCTAGGAGGCACTTTATGCATCCTTCGTTAATCTAGCTACTTGAAAGTCAACTTTAGCTGTATTAATGGTGAAATTTAGCTCTTTTATGCACATCAGGTTTGGCAATACTTCCAGGATGGCCGTAGGAGGCAAGGAAAAATGCATTAGGTTTGTGGGACCATTATTTTATTTGTTCTCTCGGAAATATCAAACATCCAATGACGTAGAAAAGTACATGGACGGAAATAGGACACGTTGAACTATGTCATAGTAGTAGGGAAAGTCGAAACTCCCATTTGATTAGCCGTAACTTGAAGTTGATTACCCATAAGGAATACATGGAATTCTGTAAATGCTTATTAATCATATTTTTCAAATATCGTGTCTAGCTTACTAATCGACTTAAAAAACAGTTTCCACTTGCAACATGGAGAGAAATTCATACTCTCTTGCATAGTAAACCCTTTTTTTTAATAGCAGTGCCCAAACCGACGATATTGAAATAAATGCACAACTGGTGCGTAGTTGTCCCTCTTAGCCTTAAAATTCTCTCGTGTTCCCTTGCTATATTAACAGATAACAAATTTCAGCCACACCATGTGCACACACACTTATGGTCATTCAAGAAGCCTGTGGTTCCTGACAAGTGTTCTGGCTGAGATCATCTTGGCGTCGCTGCAGTGTCCCCCTCAGTCTGTTCCATGGGGACACTGCAGCGACGCCAAGATGATCTCAGTGCGGAGCGTCATTTTGTTCTACATATTTTCAATCTATACTATTTTTCTACTTTCTTTTCTTTCTCTTTTTTTTATGAATTGTTCTCATGATTTCTAAAAATGTTACTCACAATTTTCTTTTTCTAGCATTGTCTGTCTGTAGTTTTGATTCTTTTCTTTTCTGGTATAAGTTTTTTCTTTACTCGCAATCTTTCTCTCTCTCTCTCTCTCTCTCTCTCTCTCTCTCTCTCTAGGCCTCCCCGATGGCGCAGTGGTAGCGTCGTCGCCTTGTATTCAAGGGATCCCGGGTTCGATACCCGGTGGAGGCACATAGTGGTTCGGATTCCACTTTAAACTGTAGGCCCAGTCCCGACTAGCCTTACTGTGCATAAAGTGGACTTAAAACACAAACTCAAACTCTCTCTCTCTCTCTCTCTCTCAGTATATCTGTTAAGGATCTCTCGTAATACAAACTAACTAACTCTCACTCTAGCTTTCTTAAACCCGAAGTGTTTGGGCTGGAGAAAACAAACCTTGTATCTGTCCTCTATCCTGGACAAGATCAGTCCAATCTTTTCCAACTGTACCGATTTCCTTTAGGTCCATATCAACGTTCATGAACCGATATGCACCAATAGCAATATAAGCGCAAGAAAATACAAATATAACTATGAAATCTGATTCATTTATATTAATAGAAGTCAAGAACCAAACAAAAACATAAACTTAATAAAAGTATTTCATCAATTTTGTAATTTATTGACATCCTTAACTAGTAAATAAAGAAATTACTTTGCTACCTATACAAAAGTTAGAAATTGATTTCCTTATATGCATTAAATAATAACGCATTGCAGTTAATTTGCACAAACGTGTGACTTATTCGTACTGGGTGGACGAGAATAGCCCACTTAAATAGTAGAAATTTCCTCCCTCTCCACACTTAGATGGATAAATGAAGGTATGGAAAGGATTCTACAAAAATAAATAGTGGTAGAAGAACAGGGGGCAGAAAAAGGAGAAAGAAAGAGATAAATTGAAGTAAAGAATGTAGAAAGAGAAGCTGAGTAATAAAGAATGGCATAGACAAAGAGAGGAACATGAAGTAGACACACGGAGGAAGGAAGAGGAAAGATAAACAGAATAAGAAGGTATATAGAGAAAGAGGAAAAAAGAGAAATATGGAAGTAGATAAACATGGGGAGAATGAATAGGAAAGATATGCAGGTAGTCTGCGAAAGAAAGGTATGAGGATTCGGAGGAAGATGAAGTAGAATAGAAGAGGAAGAAAGGGAAAGAAACAGCCGCTGGTTCCTACTTACGTTCCCAGCGGAACTCCTGCCCTCTCGGTGCGGTGTATTGATAAACAGACTAAGAAAGAAAGAGAAAGTGAAAGAAAATAGAATGGAAAGGAGAGCAAGGTGCCATGGACAAAAACACAGCCCGCGTGAAAATATTGCATCCACCCTTACGGGCGAGAGGGACAATTTGCCTAGGTCTTTCTCGCTGGGGCAGCTGCCGATCACTGTTGCCAACTTCGCTCTTTTGGAGCCAGATCTGGCTCTTTCGTGCACTCGTTTGGCTGTGAACTGTGCCCTCTGCCCCACTATGATGCCACCACTGGCTCCGGTCCATAAAGACCAACTTTTGCCATGAGTGTACATTTTGCACGTGACGTGATATTCATGGGCTGCGTCACCCACTCCCTCTAACCTCGCCAGTTATTCTTATATATTGCGCCGTGCATAAGGTGATTGTTGGTTGATTTAGTGTTTTAAGTCCACTTTATGCACAGTAAGGTTAATCGGGACTGGACCTACAATTTAAAGTGGAATCCGAACTACTATGTGCCTCCACCGGGTATCGAACCCGGGACCCCTTGATTACAAGGCGACGACGCTACCACTGCGTCATCGGGGAGGCGTGCATAAGGTGAAGATGCCAAAATTGTTATCCGGGAATCCTTTATTTTCGATTTCGTATGAGCATTATTGGATTATTGAGATGGGTGATGCCGGCAAATCTAAGCGGTGAAAACTAAGAATAAATTTAAAGCTAACGGTAATAGTAGCGCCCCCACCCCTCTGACACCTAAAAGTACCCTAGGAGGCACTTTATGCATCCTTCGTTAATCTAGCTACTTGAAAGTCAACTTTAGCTGTATTAATGGTGAAATTTAGCTCTTTTATGCACATCAGGTTTGGCAATACTTCCAGGATGGCCGTAGGAGGCAAGGAAAAATGCATTAGGTTTGTGGGACCATTATTTTATTTGTTCTCTCGGAAATATCAAACATCCAATGACGTAGAAAAGTACATGGACGGAAATAGGACACGTTGAACTATGTCATAGTAGTAGGGAAAGTCGAAACTCCCATTTGATTAGCCGTAACTTGAAGTTGATTACCCATAAGGAATACATGGAATTCTGTAAATGCTTATTAATCATATTTTTCAAATATCGTGTCTAGCTTACTAATCGACTTAAAAAACAGTTTCCACTTGCAACATGGAGAGAAATTCATACTCTCTTGCATAGTAAACCCTTTTTTTAATAGCAGTGCCCAAACCGACGATATTGAAATAAATGCACAACTGGTGCGTAGTTGTCCCTCTTAGCCTTAAAATTCTCTCGTGTTCCCTTGCTATATTAACAGATAACAAATTTCAGCCACACCATGTGCACACACACTTATGGTCATTCAAGAAGCCTGTGGTTCCTGACAAGTGTTCTGGCTGAGATCATCTTGGCGTCGCTGCAGTGTCCCCCTCAGTCTGTTCCATGGGGACACTGCAGCGACGCCAAGATGATCTCAGTGCGGAGCGTCATTTTGTTCTACATATTTTCAATCTATACTATTTTTCTACTTTCTTTTTTTTTCTCTTTTTTTTATGAATTGTTCTCATGATTTCTAAAAATGTTACTCACATTTTTCTTTTTCTAGCATTGTCTGTCTGTAGTTTTGATTCTTTTCTTTTCTGTTATAAGTTTTTTCTTTACTCGCAATATTTCTCTCTCTCTCTCTCTCTCTCTCTCTCTCTCTCTCTCTCTCTCTCTCTCTCTCTCTTCTTTTTCCTTCTTTCATTTTTCAAGAGAGAGTCAAATACAGAAAGATAGAGAGAGGTGAGAGAGAGAGAAAGTAAGTACGTATACACACACACACACACACACACATGCATATAAAAAAGAAAAAGAAAGGAAGAGGAATAGAGGGGAGATAGATAGAGATAGAGATTTTTCTTCTTTCTTTTCCTCCATTTCTCTTTCTCTTCTCAGAGAGAGAGAGAGAGAGAGAGAGAGAGAGAGAGAGAGAGAGAGAGAGAGGAAAGAGATTCTCTTATCATTTTCACTAATGGAAGTTTCTGAAGTAGAGTAAACGAATTTCACTCACAAAGCAACACTATTATCATTACAGTCTGCAAAAAACAGACTACAAAGTAAATTTCTAAATAGGTTTAAATAAGTACCAATAAAAACTGAGTAAAATAAGGAAAAATGTTGTTAAAGCAGGCCTCAAGGATAGAGGAAGTGAAAATATAGGTTAACTAAAGCGTACAAAGAAATTACGCATTTGACAGCCAAATAAAAACAGAACCCGCTAATCTCAATTGCACTAAAACAATCATGCCAGTCCCGCGAGGTAAAAATGGGGCAGGTTTTTGAAGTTGGAGGCAAGAACCAGTGCTCTAATGGCTAGGCGTGTTTTACGCTGGCACCGAATGCTTACCTCTCCATAAACTGAAATTTAATTGTTTCTCAAACCTGAAACAATTCGGTGCAGGGCACTTGCAGGTATCGAAATCGAAGCAAAACTCTTCTCGGAACAGCGATTGTTGTAGAATTACCTTCGGGCGTAACCTACTTACGTGTGAGCAGACGCCGTTGGAGAGGCAGTTGTTATCGCGAAGGCAGCGCCCTTCCACCAATGGTGTCCGCTTTTGGGGAATGGCGTGACCACAGTTTCCATTAATTTAACTGTCCCAATTTCGTTCGAGAGTTGTTTTTTTTTTTCTCGGTCGCACGCCGAACTTTTTTCTTTCAGTCAGATCCCACGCTGTTTTGCATCGAGGAACCTTGGAAGTAACTGTGCAGTGCATGCTGGGTAACTGCGAAGATAGACAGAAGTAAGAGAAGGGTCGAAAAAAAGATTTATGTTAAGTTTCGTTTTGTTACTTGGTTGTCTGGAAAAGGAAGGGCTATTGAAGCATTCTATCATGTGTTGTTCTTGTTCCAATTATTATTATTATTTTGGAATATAAGGACATAATTACTTTCAGTACATTTAGTCTTCCTTTTGGGAAGGGTACGTGCCTCCGTGCCCCTCCCAGTGAGACGTGGTGCTGTATTTTGTCGTTGCTGTGCTCAGCACTAAGTAACAATAAAATATTATTATTGTTGTTAACACAGTTACTTTTCTCCAGGGTTGTTTGACGTCCAGGAATTTTAAATAAATTCAATTCCGGTCCAGGAGAGAAAATCAGCAAGCTTAAATGGGTTCTGGACCGTAAGGAACCTTATTATCTGTAAGGTATTTCAATCGGTCCAAGAACCTTTTTTCCGGATCAATTTAAATACGGTCCAGGAACCTTTTTCCAGTGGCAGGGGTGGCTCATGATTAAATTTTCACCCGGTCGAGGAAGATTTCTGGCGCCACCTACTTTACACTCCCAATAAAAACATTGGCACTCTTACATATTTACGGTTTTAAATAGAAAAACTAATAGTCTTATTTTTCAATATCTTGTGTGCTTTAAAAACTTCTATGTGGGAGTTAATAGAAGACTAAAATTGGCAAACGCTGTAATTGCCACAATAATTCAAACACCCGTTTTCCACGTTAAATTGTGCCATGCTTTATAATGTGATAAACGTGAAATGTGGCTGGTAGCCCTCTAAGTAGTTCAAAGGGCGTGTAAAGAGGTCACTAGTGTGCACGTTCTTACGAGCTGATGTGCGGAACGATGCGATTTACCAATACTTTCGCTTTTGGTACTTACAACGTCTACCACTTTTAGATACTTCCTGCTCTTCTCGAATCCCTTTTTACTTCGTTGAATACTTCTTTATGAGTGTCTAACAATTTATTGTAGGCTTGAACTTATTTAATGATGAAAACCACTTCCAGTTTTCCTTTCCCTCTATTATTTATTTTTTTATAAATTGCTTTCATCTTTTCTGCAGTTTCATGTTATATTTTTTCTTTCACTGAATCTTTTCTTATCCTCCAACAATTCATTTATATTCTCTGATCTTGTGCTTCCATCTATGTTTCTTTTTCGGGACTCCTTTCTTACCATATCGTGTTGTTTCCAATATGAAATATCTGGTTTACAGTGGCGGCGATGGGTTCTAAAACTAGGGGGGCAAGGTGCAAAAAATGGGGGACAAGTAGAGTACAGATTACTTTACCTTGGCGTATAAGGTTTATCATAGACCATCCTACCAGTTACAAGGTGACGTGTGGTCAGCACGACGAACTCCCACTCGTTATTGTAGGTTTACGATATTCGTTCGTAGCTCTCCAATTTCCTCATGATGGTGGGTGAGGTGACACCGGTCCCATACACAGACCGAAATCTCAGGAGAAAAGTTGTTGCGCTTCCCTCAGGAGACTCGAACCTGCGCGCGTCCCGTATGACTCCGAAGGATGACGCCTTAGACCGCACGCCCAAGGTATGGGACTATGAAACGATTTACAATTTATAATTTCAAGGGTAATTAAAAACCCATATGCAGAAACTTAATTGATTGAAAGAATTAAAAATCACAAAATTATTCTTATTCAGTGAAATCCACCTGACGTAATCTAACCATGTTCGTTGAATGTTCCGAACTGTCTTTTGAATGAGGACAATGGTTTATTGAAATTTATTGAATTATAAATAATTACTTGGACGGCGTCTTAACGTTTATTTTATTTTATGAATATTAAGGGGGAAGGTGGGCTGCAATAGTGATAAACCAATTGTTAAAACGCTAGTACAGACAACTTCTAGTACATTCTTAATTCGGCAATATTTCTTCTTTTAAGGAAACATAGCTATCTTGATACATTAATTTTAAAAAAAAAAGGTTGAAACGCGCAGAGTTATTTGCATATTGTTGGAGAATGGTGCACGATTTCAAGATACTCAGTAAAATTGGTTTATCAGAGTTCAACATGTTTGTTCTTGCATCACGTCACGTTCACATAAAAGCAACATAAAAACGGGAAGAGGGAAGATATACGATATATATATATATATATATATATATATATAGTAAAAACAGGTGCGTGCGATGAGAAATGTAGGCTTTCTAGCTTATTTCTGACAGAATAAATCTTTAGGGAAAAAAACACAAAACAAAAAGAAACTTGAAGCTACCTATACAAAGCATTACACGACAAGATGTCGCGTATGAACTCAATTTGTCATTTCCTAAGGACGTTGACAGCATCCACCAAATATTGCCAGAGAGATATATAGATAATTGATAGTGCACTATCACCCACCGCTCACATCCCCCCCCCACCTTCCCCGAAAGCATGATTTTCTGAGGATAACGATTTAATTATTTTGCATGTTGCTGCATATATTTGTGCCATTCCATTGTCACAAGGACGGCATGGGTTCGAGTCCGCCTTGGTTCAGTCTCTGGGTATAGGGAACCCACCATTGTGAGGAAATTGGGGAGCTACGAGTGAGTAGCGTAACCCGGTCACGAATATCTCCTATAACGGCTGGGGGTTTGACGTGCTGACCCCACGCCACCCCATTACTGGTTGAAGATCTCCACACCTCTAGGTAGGATTGTCGGAGGGAGACTGGCATTCCGGAGATCGGGGTGTCATTTTAATCGCGCCCACGGACCACAGAAACGTATAGAGGGCATCAAAACAAACAACTTTTCTCAGTAACATTTTTCTCGTTGGTGCATCGTTTCGGCGCTATAGGCGTTCAAAATAGCCCGTTTTGCCGCCTGAATGCTGGCAACCACACACAACATTTGATTGCATTTGTGACGTCACATCCCGTCCTGAAGCGATGCGTTCCAGGTTTGCCAGGAGCACACATATTCTATGAAAAATTACATGGCTACTACAATCAGCCACATTATGTACGTAAAACAAAACGAGATAACACTTTCTGAACCTAACAGGAAGTAGACAAACGATACGAAAAATGGTAGAAAGAAAATAGAATTCAAGTGGAAGTGGTCATATCGAATTTTGTCTTAGCTTACATGTCAAATATTTGCAAATCTAGTTACCAAGTTGGCATCTACAATCTACTCTATCCACTTCGTCCTTCTGATACTAGTTGTCTGTGACACACTGAACAGATGACAAAATAGAAATGAAAGAACTCAAAATTCCAAACGTAAGCAACACATAATATAATGTATATTCAGGTCATTATGAGGCAAGTGGCAAAAATGATTGAAAATACAGGGATATAAGTAGTAGTAATACAAGCTCTAAGACGACTATGTGTTTATCTACGCACCGGATACACATGTAACAGTTTGCAAATGTGAACAGGGTAGTATATTCGGTACTGATTCATCATTAGATTGTTACTATGGTTGTACTTGTTTTAGCCGTAATGTAACAACGTGAACCTCGGATACTTCCGTTATCAGCACAAAAGTACCGCATGGCATCTGGATACAAATCTGTAGATATCAACCTTGCAACAAGATTATCAAATATTTGACATGTAGTTGGGCGTAAACAGCCACGTGTAAGCTGTAAGTCCAATAAAATGTATTGTTGTTGATATTTTAGATGTAGGCTGAGACAAAATCCGACATTAACATTTCATTTTGAATACGTGTTTTACCATTTCTTATATCGATGGTTCACTTCCCCCTTCCCCTGAGATGACTGCTGATCTTCTGGCTGGTAGGCTATGACGTTTCTCGCTCCGTTTTACAGCTAATAATGTGGTTGGTAGTTTGTCGTTTTTCACAAAATTTGTGTGTTCCTTGAAACCTTGCCGTGCGCCATTTATCCGCAGGAAATTACGTCACATACGATCAAATGTTGTGTTGGGTTGCCAGCATCCAGGCGACAAAACGGTCTTTTATGAACGGCTGTAGCGTCGAACCGACGCATCAACGAGAAAAATATTACTGAAAAAAGTTGTTTGTTTTGATGTTCTCTATACGAATCTGTGGTCCGTGGGCGCCATTAAAATTACACCCTGTGTGTGTGTGTTTGTGTGTGTGTGTGCTTTTGCAGATGCTACCTTATGGGGACACTCGTCAGTTGTGAATCCACCTTGTGGGGACCGCACCGACTTGTGGGGACCAAAATCCGGTCCCCACAAGCAAATCGTTACGAAAATACATTTAGAAGCCTCGGATCACTGCCCTTGAATTTTTGAGGAACGATAATGGAATTACCTAATAGGAAATACATGCAAGAACCTGATGGATAGCATCCTTACTTGGGAAAATTTGTTTTTCACGTGTCCCCATAGGGTGGCAAATTTCAATGCAACGTGTGGGATGAGCTTACTATTTTCCACACCAGGTGGCAGAAAAATCGCGTCCGCGTTACACACCCACACGCTCTGGTTTTGTCGCCCTTGTCGGTACCCGGGGGGAAGTGGAGTAAGGGGGGAGGTTTCGGGTGGTGGTGCGGTGAGAGGGGGAGCGCATACACACGATTTCTTTCCGCGCAGACCTTGCGGGTACCGGAGAATCACCTCCCGGTCAAAGGCCAAGATATACAAGGTGTATCGGCGCTGGTCAGGAGAGGTTGAGACAGTGTCTGGCTGAAGGTCACTTTTTACCCCACAGCTTTCTGGAATTCGATTTCTGAAATACTTTTAATTCTTATTATTTGGCGCCATTGCCCTCTATCTAAATCTATGTTTCGCAACCGGTGTTCCTCCACAAGGTCACAGGTGTGCTGCGAACTTTTGTCTGTAGTAACAAATTGAATGTAAATTATTTAATCTGACTACCATGCGAGAGACCCGGGTTCGATCCCCAGCGGGGGAGAACCTGTATATTTTCCACCTGTTCAAGCGGTTCTGGCGCCCACCCAGCGTCGTATAAAGTGGGCACCTGGAGAAAACTTTTGGCGAAAGAAGGCGGCCATGGACGTGGTGCTGATCACTTCACCCCCACCTTCGACCGTGATCAAGAAAGTGTAGGGTCCAAACTCCACACCCACTTTACTCCTTCATGGCATGGTGCAATGCACAGGGAAGCACTTGAATTTTTACTTTACACATTTGTTTTCTTATGTTTGTATTTTTCGCTCTGTCATTGTCATGACTTAAATAAGACGCCCCTAAATGGCAAGGGTCAGTTTGTTATTACAAATACATAATCTCTACAGGCGTTTCGGATCCATATAATCAGCTGCATGAATCGTTTCAATAATAATAATAATAATAATACCAAAAGTACCTATGAGTGCAGTGAATTGGATTATGATTATTATTATTATTATTATTATTATTATTAGTAGTAGTAGTAGTAGTAGTAGTAGTATTTTTAACTGATTATATTGTAACTCATTCCTAAACTTTTAATTTATATCAAGAGTGCCGTAATGTATTTTTTTTTTAGATAAATAAATTTTATGATGTGCCGTGTTCAGTACTGGATAATTTATGGTTTTCTGCGAGGACAAGAAGGTTGCGGAACATTGCTCAAACTTTACTTTTACAGATGACTGAGTATTTTGATGGGTTTAGAATTATCAGAAGGAAAAAGGGGGGACCACCATACTTTCGGAGGTATTTTCTTACGCCCTGGTACCTGAAAATTAATTCAGGGCGTGAGTTCCGCGATTTTTCTTTTACGGATTCCTTCTTTCATTCATCCTTTATTTTCCTTATTTTTTTGTTTACAGTAATTCACTGTGACATTGGCATGAAGAACCAAATTTGTTCGGTTTCCCTGAACAACGTTGGTTTTACAGCATTCTACGAGGAGATAAGAGATTAAAATAAACGTTAATAATAGTAGAAGGTAAATGTGTGTTAGTGTTCAACATTAATAATATTTATGAATACAGATACAAAATCACAAGAGTGTGTAATTGGTTTGGTAATGTTTTGTTAGGATAGGTTATATTGTGTGTCGCGTGCCTTAATGTTAGTGTTAATGTCAGAAGGAAGTCATGAGCTAAAAAGACGTCCGTTAAAAGTGTAAAGTTAGAGAGGCCCTATCACGGGTAAATACATGTTGTTTAGTTCTTTTTCCCACTTATTTCTCCTTGATTCAATC
Source organism: Lepisma saccharinum (assembly GCF_977018435.1). Classification (NCBI taxonomy): domain Eukaryota; kingdom Metazoa; phylum Arthropoda; class Insecta; order Zygentoma; family Lepismatidae; genus Lepisma; species Lepisma saccharinum. The sequence continues at coordinate 52,135,091 of NC_139248.1, forward strand.
TCGATAGCGAGAAAAGATTAAGATTCAGTTGAAGTGAAGAAACTTCTATTGGTACTTAATTACTGCGATGTGTAGGAAGTAATAACCACAGACTAAAAAACGAGGGAAGAACAACGTCAATACCTATTTTTTTCTTTGTCTCTTGACTGTAAACTTACTGCTCTCTAGGACACAGTCTATATATTATGCAAGTTCTGTCCCAAAAGTAATTAGACCAATTCTGAAAATATCGTTTTGTTGAAGGTACTGGTGTGTTTAAGGGGGCTATCGAATTTGAACCTTCTCAGAACATTCCAATTTATGTGATTTAAAAATATAAATAGAATTTATATTTTTTCACATATGCCTTTTTGAATGTAACAATGCCATGGTACGTTTAATATTGTTGCCAAGTTGCTCGATGACTTAGAGACAGTCAAAGACGACAGTTGCTACCACTAAGTTATCCAGATACCTGTACCCTGCACCGTCCCGTTTCAATTTATTCATTATTGTTGCAGCCTACTAGGAAGGAATCCTTGATTCTTCAAACTGTTATGGGTTTTCAGCGACGCATTTATGTGAGGCAACCATAGGCGTAACGTAGTAGGCGCATAGGAGCAATTGCTCCCAATTTTTTTGGTTTATCATGAGATAATGGTACTTTTGTTAACTCCTGAAACCCGAGGATTAAAGTAATCAGTAATTTTATGATTTTGCAAATGTAACACCTATTTATCAAAATATTCCTGGATGATATTTCTATGAGCTGCAAAAAAAAAAAAATTCTCCTCCACCCCCCCCCCCCCCCCGGAGTTAAGCTCCAAAATTTATACTATATTCTGAGCATACGAGACAAACATTGAATATTTCATTCTGTAAAATAAGGTAAAGTTTTATGGTTGACGTAAAAGTGTGGAAGAAATCGAAGGAAAATTAAATTTAGATAAATAAAAAAAAAATAGATAAATAACATCATAAAATCGGATCGTCTTAATGTGAACGAAATTAAATAACGTCTATTTCTGCCATGAATTCAATGGCGCTTCCAGAAAATTAGTAAGAAGCCTCATGCTGCTTTTTCACTCTTGCAGATGTATTTTGCCAGTATTTCATATTATTTTTGACCGAATCGAGCGGAAGTTTACGTCCACTTTTTGCCCGATCTGACCGAACTGGAGCTACAAATTCAAAGCGCGACAAGGACAACTTGAAACGTGACCCCATAAGAAATCAAATCCTGGAACCTATATTTACAAGATCAACGTCCTATCGGCGAAGCCCCTACGTAAATTCCTCAGTGTATGTGTCAATAAAATAGAGTAAGTTAGTTAGCATATATTTTTAACCGTGTTTGGAATTACAGTTTAATGTGGAATCGGTCCCGGGGTACCTTGATTGCAGCTTTAACCACTCGCTATCAGTTGTATTACGTTTTTCATTTTTCTCGGTAAAGGATATACGTATTTATATTTGGGTGGTCACTGCTTCACATCTCACGACATCCTAAAGAGTTATCGTTGTCTTGTTGAGTCTATTCAGGCGACTGCCGAGATAGTGCCGCTGACGCTTTATTCCCTGTCCTTCATTTTCACTTTTTATACACCGTTATCCTCTCGTCTCTGTTCAGTTAATTGTGAGGCCTCCTCGATGGCGCAGTGGCAGAGTCGTCGCCTTGTCATCATGGGGTCCCTGGCACATAGTGGTTCGGATCCCACTTTAAACTGTAGATCCAGTCCCGATTAGCGTAACTGTGCATAAAGTTGACTTAAAGCACCAAATCAATCAATCAATCAATCAATTCAGCTAATTGTGCATATAAGCAATGATGAGTAAATAAACAAGCACCCAATCACAAAAAAAGATCCTTCAATTTTCCGCTTCTCATTAACTTCATTCATAGTTTCCAAAAACCTTTCAGCAGAAGTGAATAAAAAAAGCGTAGGTCGTTCCCCGTGACGTAAGCATATCATAATCAGCTGCCTTGTGACTTGAGAAGGAAAGGAGAAACGTGACAGGTTAGAAGTTCAGATTGCAATGCCTCGATTCGTGATACCCACACACATGCTTGGAACCTAATGTCTCGTGTTTCGTTGTTGATAAAAACACAGCAGCCCCAGAGAACATTTGTGGAAGTTGCTCACAGCATGTCCACTGCTCCATTTCGACCTTGAGTTCCTTCGCTGGAATCACTTTGAACTGCATCGTGTGATGTAGGTATATTGGAAGTCAAACGTCCAATCATGTGAACGTCGAAATACATACATCTTTATTATAAAGTTGATATTACAAAATATATGCTACGAATGATGAATGATGTGATAAAAAAATTAATGGAAGTTATTTTCCTCAGGACGTCTAACTGCCAAGCGGGTGACCAGGGTTCGATTTCCGGGTGGGGCTTGATATACTCTCGGAATTTTTCCCGGCCTTGTCCCCGCATAAAGCGGGTCTGGGCTCACACAGTTTCAAATCTATTGCTAAATGGGGCCAACCCTGAGGGGTAAATTCGGCGGCAGCGTGCTGCTGATCACATCACCTCCAAATGGCCGAGATCGAGTTCGAGAATATGAGGGGTCCTATACCTATATCCCATAAATGTGCCTTTATGGCACGGTGCTATCTGCACGGGGAACTTTACCTTTTACCTCACATTTATCACAATAAACAAGCTATGTTTAATATATATTAAAAAATATAGTTCTGACTGGGTAAAGGCTGTGTAATATCCCACTTTATTTTTCATGATTTTCTGTAACGTTACTAAACACGATATTTATTGCCATATTATTTTTATATTATATATTTGGATTATCTTATATTCCTTTTAGGAAACTGATTAGCGAATGTGTAAAGTGTTTCTCTCCAAGTCCATCAGCCCGTATGAACGATCAGTGTCTCAAAACTACAAATTCAAAAATCTGATAGACCTAACAGATAGTAGGTAAACACATCCATCTCTATCGGACCGTCCGTCTGTCTGGCTGTGAGGGACAAGAGTAGATGCGAGTTGTGACATCCATATCACAGAATCTGTTGACGCTACATCCGCAAAAATAAACACAATTTTACGACAAAGAAAATTCTAAACAATCCCGGTATACTTTATCTCCAATCCAATCCAAAAGTCGGAAACCGCACATATATTTTCTCCAGATATTTTATATTTATTTACTTATTTAACAAATGATGCCACAGAACATTGTTCCATTAAGACATGCATACATTTTGTGCATTTGTATATGTGCATTACATATATCTGTGCATAACATAAATTGTTTCACTAATTCCTATACAGACGAACCCCTCACCCCTTTCTCCAATGAGCCAGTAGGACTCTTTTGAATGATTGAAATGACTGACTGTTTATATCAACGCTCGGATCATTTGCTACTACTTCATTATAAGTTTTACCCATTTTCCACATCGGAGATATATTTACATAATTTGTTCTAGATTTTGGTACATGAAACAAACCGGGTTTCGGTCTGCTTCTCATTTGAGGTACATGATATTGTAATGCAGATACTAACCCCATAGAGTCTATTTTGTTATTTGCAATTTTATATACGTGCTCATCAAATTAAGATTAAACTTTTCTTCAATTTTTTCAATGTTAAACTGCGATACAAGCTCAGAGTACGGATTGAATTTAGGATATACTTTCTCTTCTCTATACTTTATGAACCTCAAGAACTTTGACTGAATCATTTCTATTTCCCTCATATGTTTTTTTTTTTTGTCCAAGGGCTGCCATATTACCGATGCATATTCTACGAGTGAGCTTACTAGGGAGACATACAAAAATTATTAATATTGATGTACTTTCTAGATCTTCCCCACATATTTTTATCAATCCTAATTTCTTATATGCTTGGTTAACGATATGATGCATATGCTCTTTAAAACATAGATTTGCGTCATACGTGACACCAAGATCCGTGAATTTAGTGACCTTAGCTATTTGTTTTCCTTCCATCTGACACTGGAAGTTTATTTTTATTTCAGCGTTTGTTATAGACATTACCTGACATGTATCAAGATTAAATGAAAGTCTATTATTTTCGCCCCATTGTAGTAATCTATTTACGTCTGCCTGCAAGTCAAGGCTGTCTTCGTCAGAGAAATTGTTCTAAATATTTTTACATCGTCAGCAAATATAAGTCAACGTGATTTCGTAATAATTTTCGGGAGGTCATTAATAAAGAGTAAGAAAATGAGTGGGCCCAAATTGGATCCCTGCGGCACCCCAGAAGGCGTAGGGTATTCCCGAGATATGTATCCTCTATAATTGACAAATTGCTTTCGGTCCATGAGGTAAGATTTTAGCAGCATAATTACGTTTTCAGAAATATATTAAAATACGATAGTTCCTGAAGTAAAATGTCATCATTTACCGAATCGACCGCCTTGGCCAGGTCAGCATAGATACTTGTTTCCTTTCGTCTAATTCATAAGCTACAAAATGTGCAAATTCGGCAAGGTTTGGGATTGTCGACCTCCGCGATATAAAACCATGTTACATGGGAGATATAGCCGGTCGTACGTTGGCCATTATTCTGTCGTACAGTATTTGTTCAAACACTTTGCAAAAAAACTGAAAGAATTTACACTGTTTTACAACAATATATTGTACAAAAACTGAATTTCTCAATTTTCTTATTTCCTCATGTTTTATAACCACTTGCTCAATACAATAGAAGAAAAGTGGGTAGGCATAATTAATTGCCTCCATGCCTTGCCGGCACGCAAGAGATAAAATCTACACGCTAGAAGGGAATAATAATGATTTTTCTGTGCGATTCACTGAAGGGGCCATTAATCTTTCTGTGCGTGTAACATGTCTGTAACAAGGAAAATGTAACAAAGATTGAGACAAAGATACATATTTTCTGACCCAGTGGCAATGAACTGCCCCTCTTCATGTTGAAAGCAATTCTGTTCTGATAATATAAGCCTAGGCAAAGACTTGGAAAATATTATGACAGAAACAAAATCCAATTTTGTCTCTATTAAGGTCTCAGAAGCCAGTAAAATGTGGGCATATTCTATTTGGAGACGTGTTAATATTGTGGCATTGTAATCAGGGGCTTTGGGTTCGAGTTCTCTATAAGATTGAAATACATACAACTGCCCACACATAAGATATTAACTGCTAGCTGATAAACAGTTGAGGTTTGTGTGTTGTACAACAGGATAATAGAGCAAATATCTTCTAGAATTGCTCCGTGACTCTCTCATTTCTTACATCATAAACATATGATTTTTCACCTATGAGAATAACACTACATATGGTGTCATCAGGTAATGCCTCATGGAATTCACAGATAATTTTAATATTTGTTCTGTCATTCACCACAACTTGTTTTCTTTTTGAAGCATTGATTACAAACATGGGTCTCTGTGCTTTGAATTCATCTGGTGTGTAATACATGTCAGTATTGCCTGTAGTGACCCTCTTGAAAGCCGAAAATGCCTCATATAATTTAAGGAAATCATCCTTGGACATGTCTAAATTGTAATTTTCTCTAGGAAAGACCTCATTTCTGCCATTTTTAAGATATATGTTCTTGATGTTGCAGTTATCAAATTTACTTGAATTTTTTTCCTGATTATTGTGTCTCCCAGTTTGAAACAATACCACTACAAAATCAGGCATGTCATATTGTATGCTGGAGAATGAATTTGTAGCATCAAACTCATAATATGTACCAGATGCGGGCTTCTGTACACATTGATATGTATAAAATTGCAGAGGAACCTGTGGATTTTTTATTATATCAGCTTTGTATTTAAGAGCATAACTGGCTTCATACTCAACAACAGGGATTCTTAACTCCATAGTCTGAATAATGCATTTGCCTGCATCAGGTAGGGTATTGGGCAGAGCTTCTCCTGTAGGGTTTATTGCACTGTACCTCATCAAAGCATTATTATAATTTGCAGCTCTTCTAAATGTGATTCTTAACCCACCCTTCCACATAATTTCTTTGTAATCTGAGAAGAATCCTGGCAACAGGCGCATCGGGAACAGCACTGTGTGGTTCTTAGATAATATCTTATCACCAGCCTCAAATCCCCCGATTTTGTAGTATGAAGCCTCGGTTTTGGATAATTTTAATGTGGCCAAAGCTGTGGAGGTAATGCCGGGATAATCCACTCTGTTTATAACAACGCCATGCTTTCTGACCTCAATTTCAGAGAATAGATGCGGCACAAAATTATCTACAAGTCTTATATTTGAATTTGCCGGATATTCTGTTCCATCGAGCTTTACAACATCAAATTTGATGTATAAATCTGCTCTGTGGGGGTGTATAAATCCATCCCCTACATCAAGATCAACCTCAATCTCTGTGTTGGGTTGATTTAAATTTGCAAATGTCCTCCTGTTTGGGGGGAATGATTGTAGCTCCTAACTCTCAATATTTTCCATTTTCTTCTTGTATGTATTTTTATTTAAATGTTAATCTCTATGATTGCAGTTGTTGTGGCTCCAGCAAAATCAACTAATTCTTCTTTTTCATTAGTGACCATCAATTCAATGTAATCTATTCTATTATGACACACAGGAAAATATAATGTTGGGGATGGATTATAGATGATGGGCTCCATAAATTCAGAATTAGGTTTGAATGTTGCAATAATGCCTGTTTGTTTGTGAGTGCCTATGCCATTTGATTTGGTGATCATACCCTCTGCTACATTACAGTGAATATTTAGAGTTTCTATGGCTAAGAATTTAGGTATATTCATAGCAGTGTGTTTGATGCCCGGTTCAAGTTTTGTGTTGTTCTCAAATCCTAACAGCTCTCCTATAGTACCCAGATTCACTGTTTCTGTAGCAGATACAATCTCTACTCTGTGAGTGACAGAATTTTGACTTAACACTACACCTCTGGGTAATTGAGCATTTAGAGTGGATAGATTATATTGCCCTGGAGTAATGACAATTTTTTCATCCCCTATTGCAATTTTGTTGTTGTGGTGTGTAATATTAGGGATTAGGTACATGCCATAAAATGCCCTGAGAGCTATTGTTTTGGGATACACAATGTCATCATGTAATTTGAGTTTCAATATTGAATTTTGGCTGGTGAGATGGAATACCCCCATGATGTTTCAGATACCACAAGGCTTTTTGAAAATCTTCAATTGATGGTTTATTTATTTGAGACATATATCTAAGAACAGATAAACACAAATGTCCGCAATTAACATCTTTGAAGTTTTGAACACGGGCATTATTGTAATAAAGATTAGCTGATTTTAGATATTTTATTAAATTTTCAGGTGGAACACCTCCAAATGAATCAAATACAAATGCCTCATTGTTTAAATATTTAAGATAACAGATCCAGTGAGTGCCCTGATTTTTGTACTCATCCAAATTAACAATGCCACAGTCTTTGTTGAGTGGTTGCTCTGGTAAAGAATCAGACATGTACACACCTCTAAAATGTTTGATGCCCAGTGGCTTGATTAAAGCTTCAATATCTTGGTTTGTAAGTGGCTCTTGTTTTTTTAAAACTTATTCATGGCTCTTTTAACACCTTTGCCCTGTTTCTCCATGGCCAGGTTATGGCGCCTCTGCTCATCTAATTCTGCCCTATTCTTCTTGGCATCTATTACTGTTTTTGCTATGGCAGCTGATCCCCCAGCCAAGCTCCCAACAGCCCCGAGAGCAGCTAAGATGGCAGGGATGGTAAATATAAATCCCCCCACATGTGATTTTTTTCTTGATTGCTGTAATTTTTTTAATTGGGGGGTGCTAAGTAACAATTTCATACCATGCCCCTTTGCAATACAAGAATTTTTTTTCTTGCGCTGCTTTTTGGTCAAAAGACTGTCAATAGTTTTAAGAGATTTGAGACCTGCATAAGGTATTTGATACATAACACCCTTGGCCTTCATTGTAGGTTTATTATATACATATTCACAGCCCCCACCCCAATTTTTGTTTGGTGTTCATAGCTATGGTGGTTCCCAATGCTGCTATTTTTTCACTCAAAGAAGCATCTTTGCTTACAAATCTGCCAAATGCAGCCTCTTCTAATTTCTTGTCTGCAACATGTCTCTTGTCAAGATCAGAATGTCTGTTGTATGCAATATCATGGTCTCTACAAGCAGCATCTAAGGGATTAACACCAGGATCACCTCTGTTTAATCTATGATCTAGTTTTGTGCCTGGACCACAATACTGATAGCCTGGAATGTGTAGTTCAAATGGCAGCTTGTTTATAATGTCATTAACAAGGCCCCGACCCTCAGAAATATTCCAAAATTTAGGTGGTAGAGTATTAATAATTTTTATGAGATATCCAATCCCCTTAGTGTCATTCACTATAAAATTAGACAATTTGGTGCTTATCATGTCCATAATTCCAACCTTTTCATTGTAAAAATTGTGGTTGCCAGCATTTTCCTCCCCAGCTATCACCAATAACCTATCAACAAGTTTCCTGACATCATCAACCCACACAAATTCTTTGGGCAGGGTGTTGTATTGTTTGATTCCACTGCCTGTCTTGATTTGTGACCATATGGGCTTGATTAAATTGTTGTATTTTGCCCCACTGCTCGACTTGACTCTTTTTTGTGTGGGATCATTGTTCTGGTATAGAGCATCTGATTTTATTAATATTTCTTTGTAATCCTCATAATCTTGATCTGTATAGCTGCCAGGCCTTTTCCTAGTCATCAGTTCCCATAATCCAGGCGTGCCGGTGTACTTAACAAAAGCACCTTTTTCTCCAAGTCGAGATTCTGAATACACAATTATATCATCTCCCATAAATGTTACTCTGAAATTGCCAATTCTATGTATGATGCTGCCATCAAGCTCTGTGTCAGCATATAAGCCAAACACCTCATCTTTATTGTCTTTAGGTGTGGTTAAATATTTTTGAGCAAGAAGACCCAATTCAATAGGATCCTGACTAGCTTCAATTCTTCTAGGAGCAATAGGACTAGGTGTATGAATACTGGAAAGTGGGGTGAATGGATAATCTAATATGTTCCTAGCAGCTACAGGTACAAGCTCTGTGAGCAAATTTTGATTCTGCTCTGTAACAGTTTTGATATTCTTACCTAAATTATTAATAGCATCAATTACAGGCTGTTCTGTTTGTTTGTGTTTTTCATAAATTCCTCGGTTCTCTGATTTCCATCCCTTAAATCTTTTTACAAGATAATCTCTTAACTTAAGATCATCAATGATTGGCCTTTTCATGGTTATTTATTTATGTTTCAATGTCTAGAAAATTGTTGATTTTATTTCTGTATTTGCCACTATTGGGTGTTCTTGTCATATCAATTGTGACAAACCCATAACTGTCCTGGTTCCAGCACCTGCTGCAAAACTTAGAAAAATCATTGTAGCTCAAGTCCCCACCTACATATTCATCATGTATGTGTTTGAGGTTGGTATGGTCTTGATGAAATACACATATAAAATTGCTATTGTCCCGGATCAGCTGCTTGGGTATTTTTGAAAAAGTCTGTGCCAGGTAGAAGCAATCAATGTTTTTGTGTCTGCCTTGTGTAAAGAAGTTTCTAACCTTGTTTTGATTATCCAGTATAATGTCATCAAACACAACAACAGAATTATCGAGACATTCATCAAGTGGCTTAACATCTGGTTCAAAAGTGGCAATATCCAATCCATCATATAGCTTCATCAGCTGCTGATATTTTAATTGTTCCAAGCTCTTAGAAAAGACATACAAGTGCCTGTTTTTCCAGTCTAACCAGTTGGGTGCCAATAAAAAATTATCAACCATTAGTGTAGATTTACCACAAGCAGATGGCCCAACAATAAGACACCTAATATTATCAGGGAGCAAGTTGCCATTTCTCTTATTTTGTTGTTCAGGTTCTGGCAGCCTCTTTATAACATCCCAGGTGCTCATATTATTATTTTGTTTGCATCGATCCAGCTGTGTTCTGGAAGTCCTAGCCATTTGACAAGTAACTTTTTGCCTTTTCTGCGGATGATTTTTTCTATGAGATATGTGTCAGGCTGTTTAGTTTTGCTGAGCTCTTGCTCATAGAACCTGCCTTTGAGAATTTCTCCTCGGTGATCCTTTATTATATATGTGTTAAGGGTCCCGGGTTTAATTTGAACCACTGTAAATAATTCAGTGCTCCAGTTTCTTGTAAAGCCTCTCTTGAATAAGTGCTTATATTTGCTGATTCTTACTTGATCACCAATCTTGTATTTGGCCTTTCTTGTTGTTGGCTGATATCTAGGATAATAAACAGTGCTGACCAATTTTTGCTCATCAGATGAAGTTACTTCAGAGGGTTTCATGTTGATTGTGGAATGGACAGAATTGTTATATTTATGTAGAAGTTCTGGAAGAATATTAACCCATTTATAATTACCTTGGGGGGTAAATTGTTTATACATAAGATTTTTTAAGGTTCTGTTGAATCTCTCTACAATTGAGGCCTTGAGATCACTGTAACTCGAATAATGTTTTATTGCCTGGCTTTTAATAAATTGTTGAAACACTGAATTATAAAATTCCTTGCCATTATCTGTTTCCAAATAGCGCGGGGATCTTCCACTCTGATTGATGATTGTTTTGATGGCTTCTGTAACACATTTTCCAGTCTTGGATTTGAGTGGCACAGCCCAGGCAAATTTTGAAAATGTGTCTATTGCAGTGAGTAGATACTTGTAGCCCTTGTTGATTTTGTCTAAGTTTTTCAACTGTCCACTTGCCATTTCAATCAAGTCCCCCTGCCATAAATCATCTATGCCCTTTGTGACTACTGGGAGTCTCTTAAAATTATGTCGGGCTTGTCTGTGTAATTCATCAACAATAATTTGTCTAGACATAATATGTAAACAAGAATATTGCAACTATGGGGTGTTCAGCAGCTGATACTGCAGGATTTTCTAAATATAATTTGTCCCCTATTTGTATTTTAAATTCCAAAGAGCCATCATCTTCAACATAGGCTGTTTCCAATGTATTGGGGTCTGTAAAATCCTCCAATTCTACACTGGTGATTTTCACTTTGTTCTCAGCATTTGTTATTGATAAGGTGGGGTAGTGGTGTGCCTGTGGCTGTAGCCAATATTTGATCTTGATTGGTCTCAATGTGCCCCCAACAAAGAACTGGTAATAAAATTGTGCAGGGGACAGCATATATATTTTGCCTCCTGGTGTAAATGGAGAATCATATTCTTTGTTGGGGATGCTGTACAATTCAAGAATTACTGTATGTTTTGGATTCTCGATTATGCCTGTTATTTCCTTTTCTGCTGTGAGCAATCTGCTTGTTACAGATTCAAGATGCTCATTGATGGTCCTAACAACATCATCATGGCGTGGCTTTATTTTTATGTCAACAGCAAGTTTTTTGTATTGTTGCACAATTTCTTGTAGCTGGGTGGCAAAAACAGACAGAGCATTTGCTTGATTGGATTCCATGGTTCCTAGCTGCTGCTTGATATTAGCTACAATTTGTTGCAAATTTTCAACAACTGCCAATTTTGAATTTTGAGCAGTAAGATCATGGACCTGTCTTCTGATATCCTCAAACAGGGCATGCAGTTCATTAATATGTTGATTGGTTGGTAGAGTGGCCACTGTCTGAGTGAGATGTTCGATCTCTGCTTGGATATTCTTGATATCTTCTGATTTCAATATCCTATTCACTGCTCTCTTAATATTTTTAAGTTCCTGTGATGTAGGCAAATTTGATACTGTATTTTGCAAAGATTCAAGTGCCAATTTCACAGTGTTTAATTCAGAAGCATCAGCCACATTTTGCATAGCATTTTGGAGCAGAGCTATATCTGCCTGAGAGGGTGTTGATTGTTGTAAAATTTCAAGTTTTGTTTGGATATCATCTATCAAGTGATGAAAATGAGACAGTTCAGATTCAGTATTGAGGTTTTCAAGCTTTGTGATTTGTTGCTGGACACTGACAAGGGTATCTACAATACCGGGCAATCTGGATTCTAGTACATTTGCCAAATCACTTTGCACTGCTGCTATTGTACCTTCAAGATGGGTTATGGAACTTTGAATTTTTCCAAAATCTTCATATGTTTCAAGTTGCAGCTTAATATTTGCTACACTCCGAGTTATTGCATTCAAAGCATCAGAAGAGGGCAAATTGTTCATAAAATTTTCAAGTGTCTCAATTTTTTCTTTAACCTCGGCTATGGCATTGTTCAAGGGGTCCAGATTAGGTATTTGGAGTGACTGAATCTGTTCTTTTAGAGTGGAAATCACTAGATCAAAATCTTCTTGTGATTTTATGCTTTTGACAATTGTTTGGAGCTGTGCCTGGACATTATGTATTTGCTCTTCCAATTGTTGTTTCAATTGCTCAGAATTAGTGGCCTGGGTCTTAAATTTGGCTTGAAGAGCTGCTACAGCTTCTTCCAAACTTTGAAAATTATCCAATGTGGCCAGGTCAGTATATTTCTGAAGCAGCAATTTGAGTTCAGAATCAATTTTAAGAAGAGGGTCCATGCATTGTGATTGCAAATTTGTAATTTCTAATTGAAGACTGGCATTGAGTGTTGTTTGTAAAGCTTGTAAATCACTTCTTAATTTCTTGACTCTGACATCAAGCATCAGAATCTCATCACTGTGATCTTCATGTCTTGTATGGCCAAAAATATCATTAGGCATTTTGTTTAGTAGTTATTTATTATTGAATATCTGATTCTTAATTCTATAAAAAAGGGTATAAGCTTATCATAAGATCCAGGGACCTCAATATATAAGCCGTCACCAGCAGAAACAGTATAAACAGTGCCAGAAACCATGTTTGAGTGCTTAATTCTGTAAATATTTCTCCCTACTGAAATTTTAACATCACCCTCAGGAGTTGTAATAAATTGCAATTGCCCACCTACAGGTAATTGGTAATGATTTAAATTATTGTTAAATATGTACAATATTTTGCCTGTTTCATCATCAACATCTGTAAATATGCTGTTCAGATGAATAATTAAGAAACCACTCAGTTTAGATATCATATCAGGAGAGGGTTGTGGTGTTGGCAGGTCCATAATACCTTGTTTTTTAAACCCAAATAAGTTCATAGGCATGTTTATTTATTTCAAATCATGCTCTGTAATTGGGCATTGATTCCCATTTTTCAAATAACAATGACCCCATGGTAAAGTATGAATGCCACATGATAAAATGCATCTCTTATCATCATGTGGGTCCAGAGCCACTTTTCTTACAACATTTGAAGTCAATAAGTGATCCACACTCTGGATTCTGGATTCTGATGTTTTGATTAAATTCTGGGATTTGAGACAATTTTTATAATCTTCAAATTGGAGCTCTTTTTCCACAGTTACTTTGCCAATGCCCTTGGCTTTTTTGACAACACCACTACATGTTTTAAAACTGTACATCTTGGCACTTAACCCAGCAAATTCCACAATAACATCACCAAGTGTCTCATCTTTTAACTTGCCGGGCACCTTTTTGTTGTGGGGTTGAATCCTTGTATGTTCACTGGTATCAAAATATTTAAACAATTCAGGCTGGGACATATCTTTATAAACATCTTCTGTTTGAATATCAAGAATAAAACTATCCGTGTCCATGTACATCAATTTTATATTATCACCATAAAAAGGTTTCAACACATCATAATACAATGTTAACATATGTAATTTGGCCAAATCCAATATTGCAGCCCCTACATAAATAGATTTATCAAACTTAATCTTTGTTTTTTTCATGTTGAAAAGTGCCATATTTTCATCATAAATTCTTCTATAATTGAAATTAGGCTTTGCAACCAATTTTTTGCTCAGGCTGGGGTCAGTAATTATTTTAACATCGGTATGTTTTCTGACATTTTCAATTGTTTTGCCATATACAGAATTTACCATCAATTTAAACAAGGCCTTATCAAATTGGCTCTTTGCAGATGTTCGAAGCTCTGTGTTTGTATTAATGTATGGTTTCAACCATTCTGAGTGCCTGAATCTCAAAACTTTTCCAAGTTTGGTCACTTGGACACCATGTTTCATTAGGAACTGGAGGTTTTTGTAATATATGACATAGCCCTGTTTTGACTCCAGAGTCATCATGAGCTTCTTCTGTTTAGAGCCAGGTGAGCACTTAACCTCAGGAATTGGGGGCAGATCAGAAAATTTGTTATGTAAATGATCTGGAATTGTCAAATCAACCTCTAAGAATAGGCCATAATTACTGTCATCAAAGTTCTGAAGATCCTCAATATTGAAATCTTCAACCCATTCAAGCCCTGCATATGGCAGTTTTTGCATCATGGCATGACCATAGAGGCTGTTTGCATCCACATACAATATATAATTTGATGTCCGTGCTGGATCATAATCAGGCATATATTTGTTATTTGCTCTGGCATATCTCTGAGAGCATTGCACCATACCTCCTTTTATATTTTCCTCCATAAACAGATACATATCTTGATCCTGGATCAGATCCAATTGCATTTTAGTGTTCAAAAACATTGCAGACCATGCTAGGCCCGGGGCACTGAAAAAATATATTGGGTCCAGTCCATAATTTTGCATAGAAGATTTTCTGAATGCCTGCAATATATCAGCTAAGAGGGTCACATCAAGTTTCAAATATGCCATGTGATAATCACCAAATGTCCGGCATTTTAAATTGTTAAACATCAATTGGGCATGGTGATAATCCTCATCAGTGATTCCAGATCCTCTGATTTTGCTGTAAAACTCTTCTTGTGGTGGCAGGGAACACTCATCAAATTTAGAAAAATCTGTAACATAATCATATGGATATACACCCTTCCGCCTAATTAATTTCAGGTCCTAATTTGGAAACAAGGCACATGTGATTTTGAATTGATCATCAGATAATTGAGTGGCCAGTGTATCCAGGCTAGCAGATAAAAATCTGTAAGAATCAAGAAATCTTATGTGAATAGGAACATCATTAACTTTAATTGTTTTGCTAATAGATATATATTTTTCATTATTTTCAGCTAAAATATTTAAATTCTGCTTCTCAAACCCCTCGTACCTGATCAGATGATGGAAATCATAATTGGATGCTCCATGACAAAATATGGGGATAAATTTTGGTCTCTTGATCTTAATATTACAGCTATTACACAGTGCCATTTTGAATTTACCATCTGTATGAGAATGGTATTTCACCTTGATATTTGTATCTGAAAATTCAGAATCACATACCGGGCATTTTTCTGCATTGTTGAAATCCTCAATCTGTTTCTCTGTTAAAGGCAACATGGGTTTTGATTTTAATAAAATATTAGATGCTATGTCACGGCACTCATTTTCTATTTTATGTGCAAATATTTTGATGGCATCTGGCCTCATGTATGAATATTCTTTACTAACAACACCATCCTGTACAACCACATAACAAAAGCTGGAAGGTTCATGTAGCTGGTATGGTGTAATTGAAGATTCTTCAGGATCTGGATTGCAGGATGCAAGAGGTTTGAGGATTGATTCAAAATCACAGACAATATATACTGGGTGTTCTAACAAGGCTTCAAATTTTTTGAATTTGCAATTTTCACTTGGATTAGGCATCACCATATGAACAGGTTTATGATTGCCACAATATTTCAGATGCTCAATTAACTTGTTCTTTGCAATTTCTGCATTCACTTCCCGAACCCTATTTACCATTTTCCTGCCATCAAATACACTTAAACATCTTCTGCACAACTTAAATATTCTATTAGATTTGTCTAGTTGTGTTCTCACTAAAGCTTCAAGATTATGTATCAGAGTGTAATGATATTTGCCATCCCCTTCAATTAAGAGCAGATCAATCGGAACAGCAGAATCATCATCAAATGTACTGATTCTGAGAGGTTCTATCGGGCAATTGCCAGTGGAACAAGTAAATACATTAATAGATAATTGTTTGCCATTCATATCCCTGGCTCTTTTTTCAAATTTATCAATATTCTGTACAGACATTGGATATTCTAAACCCTTCATTGCATCGTCAAAAAAGTGTTCATGTTGTTTGTAATAAGTTATTCTCTCAGGATGCCTTGAAACTAGAAACAAAGCAGCTAATATACACCACAAAAAGCATTTCTGGTCGGTATTTTCAATATTAACCACGGCTCTTTTGTTTTTATACGACGCACGCTTTTAGAAGCGATATAGGGAGGGGCCACGTAGAGGGTGTGCGTGGCAATGAGCCAATGGCAGGAGTGCAACGTTGTACAGTTAGGAGACTGCGCGCCGGAAGTTAAAAGCCGTGTTCTGTATTTTTCTTGCACGCAAGATGTTTTCATAAAACTCGCCACTTTAAGGTTCATCATAAGATGGGGAAAGACATTTTGAACCTGACTGTCCAAGTCCCATGAATTTCCGTCGCCTACAGACGGAGTTATCGTTCCTTGAAGAAACAAGGGAAACGTCACCTTTCATTTCCTTCAGCCTTTTTTTTTCATTGCCACCGTGTTGACGCAGCTGAGTTGTTGTGTCTAAGGAAAACTGTGGGTGTTAAATTCGTCTCGATATAAACAATGACCCTTCATTGTTCTCGAACATTGAAAGTCTGGGTCAGTTTGAGTTCAGCGTTTTCGTAGCAAGGCTGATGTAAAATTATTCGCTTATCGTTCACTCGTGCGCCACAAAGAACAGTTTGTGGAAAGATTAAATACAGCCCTTTCGTACAATAATGTGTGTTCCGTGTGTTCTTTTTATTTTAAGTAATGTCACTCTCGAAACCTAGCACCAGTAGTACAGGCACCAAGGGTGCAAAATCTAATCATTAACCTCCAGGAGAGTGACTCGGAAATGAGTGACACGGAGACTGAGGAAGACGACGAGAGCTTCTTTCAGGTATGGGTTTCTCGTATATGCTACAGTGATATGATATTATAATCCTGTATAGAAATATTCACTACAGTAAACCCTCGTTAACACAAACTCGCTTAAGACGAACACTCGGTTAACATGAACAAAATGTTGGTCCCGGCAGGGATGTATTATATCTTATAGAAAGTTTTATCGGTTAACGCGAATTACGGTTACCACGAATTACGAACTGTTTTTCAGTCCGTTGTGTCATTAGATCTCATTTAACACGAACTTTCAAATGTTTTCATATTTTTTTTTTGTTGTTCCTCTGTCGTTCCTCTGCTAGGTATGTAAGAAATCGCTCAACAATCTCTATCATCTTGCCAACAATCAACTTATACAGTATTGTAACCAACAGATTAAGATCACAATGTGTTCAAAGGTGTTTTTTTTATTCTTTAAAACATAGCCAGTACGACTAACATAAATATTAAAACTTGGGTGCAATTGCTCGACAATCGCCATCACCGCGTCAACAATGAGCTTATACGTATTTAACCAACAAATTCAGTTGTGTGTTCCGATGTGTTTTTCTATTCTTTAAAACGTAGAAGACTGAAACCCCAAGTAGGAGTGTGCTTGATACAATAAAAACTATCACCGCATCCTGGGAATCTGTGTCATCACAACACATACAGAACTGTTTTTCACCAGAAAATGATCTGTGAGTACTTTTTTAAAAAATAATTAATGTAGTAGTGTTTTCTATGGTGACATACAAAATAAGTATTGTAAATGGTTAATGTGTAGAAAGAACTGTATTGCAACAATAAAATTTGAGTCCCCGGTTAGCACGATTTTTTTTTAACACGAACTCTTGATTTTTCGGTCCCTTGGGATTCGTGTTAACGAGGGTATACTGTATATTATTTCACTGTACTCATATATACTGTACATGCATTATCAAAATAATGGATACATCGCGAATCTTCTGTCCTTTCCTTGCGCTAGCAGTTAGTTTGGCAACGGCGCAGTAGCACTGGCCGGGTATTGGCCGAACTCATGTTCCTTCTAAAAGCGTACGCCGTATAATATTGGCAGGTAATGGCAGATATGTAGATCCTTGTAATGGGCTGAATTCAGAAATATTAATATATAACTTGTGTGGAGAACCGCATAGGCTCCATCCAGACTCTTTTGCTGCAAATTCAGAGTGTTTAATATTCAATTGATCCATCAAACTGCTTATTATTGTGTCTGAATTTGCATTTGAATATACAGGTACAGTTTCTGTTATGTGGGGCTGTGTAAATTTTGTGCCGTTTGGTTTCTTATATTGTGTAAACAATTTGAGGGAGAGCTTATAAGAGCCATTTTGTGCATTAAGAATTGCCTGCAGATCATGATTTATACTGTTCAAAAAATTCTTAATACCACATCTTGGCTCTGATACAAACCGATAATCTCTTAATTGGCCATTAAAACTACTATGGATGGGTTCATAGCGTGGCTGCTTTGCAGGTCCAGCATTAACAGGTGCTTCATGCTTCCTTTTCACACCAGATGTGGATGGTTGTGGGGGCAATATTGATAACTGTGCAGAACAAGTATTTTTATGTATATATGTGAAGTATTGCATGTTATATTTTCTATTGCATTTGGGGCAAATTTTTGTGGGAGTTCTGCATTTGTCTGGGTTACAAATCTTTTGGTGTCTGGCCCAATTAGAGCTAAATATATTTTTATTGCACTGATTGCAATATTTTTGATTCGGCATTTTTGTTGTTTGTTTATTATATACAATTTCCTGGGATTCAAATCAAAATTCTATACTGGATCAGTTGGGTTCAGTACTGTGCTTTGTGTGTGTGTATGTGTGTATGTGTGTGTGTGTGTGTGTGGGTGTGTGTGTGTGTGTGTGTGTGTGTGTGTGTGTATATATATATATATATATATATATATATATATATATATATATATATATTATCGCCACAAGTGGGACGCACAGACTGCATTTTTTATATTACTACTAATAGTTAAGCAACATTTTTCTTACACTTTCTGTGCAATGAATTTTGAAATTAAACACTGTTTATTAAACATAACTACCCTTGGAATACTTGCTCTAATAGCGACAGATGAACAATTTTTTGTCACGGGTGGAACAAAATACATTTATTTTAATTTCTGTGAATTTCAAATAAAAAAGAAATTGTTTAAAAACAAAGTGAGAAGGTAATTGACCTTTGAATATTCTAGTGAAGTTAAAGAGGAAAAGTAACAGTTAAAGGAGAAATTGATTGCTTTTTTTGTGGCATGGGTGAGACACAATACAAAGCAAAAGTAGAGCCAAAAGTTAAAATAAACAATATGGAAAATACCTTCTGCTATTAATTAAAGTCTGCATAATACTTAATTTTTATCCAAATGATAATCTTAGATTGTTGACTTCCACAAGATAGAATAAAATTACAACATTGCATTTAATTTTAATAATTGAGATTCAGGGGCACTTTGTCACCATTTACATTTTTGCTGGTCTGTGTGATTGTGTTTCTATGTGTCCGTTTTCAAAATCATGCTTTAACATGACGTCATTACTGTATGACCAGTAGCTGTTCACTACTCTTAATTGACTCAACTGTTGTGTAAGCGACTTGTACATCTACGATTTACCAGAAACGTTTGAATTGAAACTGGAAATTATCGTGCTGAACTTTAGTTACTGTTCGATTTATGCACTGAATGAAAGTAATTGGCAATTTACCTTGATCACAAAAGACAAAACAAGTTCGAAAACTTTGACCAATCAGGCCGACATTGGCGTGTTGCGAATGTTAATATTTGAATCGCCCAGTTTTTATTCGCGTCGTTTTTAACCACCAGAAAGAGTACAAGCCTCATAACGATAACATTTGCTATCGTTATGAACATCGTTCCCATAAAATGTTTGTGTTCCTCACTAACTGGATCGTACTAACAGGTTATGGCGATTCAAGTCCAATGTTTATGCGTTTAGGACGTGCCAGCATTTCATTTTTTCCCCTTAGGCAATTACTTGGTTTTATAATTCTTAAACATCTCTTCAAAATAAATCCGACAGAGGGCAAATTTGTTGTGGAAAACATAACACGGCGAATGAGCAAAGGTTGATGAGTTGTAAGCATGAAATCAAAGCAAGCGCTGCGAAGATAGAAATTGTACTTTTTGCTGAAGATATTTGTGTCAAGTTACTTTCGATACCCATGATCCTTTGCAATGTTCATTCTGCCTACGTTGCAATAAGGAGATAACAGGAATGTGGTTCATCTGTTGTTTGTAAGTAAAAACATTGTCTATGTGCGTTTTTGTGTTTATAATTTTGGCTGACAGGTCTTTAGTAGGTTAGAGTAATTTTGTGCTTTGTAGTCATTCACGCAGAGTTCTATGATCCGCATGTTGGAAAATTAGTAGGAAAGAGTAATTTTGTGCTTTGTAGTCATTCACGCAGAGTTCTATGATCCGCCATGTTGGAAAACGAGCGACTAAATTCCTTATTTGTGTACAGAGCTATCGTACGAAGTCGATGAATGCCGATAAAACTAAGAAAACCAAATGTAAGCAACTTTTTGTTCACCTTAGATTTTCATCGTTTTCTGATGAGGATATTCAACTTGACGTCATCACGCAGTGTTCTCTGGGAAGAAATTGGGCAATCAGATTCGCACGTGTTAAGGAAAGCGTCTATGAGAAGCCTTCTTGCATTTCACCGATTTACACACTTTTCACGGTTAGGGCTTCTGAAATACACATTCCTCATATGAGCACGATAATCATACCTTGAATCACTTTGGCAAAGACCAAACGCACAATGCTTACCCGGCATGTTTCTAACGCAGGATCTGATCTAGGGAGTTCCGACATTTCCGACACCGTCATTTGCGACACTAAGGCAAAAACTGTTTTTTTCCCCGTCGCGTCATAAGCGACACTGCTTGGATTTTCCCCTACGATTTCTAATTTGTTTACCAGAAATAGCAGCCTTTGCGTACGTGCAGCAGCAATAGCGTCTCTGAAGAAAGTATTTCCCGTGTAATTATCACTTTAACCAATGTTTGTGGC
Organism: Lepisma saccharinum; assembly: GCF_977018435.1. Taxonomy (NCBI): domain Eukaryota; kingdom Metazoa; phylum Arthropoda; class Insecta; order Zygentoma; family Lepismatidae; genus Lepisma; species Lepisma saccharinum. The sequence continues at coordinate 52,155,972 of NC_139248.1, forward strand.
GAAAGGTGCAGGAGTTGGGACTGACAAACTATTACAAAACAGATCCAGACGTGCGGCTGTGTATAAGAATGAGCTCTGGCTTAACTCCCTGTGGCTCACGTCGATGATGGATGGCTGTGAGTAGTGGGAAAGTATATATTATAAACTCAATTTTAAGTGTAGAAAAGGCGAGGCTATTTGATTGAACAATCAGATTTGCTTACACTTAAAACAAAGCGAAGAGGGGCCTATACCCCAATTTTTCAGGTGTGATATGCTCTGATTTTTAAGAAATTCTGAATTTCTAGTGTAGAAAAGGCGAGGGCTCAACAGATAGATTTACCCATACTTAAAACAATGGCAAGAGGGGCTTATACCCTAATTCTTCAGCTATGGAGGTTCGGGTTTAAGTCCTCATAAAATGTGAAGCCTCCCCTGATGGCAAAATGTTAATATTGTTGTCTTGTAAATAAGGGGCTCTGGGTTCGAGTCCTGATAAAATATTTAAGATTGAAAACATGTGGCAAAATAATATGTCCACAAGTGAGATTTTGAGAATAATTACTGCTAGTTGATAGCCCCCAGATCTGAAACCCTGGTAAAAAATGTTTTACAACAATATATTGTACAAAAACTGAATTTTCTCAATTTTCTTATTTTCTCATGTTTTATAACCACTTGCTCAATACAATAGAAGAAGAGCGGGTAGGCATAATTAATTGCCTGCATGTCCTGCCGGCACGCAAGAGATAAAATCTACACGCTAGAAGGGAGCATTAATGATTTTTCTGTGCGATTCACTGAAGGGGCCATTAATCTTTCTGTGCGACAGGGGGAAAAGTGTAACATGTCTGCAACATGTAAAAGTGTAGCAAAGATTATTGAGATAAAAATACATATTTTCACACAGTGGCAATGAACTGCCCCTCTTCATGCTGAAAGCAATTCTATTCTGATAATATAAGCCTAGGCAAAGACTTGGAAAATATTATGACAGAAACAAAATCCAATTTTGTCTGTATCAAGGTCTTCAGAACCCAGTAAAATGTGGGCATATTCCATTTGGAGACGTGTTAATATTGTGGCATTGTAATCAGGGGCTTTGGGTTTGAGTTCTGTATAAGATTGAAATATATACAACTGCCCACACATAAGATATTAACTGCTAGCTGATAAACAGTTGAGGTTTGTGTGTTGTACAACAGGATAATAGAGCAAATATCTTCTAGAATTGCTCTGTGACCCTCTCATTTCTTACATCATAAACATATGATTTTTCTCCTATGAGAATAACACTACATATGGTGTCATCAGGTAATGCCTCATGGAATTCACAGATAATTTTAATGTTTGTCCTGTCATTCACCACAACTTGTTTCCTTTTTGAAGTGTTAATTACAAACATGGGTCTCTGTGCTTTGAATTCATCTGGTGTGTAATACATGTCAGTATTGCCAGTAGTGACCCTCTTGAAAGCCGAAAAGGCCTCATATAATTTGAGGAAATCATTCTTGGACATGTCTAAATTGTAATTTTCTCTGGGAAAGACCTCATTTCTGCCATTTTTAAGATATATGTTCTTGATGTTGCAGTTATCAAATTTACTTGAATTTTTTTCCTGATTGTTGTGTCTTCCAGTCTGAAACAGTACCACTACAAAATCAGGCATGTCATATTGTATACTGGAGAATGAATTTGTGGCATCAAATTCATAATAAGAACCAGATGCGGGCTTCTGTACACATTGATATGTATAAAATTGCAGAGGAATCTGTGGATTTTTTATTATATCAGCTTTGTATTTAAGAGCATAACTGGCTTCATACTCAACAACAGGGATTCTTAACTCCATAGTCTGAATCATGCATTTGCCTGCATCTGGTAGGGTATTGGGCAGAGCTTCCCCTGTAGAGTTTATTGCACTGTACCTCATCAAAGCATTATTATCATTTGCAGCTCTTCTAAATGTGATTCTTAACCCACCCTTCCACATAATATCTTTGTAATCTGAGAAGAATCCTGGCAACAGGCGCAGCATGGGGAACAGTACAGTGTGGTTCTTAGATAATATCTTATCACCAGCCTCAAATCCACCGATTTTGTAGTATGAAGCCTCGGTTTTGGATAATTTTAGTGTGGCCAAAGCTGTGGAGGTAATGCCGGGATAATCTACTCTGTTTATGACAACACCATGTTTTCTGATCTCAATTTCAGAGAACAGATGTGGCACAAAATTGTCTACAAGTCTTATATTAGAATTTGCCGGATAATCGGTACCATCGAGATTTACAACATCAAATTTGATGTATAAATCTGCTCTGTGGGGGTGTATAAATCCATCCCCTACATCAAGATCAACCTCAACCTCTGTGTTGGGTTGATTTAAATTTGCAAATGTCCTCCTGTTTGGAGGGAATGATTGTAGCTCATAACTCTCAATATTTTCCATTTTCTTCTTGTATGTATTTTTATTTAAATGTTAATCTCTATGATTGCAGTTTGTTGTGGCTCCAGCAAAATCAACTAATTCTTCTTTTTCATTAGTGACCATCAATTCAATGTAATCTATTCTATTATGACACACAGGAAAATATAATGTTGGGGATGGATTGTAGATGATGGGCTCCATGAATTCAGAATTAGGTTTGAATGTTGCAATAATGCCTGTTTGTTTGTGAGTTCCTATGCCATTTGATTTGGTGATCATACCCTCAGCCACATTACAGTGAATATTCAGAGTCTCTATGGCTAAGAATTTAGGTATATTCATAGCAGTGTGTTTGATGCCTGGTTCAAGTTTTGTGTTGTTCTCAAATCCTAACAGCTCTCCTATACTAGCCAGATCCACTGTTTCTGTGGCAGATACAATCTCTACTCTGTGAGTGACAGAATTTTGACTTAATACTATACCTCTGGGTAATTGAGCATTTAGAGTGGATAGATTATATTGCCCTGGAGTGATGACAAATTTTTCATCCCCTACTGCAATTGTGTTGTTGTGGTGTGTAATATTGGGGATTAGGTACATGCCATAAAATGCTCTGAGAGCTATTGTTTTGGGATACACTATGTCATCATGCAATTTGAGTTTCAATATTGAATTTTGGCTGGTGAGATGAAATACCCCCATGATGTTTCAGATACCACAAGGCCTTTTGAAAATCTTCAATTGATGGTTTATTTATTTGAGACATATATCTAAGAATGGATAAACACAAATGTCCGCAATTAACATCTTTGAAGTTTTGAACACGGGCATTATTGTAATAAAGATTAGGTGATTTTAGATATTTTATTAAATTTTCAGGTGGAACACCTCCAAATGAATCAAACACAAATGCCTTATTTTTTAAATATTTAAGATAACAAATCCAGTGAGTGCCCTGATTTTTGTACTTATCCAAATTAACAATGCCACACTCTTTGTTGAGTGGTTGTTCTGGTAAAGAATCAGACATGTACACACCTCTAAAATGTTTGATGCCCAGTGGCTTGATTAAAGCTTCAATATCTTGGTTTGTAAGCGGCTCTTGTTTTTTTTAACCTTATTCATGGCTCTTTTAACACCTTTGCCTTGTTTCTCAATGGCCAGGTTATGGCGCTTCAATTCATCTAATTCTGCCCTATTCTTCTTGGCATCTATTACTGTTTTTGCTATGGCGGCTGATCCCCCAGCCAAGCTCCCCACAGCCCCGAGAGCAGCTAAGATGGCAGGGATGGTAAATATAAATCCCCCCACATGGGATTTTTTTCTTGATTGCTGTAATTTTTTTAATTGGGGGGTGCTAAGCAACAATTTCTTACCATGACCCTTGGCAATACAAGAATTTTTTTTCTTGCGCTGTTTTTTGGTCAAAAGACTGTCAATAGGCCCAAGAGATTTGAGACCTGCATAAGGTATTTGATACATAACACCCTTGGCCTTCATTGTAGGTTTATTATATACATATTCACAACCCCCACCCCAGTTTTTGTTTGGTGTTCATAGCTATGGTGGTACCCAATGCGGCTATTTTTTCACTTAAAGAAGCATCTTTGCTTACAAATCTGCCAAATGCAGCCTCTTCTAATTTCTTGTCTGCAACATGTCTCTTGTCAAGATCAGAATGTGTGTTGTATGCAATATCATGGTCCCTACAAGCAGCATCTAAGGGATTAACACCAGGGTCACCTCTGTTTAATCTATGATCCAGTTTTGTGCCTGGACCACAATACTGATAGCCTGGAATGTGTAGTTCAAATAGCAGCTTGTTTATAATGTCATTAACAAGACCCCGACCCTCAGAAATATTCCAAAATTTAGGTGGTAGAGTATTAATAATTTTTATGAGATATCCAATCCCCTTAGTGTCATTCACTATAAAATTAGACAATTTGGTGCTTATCATGTCCATAATTCCAACCTTTTCATTGTAAAAATTGTGGTTCCCAGCATTTTCCTCCCCAGCTATCACCAATAACCTATCTACAAGTTTCCTGACATCATCAACCCACACAAATTCTTTAGGCAGGGTGTTGTATTGTTTGATTCCACTGCCAGTCTTGATTTGTGACCATATGGGCTTGATTAAATTGTTGTATTTTGCCCCACTGCTCGACTTGACTCTTTTTTGTGTGGGATCATTGTTCTGGTATAGAGCATCTGATTTTATTAATATTTCTTGTAATCCTCATAATCCTGATCTGTATAGCTGCCAGGCCTTTTCCTAGTCATCAGTTCCCATAATCCAGGTGTTCCGGTGTACTTAACAAAAGCACCTTTTTCTCCAAGATGAGATTCTGAATATACAATCAGATCATCTCCCATAAATGTTACTCTGAAATTGCCAATTCTATGTATGATGCTACCATCAAGCTCTGTGTCAGCATATAAGCCAAAGACCTCATCTTTATTGTCTTTAGGTGTGGTTAAATATTTTTGAGCAAGAAGCCCCAATTCAATAGGATCCTGACTGGCTTCAATTCTTCTAGGAGCAATAGGACTAGGTGTATGAATACTGGAAAGTGGGGTGAATGGATAATCTAATATGTTCCTTGCAGCTACAGGTACAAGCTCTGTGAGCAAATTTTGATTTTGCTCTGTAACAGTTTTGATATTCTTACCTAAATTATTAATAGCATCAATTACAGGCTGTTCTGTTTGTTTGTGTTTTTCATAAATTCCTCGGTTCTCTGATTTCCATCCCTTAAATCTTTTTACAAGATAATCTCTTAACTTAAGATCATCAATGATTGGCCTTTTCATGGTTATTTATTTATGTTTCAATATCTAAAAAATTGTTGATTTTATTTCTGTATTTGCCACTATTGGGTGTTCTTGTCATATCAATTGTGACAAACCCATAACTGTCCTGGTTCCAGCACTTGCTGCAAAATTTAGAAAAATCATTGTAGCTCAAGTCCCCACCTACATATTCATCATGTATGTGTTTGAGGTTGGTATGGTCTTGATGAAACACACATATAAAATTGCTGTTGTCCCGGATCAGCTGCTTGGGTATTTTTGAAAAAGTCTGTGCCAGGTAGAAGCAATCAATGTTTTTGTGTCGGCCCTGTGTAAAGAAATTTCTAACCTTGTTTTGATTATCCAGTATAATATCATCAAACACAACAACAGAATTATCGAGACATTCATGAAGTGGCTTAACATCTGGTTCAAAAGTTGCAATATCCAATCCATCATATAGCTTCATCAGCTGCTGATATTTTAATTGTTCCAAGCTCTTAGAGAAGATATACAAGTGCCTGTTTTTCCAGTCTAACCAGTTGGGTGCCAATAAAAAATTATCAACCATTAGTGTAGTTTTACCACAAGCAGATGGCCCAACAATAAGACACCTAATATTATCAGGTAGCAATTTGCCATTTCTCTTATTCTGTTGTTCAGGTTCTGGCAGCCTCTTTATAACATCCCAGGTGCTCATATTATTATTTTGTTTGCATCGATCCAGCTGTGTTCTGGAAGTCCTAGCCATTTGACAAGTAACTTGTTGCCTTTTCTGCGGATGATTTTTTCTATGAGATATGTGTCAGGCTGTTTAGTTTTGCTGAGCTCTTGTTCATAGAACCTGCCTTTGAGAATTTCTCCTCGGTGATCCTTTATTATATATGTGTTAAGGGTCCCGGGTTTAACTTGAACCACTGTAAATAATTCAGTGCTCCAGTTTCTTGTAAAGCCTCTCTTGAATAAGTGCTTATATTTGCTTATTCTTACTTGATCACCAATCTTGTATTTGGCCTTTCTTCTTGTTGGCTGGTATCTAGGATAATAAACAGTGCTGATCAATTTTTGCTCATCAGATGAAGTTACTTCAGAGGGTTTCATGTTGATTGTGGAATGGACCGAGTTGTTATATTTTTGTAGAAGTTCTGGAAGAATATTAATCCATTTATAATTACCTTGAAGTGTAAATTGTTTATACATAAGATTTTTTAAGGTTCTGTTGAATCTCTCTACAATTGAGGCCTTGAGGTCACTGTAACTCGAATAATGTTGTATTGCCTGGCTTTTAATAAATTGTTGAAACACTGAATTATAAAATTCTTTGCCATTATCTGTTTGCAAATAGCGCGGGGATCTTCCACTCTGATTGATGATTGTCCTGAAGGCTTCTGTAACACATTTTCCAGTCTTGGATTTGAGTGGCACAGCCCAGGCAAATTTTGAAAATGTGTCTATTACAGTGAGTAGATACTTGTAGCCCTTGTTGATTTTGTCTAAGTTTTTCAACTGCCCACTTGCCATTTCAATCAAGTCGCTTTGCCATAAATCATCTATGCTCTTTGTGACTACTGGGAGTCTCTTAAAATTATGTCGGGCTTGTCTGTGTAATTCATCAACAATAATTTGTCTAGACATAATATGTAAACAAGAATATTGCAACTATAGGGTGTTCAGCAGCTGAAACTGCAGGATTTTCTAAATATAATTTGTCTCCTATTTGTATTTTAAATTCCAGAGAGCCATCATCTTCAACATATGCTGTTTCTAATGTATTGGGATCTGTAAAATCCTCCAATTCTACACTAGTGATTTTCACTTTGTTGTTAGCATTTGTTATTGATAAGGTGGGGTAGTGGTGTGCCTGTGGTTGAAGCCAATATTTGATCTTGATTGGTCTCAATGTGCCCCCAACAAAAAATTGGTAATAAAATTGTGCAGGGGACAGCATATATATTTTGCCACCTGGTGTAAATGGAGAATCATATTCTTTGTTGGGGATGCTGTACAATTCAAGAATTACTGAATGTTTAGGATTTTCAATTATGCCTGTTATTTCCTTTTCTGCTGTGAGCAATCTGCTTGTTACAGATTCAAGGTGCTCATTGATGGTTCTAACAACATCATCATGGCCTGGCTTGATTTTTATGTCCACAACAAGTTTTTTGTATTGTTGCACAATTTCTTGAAGCTGGGTGGCAAAAACAGACAGAGCATTTGCTTGATTGGATTCCATGGTCCCTAGCTGTTGCTTGATATTAGCTACAATTTGTTGCAAATTTTCAACAACTGCCAATTTTGAATTTTGAGCAGTAAGATCATGGACTTGTCTTCTGATATCCTCAAACAGGGCATGCAGTTCATTAATATGTTGATTGGTTGGTAGAGTGGCCACTGTCTGTGTGAGATGTTTGATCTCTGCGTGGATATTCTTGATATCTTCTGATTTCAATATCCTATTCACTGCCCTCTTAATATTTTTAAGTTCCTGTGATGTAGGCAGATTTGATACTGTATTTTGCAAAAATTCAAGTGCCAATTTTACATTGTTTAATTCAGAAGCATCAGCCACATTTTGCATAGCATTTTGGAGCAGGGCTATATCTGCCTGAGAGGGTGTGGATTGTTGTAAAATTTCAAGTTTTGTTTGGATATCATCTATCAAATGATGAAAATGAGACAGTTCAGATTCAGTGTTGAGGTTTTCAAGCTTTGTGATTTGTTGCTGGACACTGACAAGGGTATCTACAATCCCAGGCAATCGGGATTCAAGTACATTTGACAAATCACTTTGCACTGCTGCTATTGTACCTTCAAGATGGGTTATGGAACTTTGAATTTTTCCAAAATCTTCATATGTTTCAAGTTGCAGCTTAATATTTGCAACACTTCGAGTTATTGCATTCAAAGCATCAGAAGATGGCAAATTGTTCATAAAATTTTCAAGTGTCTCAATTTTTTCTTTAACCTCGGCTATGGCATTGTTCAGAGGGTCCAGATTAGGTATTTGGAGTGACTGAATCTGTTCCTTTAGAGTGGAAATCACTAGATCAAAATCTTCTTGTGATTTTATGCTTTTGACAATTGTTTGGAGCTGTGCCTGGACATTATTTATTTGCTCTTCCAATTGTTGTTTCAATTGCTCAGAGTTGTTAGCCTGGGTCTTAAATTTGGCTTGAAGAGCTGCTACAGCTTCTTCTAAACTTTGAAAATTATCCAATGTGGCCAAATCAGTATATTTCTGAAGCAACAATTTGAGTTCAGAATCAATTTTAAGAAGAGGGTCCATGCATTGTGATTGTAAATTTGTAATTTCTAATTGAAGACTGGCATTGAGTGTGGTTTGTAAAGCTTGTAAATCACTTCTTAATTTCTTGACTCTGACATCAAGCATCAAAATCTCATCACTGTGATCTTCATGTCTTGTATGGCCAAAAATATCATTAGGCATTTTTGATTTAGTGGTTATTTATTATAGAGTATCTGATTCTTAATTCTATAAAAATGGGTATAAGCTTGTCATAAGATCCAGGGACCTCAATATATAAGCAGTCACCAGCAGAAACAGTATAAACAGTGCCAGAAACCATGTTTGAGTGCTTAATTCTATAAATATTTCTCCCTACTGAAATTTTGACATTGCCCTCAGGGGTTGTAATAAATTGCAATTGACCACCTACAGGTAATTGGTAGTGATTTAAATTATTGTTAAATATGTACAATATTTTGCCTGTTTCATCATCAACATCTGTAAATATGCTGTTCAGGTGAATAATTAACAAGCCACTCAGTTTAGATATGATATCAGAAGAGGGTTGTGGTGTTGGCAGCTCCATAATAGCCTGTTTTTTGAACCCAAATAAGTTCATAGGCATGTTTATTTATTTCAAATCATGCTCTGTAATTGGACATTGATTGCCATTTTTCAAATCACAATGACCCCATGGTAAAGTATGTATGCCACATGATAAAATGCATCTCTTATCATCATGTGGGTCCAGAGCCACTTTTCTTACAATATTGCTTGTCAATAAGTGATCCACACTCTGGATTCTGGATTCTGATGTTTTGATTAAATTCTGGGATTTGAGGCAATTTTCATAATCTTCAAATTCAAGCTCTTTGTCAACAGTCACTCTGCCAATGCCCTTGGCTTTTTTGACAACACCACTACATGTTTTAAAACTGTACATCTTGGCACTTAACCCAGCAAATTCCACAATAACATCACCATGTGTCTCATCTTTTAACTTGCCAGGCACCTTTTTGTTGTGGGGTTGAATCCTTGTATGTTCACTGGTATCAAAGTATTTAAACAATTCAGGCTGTGCAATATCTTGATAAAAATTTTCTGTTTTAATATCAAGAATAAAACTATCCGTGTCCATGTACATCAATTTTATATTATCACCATAAAAAGGTTTCAACACATCATAATACAATGTTAACATATGTGATTTGGCCAATTCCAATATTGCAGCCCCTACATAAAAAGGTTTATCAAACTTAATTTTTGTTTTTTTCATGTTGAAAAGTGCCATATTTTCATCATAAATTCTTCTATAATTGAAATTAGGCTTTGCAACCAATTTTTTGCTCAGGCTGGGGTCAGTAATTATTTTAACATCGGTATGTTTTCTGACATTTTCAATTGTTTTGCCATATACAGAATTGACCATCAATTTAAACAAGGTCTTATCAAATTGGCTCTTTTCAGATGTTCGAAGCTCTGTATTTGTATCAATGTATGGCTTCAACCATTCTGAGTGCCTGAACCTCAAAACTTTTCCAAGTTTGGTTACTTGAACACCATGTTTCATCAGGAACTGGAGGTTTTTGTAATATATGACATAGCCTTGTTTTGGATCCAGTGTCATCATGAGCTTCTTCTGTTTAGAGCCAGGTGAGCACTTAACCTCAGGAATTGGGGGCAGATCAGAAAATTTATTGTGCAAATCATCAGGAATTGTCAGATCAACCTCTAAGAAGAGGCCATAATTACTGTCATCAAAGTCCTGAAGATCTTCAATATTGAAATCTTCAACCCATTCAAGCCCTGCATATGGCAGTTTTTGCATCATGGCATGACCATAGAGGCTGTTTGCATCCACATATAATATATAATTTGATGGCCGTGCTGGATCATAACCACGAATATATTTGTTATTTGCTCTGGCATATCTCTGAGAACATTGCACCATGCCCCCTCTTATACATTGCTCCATGAACAGATACATATCTTGATCTTGGATAAGATCCAATTGTATGTTAGTGTTTAAAAACATTGCAGCCCATGCTAGGCCTGGGGCACTGTAAAAATATATTGGATCCAGTCTATAATTTTGCATGGAAGATTTTCTGAATGCCTGCAGTATATCAGCTAAGAGGGTCACATCAAGTTTTAAATATGCCATGTGATAATCACCAAATGTCTGGCATTTTAAATTGTTCCACATCAATTGGGCATGGTGATAATCTTCATCAGTGATTCCAGATCCTCTGATTTTGCTGTAAAACTCTTCTTGTGGTGGCAGAGCACACTCATCAAATTTAGAAAAATCTGTAACATAATCATATGGATATACACCCTTCCGCCTAATTAATTTCAGGTCCTGATTTGGAAACAAGGCACATGTGATTTTGAATTGATCATCAGATAATTGAGTGGCCAGTGTGGCCAGGCTAGCAGATAAAATTCTGTAAGAATCAAGAAATCTTATGTGAATAGGAACACCATTAACTTTAATTATTTTGCTAATAGATATATATTTCTCATCATTTTCAGCTAAAATATTTAAATTCTGCTTGTCAAACCCCTCATATCTGATCAAATGATGGAAATCATAATTGGATGCTCCATGGCAAAATATGGGGACAAATCTTGGTCTCTTGATCTTAATATTACAGCTATTACACAGGGCCATTTTGAATTTACCATCTGTATGAGAATGGTGTTTCACCTTGATATTTGTATCTGAAAATTCAGAATCACATACCGGGCATTTTTCTGCATTGTTAAAATCTTCAATCTGTTTCTCTGTTAAAGGCAACATGGGTTTTGATTTTAATAAGATGTTAGATGCTATGTCATGGCACTCATTTTCTATTCTATGTGCAAATATTTTGATGGCATCTGCTCCCATGTGTGAATATTCTTTACTAACAACACCATCCTGTACAACAACATAATAAAAACTGGAAGGTTCATGTAGCTGGTATGGTGTAATTGAAGATTCTTCAGGATCTGGATTGCAGAATGCAAGAGGTTTGAGATTTGATTCAAAATCACAGACTATATATGCTGGGTGTTCCGACAAGGCTTCAAACTTTTTGAATTTGACATTTTCACTTGGCATTGGCATCACCATATGAACAGGTTTATGGTTGCCACAATATTTCAGATGCTCAATTAACTTGTTTTTGGCAATTTCTGCATTCACTTTACAAACCCCTTTTATTATTTTTTTACCATCAAATACACTTAAACATCTTCTGCACAACTTGAATATTGTATTGGATTTATCTAGTTGTGTTCTCACTAAAGCTTCAAGACTGTGTATCAGAGTGTAATGATATGTGCCATCCCCTTCAATTAAGAGCAAATCAATCGGAACAGCAGATTCATCATCAATTGTACTGATTCTGAGAGGTTCTATCAAGCAATTGCCACGGCCAGTAGAACAAATAAATACATTAATAGATAATTGTTTGCCATTGATATGCCTGGCCTTTTTTTCAAATTTATCAATATTCTGAACAGACATTGGATATTCTAAACGCTCCATTGCATCATCAAAATTGTGTTCATATTGTTTATAATAAGTTATTCTCTCAGGATTTCTTAAAACTGGAAACAAAGCAGCTAATATACACCACAAAAAGCATTTCTGGTCGGTATTTTCAATATTAACCACGGCTCTTTTGTTTTTAATATTGTCAGGTAATGGCAGATATGTAGATCCTTGTAATGGGCTGAATTCAGAAATATTAACATATAACTTGTGTGGAGATCCGCATAGGCTCCATCCAGACTCTTTTGCTGCAAATTCAGAGTGTTTAATATTCAATTGATCCATCAAACTGCTTATTATTCTGTCTAAATTTGTATTTGAATATACAGGTACAGTTTCTGTTATATGGGGCTGTGTAAATTTTGTGCCATTTGGTTTCTTATATTGAGTATACAATTTGAGGGACAGCTTATAAGAGCCATTTTGTGCATTTAGAATTGCCTGTACATCAGGTTTTTTACTGTTCAAAAAATTCTTAATGCCACATCTTGGCTCTGATACAAACCGATAATCCCTAAGTTGGGCATTAAAACTGCTATGGATAGGTTCATAGCGTGGCTGCTTTGCAGGTCCAGCATTAACAGGTGCTTCATGCTTCCTTTTCAGACCAGATGTGGATGGTTGTGAGGGCAATGCTGATGACTGTACATAAGAATTACACTTATGCCATTTGTAATATGCCTTGCTTAATATTTTATGGCATCTTGGACACATTTTTGTGGCCTTTCTGCATTTCTTAGAGTTACAAATACGGCAATGCCTAGCCCAATGAGAACTAGATATATTTTTATTACACTGATTGCAATATTTTTGTTTTGGCATTTTTGTTGTTGTTGTTTATTATATAAAATTTCTTGGGGTTCAAATCAAAATTCTATGCTTAATAAAAAATATCAGCTGGGTTCAGCAGTTAGTGGCTGAGCTGGTGCTTTTATACCCAAACAACAGCAGTAACTAGGTTTTGGTGATAGTTTTGCTCTATTATGTTGATGTGCAACACACTTCACCAGGTTTAAAACCTCATCTCTATATCAACTAAATACAATTCAAAATTGGATTTTGAACTGTGCAATAAATATTCTGTAAGTCTCACTTGTGTTTATATTAACAGAACAAGACAAAACCAGAATTGTATTCAGGATTGCATGTTTTCATACAAAAAAGCCATATTTTTGACAAGTTTATAAACAACAATCACACAGATATAGCTTTTACACACATGGCCGAATCTGTCTGAGCAGAGGAGGGAGGAGGGTTTCAGATCTGGGGGCTATCAACTAGCAGTAATTATTCTCAAAATCTCACTTGTGGACATATTATTTTGCCACATGTTTTCAATCTTAAATATTTTATCAGGACTCGAACCCAGAGCCCCTTATTTACAAGACAACAATATTAACATTTTGCCATCAGGGGAGGCTTCACATTTTATGAGGACTTAAACCCGAACCTCCATAGCTGAAGAATTAGGGTATAAGCCCCTCTTGCCATTGTTTTAAGTATGGGTAAATCTATCTGTTGAGCCCTCGCCTTTTCTACACTAGAAATTCAGAATTTCTTAAAAATCAGAGCATATCACACCTGAAAAATTGGGGTATAGGCTCCTCTTCGCTTTGTTTTAAGTGTAAGCAAATCTGATTGTTCAATCAAATAGCCTCGCCTTTTCTACACTTAAAATTGAGTTTATAATATATACTTTCCCACTACTGCTGTGTGTGATGGAAGATGCGCCAAACCACGACATGTTGAGAAAAGTTTTGGATTATTTCGTTGAACAACTCTGTTTTCGTCATTTCCATGTGGAACTGCTCCCAACAGCGGCACAGGACTAACAATGCAGTCGAGGGATGAAACCATACAGTTAATGTATTGACGGAAAAGTCAAGTCCTAACGTGTACCAATTAGTGAAGACTTTAAGATTAGAAGCCGTGTACAACGACTACTTATGTGAGAGGAAGGTCTTGAATCTTAAAGGGAAACGTAGACGACGTCAGTACATTACATTAGATGAGAGAATACAAAGAGCGTTTGCCGACTATGAAGTTGTGACGGTCCTGTGAATCCGCACAATATAATTATATGTTTATTGAAATTATTAATTTCATATTATAAAAATCACTTTATATTAACGTTTAAAAAAAATGTATAATTATTACTTTGTACAACGTTCATTATGTTTTATGTTATTCATTGCACTCTACGCTGTATAAACGAGATATTTGGAATTCTAACGTTGCTATAGCAACGAGAATCAATAGTCATTATGTGGTAGTGTGTCTGACAAAAAAATGGAAATATAGGTAATAGTGAACTGCATATTGCTTAGTTATTTCACTAATATATAGACCCATAGAAGTTGTATCTTCACCTTCGCGTTTTAGTTTCAAATATTTATGAACGAAATATAATCGTGCAAATGATTGACTTGTGAACGTCACAGTATAATTGGTGGTCCAGTATTGTGGAACGTTATCAGCACGATCTTAAGTGATGTGTTTTGCGTATGTGTTAACTTACACCATTGTTTTCGTGAATCTAGTTTGTACATAAATTTCTATTATGTACGCATCAAGTAATCCTTATAATCTGAGATCCAAAACAAGTCTTACAGCTAGATCTATCAATTGTGGTGACGATTCTGATGAATCACAAAATAAGAATGGTGCCATGAATATGGTGAAGTGCTGCAAAGATCCCGATAAGGAAAGGTTGGTAGCTTGTGAAAATTGTGGCCATTGGTATCATTTACAATGTTTGGGTTTGTCTGATAAGCATTGGGAATTATACCAGTTAAATGAAAATTATTTCTGTAGAGATTGTGATCCATCTTATGATCCGTTCAGTATTGAAGCTTTTGTGCAATGGAAAAGAAGTCAAGAAAATGTTCAAGAAGTTGACATTCGTCCTTCTGTGTTGGCAGAGACATCAACGGGTCAAAGTAATGTTCCTTTTCAAATGTTTGATCTGCTGGCAGAGTTAAGAAAAATCAGCGAGTCACAACAGATGGAATTTACAAAAATTAGGGAAACTCAAAAGCTCGAGTTTACAAAAATTAGGGAAACTCAAGATTCTATGAGGCAAACTCAAGAGTCTCAACAGCTTGAGTTTACAAAAATGAGGCAAACTCAAGAGTCTCAACAGCTTGAGTTTACAAAAATCAGGGAATCTCAACAGGAAATTCAAAATTCACAGCAACTACTCAAGCTTGACTTCCACGAATTGAGTACATCGTTACGAAAGGAATTAGCTGAAGTTGCCGAGTCCTGCAAATTAGCAACGCGTTCATTACATCAGGAAATGGAAAGAGAAGTGCAAGGACTAACAGAGAAAATCGAGGAAGTCAACACTACTTGTGCAGTGAATTCTGATAAACTTGCTGGATTGAATAATCAGATTATAGAATGCCAGAACAATGTTTCAGGGTTGTCTCGGCAAGTTCATAGACTTGAAGTCGTTGTGAGCAAGGACGAAATAACGAAGCGCGTAGAAGCATGTGAGGAAAAGATTACTAAGTTAACATCAAATATTTCGACTAATGTTGAATCAAGTAATCCTGTACAAGTTTACAGTTCTCATGTGAATGATAACTGTCAACCTGGTATTCCTGCACGGAACCTAACCTCTCCTAAATCATCTGATTCTTCAGCGTGTGATGTTTCTGATGACGAACACAATCGCATTGCTTCACAAAGACACAAACGTTCTAGAAATAATCGCATGAGAGCTAGTAATACTAACAAGTTATGTCAATCTACCCGTTCTTTATATTCTGATGGTTCTGGGCAGGAAAGAAAAAGGCAAGTTAACCAAAAG
This sequence comes from Lepisma saccharinum, assembly GCF_977018435.1. Lineage (NCBI taxonomy): Eukaryota > Metazoa > Arthropoda > Insecta > Zygentoma > Lepismatidae > Lepisma > Lepisma saccharinum. The sequence continues at coordinate 52,171,777 of NC_139248.1, forward strand.
TCATCAAACCCGCAGAATCATCGATGTGATTATCCTGAGAATTGTGTGCGTTCGTTTACTCAAGAACCTCGAAGGTTGATAAGATTGAATGAACTTACTGTTCTTCCTAAATATTCTGGAGATCCTGAAAAATCAAGCCCACGTAAGTTTATTAAAACTTTATCGTCCTACTTAGACTTACTGCAAGTTCCTGACATGCAAAGGCTTGAATGTATTACTAATTGTTTCCAAGGACCTGCAGAAGGTTGGTATAATACTCATGTCGATTCGTTTACATCGTACAAACAGTTTGTTGACGAATTTCTGAATCACTACACGTCTTATTCGTTAACTCAGGCTCAATTATCTGAACTTAGAAGTCGTAAATATGATCCTAAATCGACGAGTAGTATGGAAGTTTTTGCTATTCGTACGCATTCAGCATATTATAATTTAGTTGATCGTCCGAATGATGCAGAAGTTATTGACATTTTAATCAATCAGTTGCCCACATCTATTGCACAAACAATATTAGCTGCAAGATTAGTTAAAATGGATGATGTAATTGCGTTACTAAAGAGGTTGGATTTAGTGAATTCAAGATCGAACAAGAGTTTTAATGTTCATGATAATGTACGTGAAAAAAATTTCCGACATGATGGGAATAATTCTAAAAGTTTTACCGACAATAATAGTGCAAGGGCAAAACTGAGAGTTCAAAGTGTTGCTAAAAGTTCATCGTTTGTGAACGATGATGAACCTAATGCAAATCAAGGTTCAAGACGTAACGTAAGACCTAATGATAGTGTTCATTTTGTTTCTTCTAGCGATGAAAATAAAATAATTAAGATTCCACGTACAGATGTTCCATTTGTTGCTGAAAACCAACAATCAAACTCCAGCCAGAAGACGATGATATTTAATAGAAATAATAATTTTGGGAAGCCTAACCTAACTAACAGACCATATAATCGTTACAGACGTAATGGTGCAGGAACTCAAAATTTCCGGCAAAATAGAAGTCCACAAAACTCTCGATACTTCAACAATAATGGTAGATTTATGAGCAACAGTTTCAATGCCAGAAACGAGCAAGAACAACAGCAATTTACACTGCATCCTAACTCTCAGTTCTCTAACAATAATTTCCACTCATTCCAACCATGCAGTGTATGTGCCAATTGCGGATATTCGTCTTCTCAGTTGTCAACGGGAAACAGTTGCAATGCAACTGCAGTGGCGAATACTCCATTGAATGAAAATGCTCCATCTTTCGATCCAAGAGAAACTTCTTGTAAACAGTTCATTTCTTCTGCCCCTGAAGCAACATTAAACGAACGTCGCGGGTGAACGTGGACCAGTTTGCTCGCACTAACATAATGGAGGGTCCGTCTAAATCATATCGTAGTGATAATATAAGCACAACTTGTCAGTATGCTGTATTAAGTAATTCCGTTTTATCTGAAGTTGATCATTGTTATCCACTTTCAATATTTTTCCAGTTAGATTGGTACGAAGATGAACCTACTTGGACTTTAAATGATACTGGCATACCTACTCCTATTACTGATCAACCTCTGATCACAGGAACAGTTTGCGGTATTACAATACAGTGTGTCATCGACAGTGGAAGCCAATGTAATTTAGTCAGTTATGAATTATGGTGCAGTATAAAATCAATTATTCCGAGTGCCAAACTGGATACAGTGGATCAACTTAAGTTATTGCCGTTTGCAGGACATCAGAAGTTTCGTGTTGCTGGTCGGAAGATTATAAGTATTTCAATTAACTCGGAAGTTTTTTCTTTGGAGATGTTTGTATTGAAGCAACTGCATGCTGAATTAATTCTCGGAATACCATTTTTAAGGCAATACAAAGCTGTACTCAATTTTAGAAGAAACGAAATTAGTTTGATGGCATCTACTGGTTCCGAACTAGTTCAGCCATTTAACTCTAGCAAAAGCACAACTGATAGGGATCGCTGCCAGATGCAGGAAGTTACTATAGTCAAAGAAGCAGAAAATTTACTTATCGTTTCTCTAGATCAGATCACAACGAAGGTACGGTCGTGTGAATCACTCAGCACGGAGCAGCAGTCTCAGCTTGAGAATCTAATAATAGAATATCATAGGTTGTTTTCTGATCGACCCCGATCTGCATTCGTAGAACCTTATCAAATTGAACTAGACACAAAGGAACCAATTAAGGCACCTACATATCCGGTACCGTTCGCCAAAAGAGCAGCGTTAGAAAGGGAACTAGAAAAATGGAAAGCCTGGGGAATAATTAAAGAGATGTCTTCGCCTTATTTAAACCCTGTACATATCGTACCAAAATCTAACGGTGAGTGGCGTCCAGTGGTGGATTTTCGGCGCCTAAACCAACATGTAATTTCACCACTTACCCATGTTGAACCGATAAACGAGCTACTTCAACATTTTAAGGGTGCAAGATATTTTTCTTCGATTGATCTCTCCTGTGGATATTTTCAAATACCACTTACTCCCGACTCGTATAAGTACACAGCTTTTTCGTATCGAGGACGACAGCACGTGTTTTGTTACTTGCCATTTGGTATAAAATCAGCTGTTTCTGTTTTTGTTGAGAGAATGAATAAGGTGTTTGGACCAGAGACTCATTCATTTCTGATGATATATGTGGATGACATTTTAATATTTAGCCCAACAATAGAGAAACATTTTGAACATCTTGATTATGTTCTACAGACATTGCAGAAGACGAACATGTCCATAAAATTTGCCAAATGCAAATTTTTCCAAACTGAAATTAAGTTTTTGGGTCATGTGGTGTCTGGTTCCGAGATTAAGGTCGATCATGATAAGGACTCAGCTATTCTACAGTTTCCTGTTCCTCAAAACAAGAAGTCACTTCGCAAATTTTTAGGACTGGCAAATTGGAGGAATCGTTTTATACAGGGATTTTCAGATATCGCTAGTCCATTATATCATCTTTTACGCAAGAATGTGCCTTTTTATTGGACACCTCAGTGTCAAGAAGCTTTCTTGTTACTAAAGAATGCTCTAATTTCAGCACCAGCATTGAGTCAACCCGACTTTGAGTTGAGGTTTTGTGTTTCTGTTGATGCAAGCCAGAAAGGATTGGGTTGTGTACTTTGGCAAGTTGATAATGGTGAAATTCGTGTAATACAATACGGCAGTCGTGCTCTTAGAGGAGCAGAGATTACATATAGTACACACGAATTGGAATGTTTAGCTATATTATTTGCTCTGGAGAAATTTGCTATATATCTTAAAGGAACTGATTTCAACTTATATTCGGATCATAAGTCGTTGTCTTGGCTTAAAACTGCACAATCACTTAATTCTCGTCTTACGAGATGGGCTCTTAAACTGCAGTGTTTTGATTTCACGTTATATTATGTCCCAGGAGTTTCGAATAATATTGCTGATACGTTGAGCAGATTTCCGCCTTGTACTACTTATTGTGCACTTGATGATAAATTATATATCAATCAAGTAATTGTGGAAGATTCACAAGATGGTACTTCTTCTATTTGGCTAAAAGCTCAACGAGCAGATGAAAAATGTAATAATATAATTTCTCACCTGGAAAATAGTACAACTGATAAAGACTTTTCAAAGTATCTTCTTCACGACAAAATTCTTTTTTATAAACCCAATTCAGAAGAAATTTGTAAACTTGTAGTGCCACGTGAGCTTATACCTTTGGTATTGCACAAAATGCATGATTTAAATGGACATTTTGGTTATCAGAAGGTTTTATCAGCTTGTAGAAGGGCATATTTTTGGCCGTACATGAGGAAATCTATTAGAAATAACCTGAAAGATTGCTTAGAATGTGCACGAACCAAGATTGTAGGTCGGCCGTTGCGGAGAGATGAATATCACGTCGTTTCTCACCAACCTCACGATTTCCTCTCTATTGATTTAATCGGAAAATTACCAAGATCACGTACATATGAATATCTCCTCACAATTGTGGACGTTATGTCAAAGTTTGTTATGATTTATCCGTTAAGAAAAGCGACTGCCAGGGAAATTATCAATCGTTTTGAAGAACAATATTTTAAACATTACCCTGTATGTAATGTATTATTATAAGATTGTGGAAGCCAATTTACATCAAATGAGTGGAAAGCCTACATGGATTCAAGGAAAATTAAGCATATTACTACCACTACATACAATCCGAAATCTAATCCTATTGAGAGGTACAATAAGGAGATTGTTAGATTACTGCGATTATTCTGCAATGATAATCACACCAGTTGGTATCCAAAAATAAATTCTATTATTCAGTTACTAAATCATTCTTGCTCTTCAGTTACCGGATTATCTCCTAGTGAATTTTTCTTACATGAAGAGATGAAGGACACAATATTTGAAGAAATCGGCTGGCCGGAGCAAATTAAATCTTTGCCATGGAAACGCAAATTGTTTTTAGCGGAAATCAGGACTAGACAATCTAGAAGAAGTAGAAAGATTAAGAATGCATTGAACTCGATTAAACTTCAAACAGGAGATTTGGTTATGATAAAAAATAGGCAAGTTAGTTCTAAAATTAACAGCCAGATTCATAAATTGTTCAACTTGTATATTGGGCCATTCCTTGTCAAGGAAATTAAGGACAATAATGCAATTCTTTACACAATGAACCAGCAATATTATGACAAGGTGAACTTTTCAAATCTTCGAGTGTTTAACTGTTCGGAAGAAAAGAGGAATCAACTCTTGTCTGAGAATTAAATTTATGAGAGTAGATACTTGAAAAAAAATGAAACCATTCTGTTTATTATTTTGTACAATTGAATGTTGTATTATGTTCTGATTTGTTATTACCTGTTAGGCACAAATCTGTTTATGTGCACGTTGTTGTCGAATGTCAGATAATATTGTCCATTTGTAACTTTGTTGTAGTTATGTTGATACACATCTGCCTGATTTATAAATGAAAACTCCTCCTCGTTGTTTCGTAGTTTTCATTTTCCCGGAGGAGGGGAATGTTGTGACGGTCCTGTGAATCCGCACAATATAATTATATGTTTATTGAAATTATTAATTTCATATTATAAAAATCACTTTATATTAACGTTTAAAAAAAATGTATAATTATTACTTTGTACAACGTTCATTATGTTTTATGTTATTCATTGCACTCTACGCTGTATAAACGAGATATTTGTAATTCTAACGTTGCTATAGCAACGAGAATCAATAGTCATTATGTGGTAGTGTGTCTGACAAAAAAATGGAAATATAGGTAATAGTGAACTGCATATTGCTTAGTTATTTCACTAATATATAGACCCATAGAAGTTGTATCTTCACCTTCGCGTTTTAGTTTCAAATATTTATGAACGAAATATAATCGTGCAAATGATTGACTTGTGAACGTCACAAAATGCATAGAGATCTTAAGCGCTTTTTGAGTAGAATGGTGTACGTTCAGAAATTAGAATGAAAATAGTAAGATGGTGGTTCAACTACAAGAGAAACGACACGCATTCTACATTTCTACATTGACAAGGGTTTGCAGTCTGCTCCTATACTGACAGAGGATGTAAAAATTCCGTCATTGACAAAGGATAAATACATCCAGCTTTTAAATACCCAGCTTCCATGATGCCAGTGTGAAGGAAAACTAATAAAGGTTTTTAAAAAACACACAAGCTTCCATGATGCTGCCAGTCCTAAGCGTGGATAAAGTGTGACGGGAAGCTATTTACACTTTGTGTCGCAGATGAAGGTGTAACAACTGTCATGGAATATATTTTCCATATTTTTCGTAGATCTGTATGTCGCATATGACGGCAGAAATGCTAGTGTCGCATACGACGGTGTCGCAAAAGTCGTGGATTCCTGATCTAGTTGCTCCATTTATAGCGCAGTGAATTGTGGGGAAGTTTTTCACTGAATTTCAACCATTAAGCCTTGACTTCGCCATGAAAAACAAGGCGAAATAATTAAATGAAGTTTTGTCATGCTGATTACGAATATGCCATTCCTTTTTCTCAATATTGATAGTTTTCCTAAAAATCTTATATATTCATATCTAGTAAGAGAGTGCTGTATAATGATAATTGCATAATATACGATACTAAAAGAGTTATAGGCCTACATCTTAGCTTTCCAACCTTCGACGAACTATAACAAAATGTGCAATACACACTGCAATGCATTATTTGCAATATAATTAAATTGAAAATATTAATTTCTAGGACTCGGAAGTTGATGACCTAAAATTATTTTTAAAAAATACCAATAGAATGACCTTGAAAATATTTCAAAATTACCTATTTATAAAAAAGTTTTAAAAATATGACCTAAAATATTTCGATCTTGAAATGAAAGTGATTTTTTCATAAATTACAATAAAGTAGTTGAATAATTCGATAAAACCGCTGGTTTAAAATACATCTTTATTTTTACTTCAAGGTTACATAATATACCACTATTTTTTTCTGTATGTCATTCACCTTCCTTCAGGGTGCGCCTTCCACGATTCAGTAGTCGGTCAGGATCTGAAAATACAATTGTGTTTCGCGTAGATGAGATTATATATATATATATATACATACATATACTTTTTTATGTTGTGAATAATTTTACTTGAAATCCACAGATTAAAACGATGGCCAGCAAGGGAACCTCAATGTATTTTAAGTTTGCTGAGGGAAAAATAACTTAACCATAATTAATTATTTAATCCATTCCCAAATATTTCACTTAAAATAATATCGTGCTTTTTGATTGACAATAGTTTCGATTAGAGGCATGCTTGCTAAAAAGAGCATGTTAGGAAATTTAAATATGCAAGATAATGTTAGCAAATGTATATAAAATTAGCGAAATAACAGGGAAAGAGCAAAAGGGAACCAACAATTTTTAAAAAGTGCAACAAAAGAGCAATAAAATACCGAAAAAGACGGAAAATGCAAACTAGTGCAAAATAAAAACAACATTTTCTGGTTCTAATTGAAGGGAAACAACCTAGTACAGGTTTAACTTTGTCTTCAAGGCCCAGAGAAGAAATATTTTTCATCAACTTCATAGCCGTACTACTACTACTAATAATAATAATAATAAAAAACCCATGGCTCGACAACCCTCGAAAGGGTCTTTGTCTATCTCCCGACTGCCAGTCTCCCTCCCACAACCCTACCTAGAGCTGTGGAGTTCTTCAACCGGTAATGGGGTGACGTGAGATCAGCACGTCGAACCCCCAGTCGTTATAGAAGATTGTTAAGACCGGGTTACGATACTCACTCGTAGCTCCCCAATTTTCTCACAATGGTGGGTTGCCACCGGTCCTATACACAGGCCGAGAACCCAGAGACAGAACCCAGGCGGACTCGAACCCATGCCGTCCCGCAGAACCACAGCGTCTCAGACAGCAGGGCCACGGAGGACAACTTAGTTATTTAGAACCTTCAATTCCAATAGCTTATCATGGTTACAATTAAATGTACAAGATAGGCAATACCTTTGTCATAGCGTTCGACAAGTATTTCATTCACATCTCCCCAATCTGAACTCAGCGAGTCGCAATTCTGTAGCCATTTTATGCCCCATTGGTAGACAGCATTGAATTTATAATTACAACAATTCTCTGTTTATTTTGCCCCAAATCGTTCACGAAAATTCCTGTACAATTATCCTAAAATATAGTTATTCTGTGTAAGTACTGAAATTAAAGTTTGTGAGTTCCGAGATAAAACTAACAACAATAATATTGATCCACATTAGCCAGATTATGTTTGTAGTCTTACTTGTGTAAAATATTATTTGGTATACTCCTCAAACATTCAAAGTAAATTGACAGCTATTCTTGTTTATTTTAGTTGTGTGTATTCACACGGTCGCTTCTGAACATAGTGTAAACACACATTACTCTTTTCTTTTTCAGGTAAGGTTTCCGTTGGTGCAAGCGGCTGAAGAATGATTGGAATAAGTGTTACGAAATCTGCTTTTTGGAACGGATTCTACCATTTTACACGTAAGTTGTTTGATGATTCTGTTATCCAGATTTATATTTTGAGCATGCTGGTTCCACAAGGCAAAAATGAAAAATTCCTGTTTTTTTTTTTACAATTTGGCAAATCCAAATTATATTGTTGGATATGGAAATTATTAATGTTTTATTGTTTCCTCTGCAATTAACACTTAGTTCGCAAAAGCAACCGCATGTGAAGTTATGAAAGTCCATTTGATGGTGATTTTTGAGAATTTCCAAGATGGTAACACTGTTGAAGAGTGTCATTATTTAAGTTAATTAACCTTTACATTGTCTAATGTAATAATCTCAAATACTTCATTTTTCTTTTAAAGAAATAATCTGTAAGTCTTCTGACGTCAGTCATGTCTCATCTCTCTCATTGACGTTAATCTGGTGCAGAAGAGCATTGGCATGCATATTAATACACTCTAACAAAGCGTTTTACATTGTAATTATGATTGTATTAAAGAATACATTTTGATATACCTGCTACACGGTATGTCGAATATCAAACACCCTGCTGTGCTCGGAAATAGCTTCGTATAGCATGTATAGATAAGCGCTCTCCTGCCATCTCGTGGTCGTCCTCGGAACTACGAGCGCGGAAGACGTTACACATTTCATTCATAGATGTCGCTAGCAGGCATGAATGAAAGAATACGGTCGAGACTGTAGCGCCAGGAGGCAGTATTGCGAACTATCTAGAAAGTTGAACAACATTGTGAGCTTCCCTCCTTAATTCATTTTCACAAGAAAAATGAATTGGGAGGATGAGGAGGAGATTTGGGGGGGGATGCATAGTTGGACTAAAAGAGCAGTTATTTTTCTAATTTTCCGTGTTTGCTGAGGAAGGAAATCAGATGGGTTCGGATCCCACTTTAAACTATAGAGTCCCGATTAGCGTATCTGTGCATCAGCCACGTATCTGGAAATATATTTCTGAAGCAGCGGGTTCCAAACTAAGTTTCTCATAAAAATAATAATGTTTTAAATTAAAATAATTATAAAGGGTCTACAAATTTGAACGTCAGAACTTTGAAAGAGTGTTATGGCAACACTGACTGGAATGACGAGATGGAACTGTGACATCTGTGTGCAGTAGTCTGTGGCAAGTTATCATGGAGAGATACACAATGCAATAACGCATAGAAATTATTCGAATTTATTATCAAAATTCGTGTTCAGTTCTACAGACATTTTGTGCATTGAGAGGAATTTCATATTTTCCGATGAAGCACATTTTTTTTCTTCATGGCTGCGTTAACATACAAAACTATAGCATTTGGGCAGATGAAAGTCCGCAAGTGATTCTGGACGTACCCCTTCATCCTAAGAAAGTGACTGTGTGGTGTGGTTTTTGGGCCAATGGCGTGATCGGGCCTTATTTTTTTTTTTGAGGACCAACATGGAATTCACGTGACTGTCAATGGGGAGCGATACAGGAATATGGTGGTGCAGTTTCTGTGGCCTAAACTGGCAAATCGTGAAGTCAACAATGTGTTTTTCCGACGGGACCGTGCAACTTGCCACACAGCTTGCCAAACAATGGAATTATTGCAGGAAAAGCTCCCCGGACGAGTTCTGTGCAGAAAGGGTGATGTGAACTGGCCACCAAGATCATGTGATCTAACCCCCCCCCCCCCCCGGGATTATTTTCTAGGGGGTTATGTCAAATCTAAGGTCTATGAGACTAAGCCACGCACAGTTCGTGACCTGAAACGGAACATCGAACGAACCATTGAGGCTATACCGCTCAATATGTGTGCAGACGTGCTGGAAAATTGGACATTCAGAATCAATTCCACCCACCGAAGCAGAGGAGGATATTTGAACGACATATTGTTCAAAACATAATGTCATTGTTTGCTCTTCAAAATAATAAAAAATATATGTCATTATCACTTGTGATTTTCATTCTATCTAATTTTAAACATCTGACGTTCAAATTGGTAGCCTGTATATTATACTTACATTAAATTAATTAAATGTGTAAAGTAATTGATATTGTATTTTATTACATGAGTAGGTAAAAAGAACGGTATAAGAATAGAGATATAACAGCACCTATTCATTACCTAGCTTACACGTAGTTTAGTTCGCCAAAATTAAGGAAATGAATGTAAAATAGATAAAGGAATTGAATATTTCTTGAATAACAAAAAAAAATGTTAGATCCAGTTGACGGAAAGTAAAGTTTTCTTCAGTAATATTTTATGGTACTATGATTCAAAGCCCTATGATCCCAATATAATCCTTTCCTTCCATTAAGTTCGGCGGAAAGAAATAGCCTTCTACTTAAAAAATAAATGCTAAACAAGTATATTTTCATTATTCAATTTTAGTACTTGGTAAGTCTTTCTGGGGGAGTCCGGACCCCCCCTCCCTAAATCATAGGCGTAGCTAGAACTTTATATTTGGGTGTGCACAAAGAAAAAATGAGGTCTTGTACCTTTTTAATAGCATATTTTGCAACACAATCACTTGGCTCTTTAACTGCACTGATGTGTGTAAAGGAATATAAATTCACTAAATGACAGTATTGGAAATTTCTGAATATATGTAGTAGAAAAACTCAAATTGCATAAATTACGCACACACAAAATGTTCATAAATGTTACAAACAAATACATCAAAATACGCGTCATCTGTAACAAGAGACGTCTGTCAAAAGGTACAATGTTCTTAAACTCATCAATAACTTCATTTACATCAATAGACGAAGCTTTTGCCTGTTCCACAAATAGCAAGAGCAGGGCTTCCAATCTATCCTGCTTCTGAGTTGCTCTTAATTTTGTTTTAACTTGGGTAAGCTTGGAGAAAGCTCTCTCACACGTGCAGCTTGTGACAGGTATAGAAGAAAAGCGCTGTGGTACAGAGTAGAATGCAGTAAATATCTTCTTTCTCCAATGACATGAAAAAATCGAAAAACTACAGACACTCGTTTCATCAGCCATAATGCACACGTTTGTGCCAAGTAATGACATTTTCAACTTCTTACAAAATGCCGCTTATTTTCTCTCTTATTGAAATATCTGTCTTTAATTCTCTTTGATAAAGCAGCCCATTAGGGTGTGCCTATGCACACCCAGCACACCCCGTAGCTACGCCTATGCCCTAAATATATCCTTGCTGTGCACAAGATGGACTTAAAACAACAATTCAAAACAAGCTTGCGAACGATATGAATTTTGACAAAAAAGGGAAGTTATTTAAATGCAAACCTTACCAAGGGGTAAGTCGTAATTGTTGAACTATCGATAACCTTGCGTCATCTCGATTAGCATTACTTGGTTTGATTTGCTTTATTTTACTTCATTTTTTGTGCCACTTTTGGCTAAATTGCGAAGATGGGGATGAGTGATGACATGATGAAATTGATGAATGGACACTCGCAAACTTCCATGCCCAGACCGGGATTCGAACCCGGGACTCTCTGGCGTCGTAGCGCCACGGGGGCCGGCTTCGTTACTTGGCTAGAGATCCGCGATTCTACCTATCTATTATGATATGGCGAGAGATTTTGGAACTACTCTGATTGGGAATGCTTGCTTCGTCATATGGAAGCACGAAAATGAAGACAGGAAAAGTGCATTGATCATGGAGCAAGTGTCTAGACAGGCTTAAAACCAACGAAAACACCAAAAGCCTCCTCCGACACATTTTGATATCTTTCATACGTTGACCTCACAGGATGTTTGAAAAAATTGCAAGACAAAAAAATGCATCTCAAAATATGACATGCAGCGGTATATTTCGCATTAAACGTTTCCCGATTTCAGTCCACTGAAGTGGTTTGTTTCGATTTCAATGTTTCAAGCACTGCAACACACAAAATGCAACCTTGTCAGGCCGACAATTTTTTCTAGTTTCACACAGTATAGTCTACTTTGAGTATGGCATCAGTCACCAGCAGTATTATTAATTGCTTACCACTTACCTGCTCATACAAATAAGAACGTCGACGACGATATGTTTCCTCTGCTGGAGATTTCTAGGTTCCAGTAAAGTTAATACCAAGGACGTATTTAGGGGGGGAGGGTCCACCCCCCGAAAAACTTATTTAGTACTAAAATTAACTAATGAAAATATACTTGTTTAGCACTTGTTGTATATCAGTAGTTATTAATTATTAATATTAATTCTTAACTTAATGGAATTACCCGTGGCTCGACAACCCTTCAAGGGCCTTGGCCTATCTCACGACTTCCAGCCTTCCTCCCACAATCATTTTTATTGGTGTGGAGGTCTTCAACCAGTAATGGAGCGACGTGGGGTCAGCACGTCGAACCCTCAGCCGTTGTATAGGAGATATCCGAGACCGGGTTACGCTACTCACTCGTAGCTCCCCAATTTCCTCACGATGGTGGGTTGCCACCCGGTCCTATGCACAGGCCGAGAGACTGAGCCCGGGCGGACTCGAACCCATGACGTTCCACAGTCCGAGTCCAAAACACGGCGCCTTAGACCACACGGCCACGTAGAAGGATGAATTCAAGGAAAGGATTATATTGGGATCATACGGCTTTAGAAAGACAATACCAAAAATTTTTGTTTTCACACTACTATCTTTGTTAATGTGCACATAGTAACACCGTTGAGCCTTGTTTCCATGTTAATAAAACATTAAGATGCTGACGAAGGCAAAATTTATTGTATAAAAACCGTTCCTAATAAAATGATTTATCCTAGTTTGCAAAATAACCGTTCACAGCATTAATCACTTCATCGTTATCGGAAAATCGTTATCCTTCGAGCCATCTTTGAGGTTGGGGAACAAATAGATGTCAGAGGGAGCTAGATCAGGCTAATAGGGAGGATGATCCTACAATTTGAACTTAAGTTCGTGGATTTTAGCCACCATTGACGTCGCGTGAACAGGTGGATTGTCCTCGTGCAGGATGATTTTTCTTCTTGGCAAGGTGCGGTCGGTTTTTCTTGATTTCTTCGCTCAATCTTTGCAGTAAACTTGCGTAGCACTCATCAGTAAATGTCCTTCCTTTACCCAAATAGCCAATAAAGATCACACCCTGCGAATCCAGAAAACCGATTCCAAAACTTTTCCGGCAGACTCTACTGTTCTCGCCTTCTTTGGAGCAGGTTTCCCCTTGTCTATCCATTCCTTTGTTCTTTCGACTCCAGCGTGTAGTTGTGGACCCACGTTTCATCGACGGTCACGAACCTGCGCAAAAACTCGTTGGTTGTTACGCTCGCTTGTAACGTTCCAAACACGCAGACGAAATGTCAATTCTAGGGATGGCCAAAAATATCCGGAAAATATAGTTACTATCCGGATTTCGGGCGAGAAGAATTACGGAGGCAAGACAGGTTCTGGAAGGATAACGGATTACAGAGGGAAAACGGATTTCGATCCATATTTTCAATAATTGTCTCATGAATTTAACAATATTCACTAATCTACCTGGAGGAAACTGGGGGGTAAAGGCGGCGATGGGCGTGGTGCTGATCACATCACCCCCAGCTCGGCCGAGACGAAGAAAGTGTGGGGCGCTAACCCCACACCCCATATACGCCTTCATAGCGTGGTGCAAAGCACAGGGGAGCACTTTACTTTTTTATTTACTTTTCTCTAATCTACCAACCCAATGTCAGACTGTCTTCCACGTAGTACACCCTGGACTGCATTTAGCAGACTAACGAGACTATAGCGTCTGGACTCACAGCCAGTACTATCCTACGTGGAGCTTTTTTGTGGTTGTGTGATCTGCCCATGTGTGTTTGTGATTGTCCCTTCGTCTGCTTCATCTTATCACAATTCATCCTTATCTTCGCGATTAGCCAAAAGTAGAAGAAAAGCGAAGTTAAATGTAACAAATAAATCAAATCAATTAATGCAATATGTCGTTCAACTGATAAACTATGGGCTATGATAAATGTCTTCTTAATTTAAAGGGATAAGATAAAATACCCCCTGTACAGTCACGGACACTTCTGGGTTATAACAATTCCATTAACTCTCAATGGAATCGTTACAACCCAGAAGTGCCCATGGCTGTACAAAGCGAAGTACATACTGAGCAATTGAAGGGCATCGGGTAAGGGCCACATAAATGAGAGAAGTAGGGAGGCCATATCAAGATTCACACAGGAAAGATAAATTGATTGAGTTGGTGTGTAAAGTCCACTTTATGCACAGTTAGGCTAATCGGGACTGGACCTACAGTTTAAAGTGGGATCCGACAGGAAAGATAGGAATGATAGTCAAGAGACTTTACAACAGGTGACGACATTGGTTACTTTCGCTTCTTTTTTCTAGACTGGAGGGGATGGAGAGAATTTTAATCAGAAGATTTGGTGAACGGATTACCCGTGCACGCAGATGTGTCTTTTAAAACACAGAGAGAGGGGGACGGGTGTAAAACAAGCAGAGAAAAATGGTGGAAGGGAAAAATAAGACGTACAACAGCAATGAGAAGAGGTGAAAGAAATACAAAGGAATTCGGGAGAGGGCGAGGGAATATCTGTGTGTGAAACTCAACCCTAATATATCAGTATTTGGCTCCTGCCCAGCCGGTCAAAATGTTCTGGGGCCGCGCATGAAAGAAGCCGACTGCGCTTAGTAATATAGTAGATTGTCCTTCTTTTATGAAATGATTGCTCTACTTTATGCTTTCATGTTTGACCATAAAATAATTGGTACAGGTTAACAAAAGGTTGGTACATGAGATCAGTTCCGCAACAATCAGATGTAATCTGAATATTTTTTTGTACGTATGATACGAGAGCAGCGGTATTAATCATGTAGGTGTGCTGAGAGGGCGCTGAATGAAATTTTGTGTGTGTGATGTTGAAAATAAAGAAAACATGCATTCTTTAGCCATTACATCAAATACCAATGAACATTTAATAGGCTTTTATGATAATATGCCAATGAAACTGAAGACTAGTATTGACTTGTTTCAGTTCTGTTTCTTTTGGCCACTACAAGCGCATGATTTGTAATTTTAAACGAACAAAGCTTGTTTGTGCAGATCATATACTGTGTCTTAAAAAAGAAAAAGAAATTTTTAACAAAAAAAAATAGTAGGCTAATGGGGGAAGAAAGGCAACAGCTACTAATAATTGTAGAGACCCCCCGTCTAATAGAGGAAAGCAAATGCGGGTTCTCTTTCAGATTAGGATCAATGTCTGTTGTCTACAATGACAGCGCTGTTACTCCAATGTGACGACAAAGCTTTAATAAGTCATACATAACGTAACATGGCAGATGCAGACGAAAATTGAGGGGTGCTGAAAAACCCCTTCGCACCTTCTTCCCCACCTTCGAAAGCAGAAAGAAATAGGCTATATATGAAATTTTGTGTTGTATACGATTTCATTGTTTCAGCTCCGAAACATGTAATCTCAGGAAGCAGATGCAAATGATTATATTCTTTCGCCGTCAGAAAGTGCTTGCGCATTAAACTGAAGCGCGAACTTGTCCAATCTATCAAAATATCGCTCTTGTGCAACTGCTACGACAGATAAGGAGACATCGAGCAATGTGGGCATGTTTGGCCGAAACAAAGAACTGTTGTACAATACTACTGTAACAACACTGATCACATTGCTTTTCAGTTAGCCATCTATTTCTCTTTCTCAGTTTGGGATTAGCTGCAAACATATTCAGTAGACTTAGTTACGTGCTATTTAAACATTTAAACATTTAAAATAAGCGTGAACCAGGATGGATCGAATTCGAAATCCGGATTCCATTCAAAATCTAGATTCTCTCCGAAATGCTCTCGAATGCCTAAATGTTCGTGTAAATTATTAAAAACGCGTTCGTTTGATATCCCTGCTATCTCCCTGATCTTCAATCTTCGGTCGCTCAGAACTATTTTATGAATCTTAGTCACAATATCCGAAGTTGTCACATCACTTGGGCGCAGTGACGACGCCAGAGAGGGGCGGGGGCGAGTGAGTAGCGTAACCCGGTCTCAGAAATCTCCTATAACGGCTGAGGGTTCGACGTGCTGACCCCACGTCGCCCCATTACCAGTTGAAGATCTCCACACCTCTAGGTAGAACTGTGGGAGGGAGACTGGCAGTCGGGAGATAGACCAGGGTCCTTCAAGGGCTGTCGCGTTATGGGTTATTATTATTATTAGTAATATTGATTTGGTGTTGTAATTTCACTTTATGCACAGTAAGGCTAATCGGGACTGGACCTACAGTTTAAAATGGGATCCGAACCACTGTGTGTGTCCATCGGGAATCGAACCCGGAACCCCTTGATTATAAGGTGACGACGCTACCACTGCTATTATTATTATTCCTGAGACACTTGGCTCGGACCGCCCGGAAATATATTTATCGATACGTTCCTGATTAATACTATGTCACTTATCCCGAATATCTACAATAACACGAGGAACGAACCACACTATTACAATGCAAAAGTCACTTATTGTGTCTAAATTTTCAATATTTCTGCTCACAGTCATAAGTAAAACCTGTGCACGAATTACACCTCTCTGAGTTCGCGTTGGATTCTCAACGCACGAATGCATTCCAGAAATTTAGTTTGCAGTCAGGCGGCCATTTGCCACTAGACTATGGGAAATAAAGCAAAAGCAATATGTCAAATCCTTTTGCTTGCTTATTTCATGAAAGAAGGTACATAGAAGGAAGGAGTTTCTAGTGCTACCCTTTCAGATCACTCTTCTCTTGTTGAATCCAAGTGTATTGTTTTATCGAAGTTTAATTAATATTTTTTTAATCAGACACATCTATATTTTAAAGTTTACAAGTGTTATTAATACAGAGTATGCAATAGTGGAAGTAAAGCACTACAATATATTTTTTTTTTACTGAAGATGCCCTCCTCCACCCGCATACATTCAGTGGTATGCGCTTCTTGCCCTAGCTTCTAATATGATATGCTAGTGCGTCAGTTTGCATTTTGTTTTCTTCTGTCTTGCTTTTTTGTTTCATTTAATTAGTATACAAGTTTAAAATAATAATAAAGAATACAACATAAAAGTACATACACGAAATAGAAGAAAATAATCAAATATAAATATTAGCAGGCTCTGCGGTGCAGTTCCAAATAGAAGCTGCTCTCGCAGTCTGAAGGACTGCAAGTTTGAACTACATCAGTACAACACGAACAACTACGATAACAAAACTGTTGATAATAATAAACAATGTGGGCAGTGCCCAAAACAAGTATAGTCTAGGGGCGCAAATTTTATATCTCCCCGAGTTTCCTGTATCTGAACAAAGCCATTTACCACGCACCACGTTGTACAGACGAATGTAAACAAACGTTGTATGCGTTTTTCAGCGATCATACTGGCGGCGCCACTAGCGACACGATTCTGGTCTCACTTATCGCCCAACACTTTAGCAACCTTGTGTTCTGACGTCACGGGAGAAAGCTTTTTAATTTTAGGCTAAATGCCTACGCTGTTAGGTTAGGCTAGCTATGTTTAGTTCTCTTAACCTAAATAATAATTTTTCATTGTATTTATGCTAATGTGACCTAACCTAACAGGCCTAACCTAACCTCGTAGGCATTCCTCGTCTGACGTCAGAATACAAGTTAGCAAGACTGTTGTGCGACAAGGAAGACCCCTCAGATTCTCGTGAATGTCAGCCACCATATTGCGAAAGCTGACAACTGGCGGCGAAGCGCATAACTAACGCGTGGCATGCTATTGTTGACAATGTTTTGAGACTTTGTCCACCTTACAATAAATAGCCTGTACTCTGTTTAATCCCGCCCTTCCATCTTGAAATCTCGTTATCAAAATTATGGAACTGCATGGAGAATTGCAGTGTTGCAAATACTTTTTTCTTATACGATATAGACGACCTCCGTTTCGTAGCGGAGTAGATAGCACATTGCGCTACGACGCCGAGGGTGCTGGGTTCGAATCCTGGCCTGGGTATGGTTATTCTTTGTGAGTGTCCCTTCATCAATTTTATCGTATCATCGTGGCTAATCTACGCCATACAACTAATAGCAAATCAACTCTTATACGAACCTCCCAGTGGCATGGCGATAATGTCACCGCCTTGTAATCAAAAGAGTACCGGGTTCGATAACCGGAGGAGGCCCGTAGTAGTTCGGGTCCCACATTAAACTGTAGTTCCCTTTGCACAAAGTGGATTTAAAAACAAAACAAAAAAAAACTCAGAACTCTTACGCGATATGTTTGGATAAGTAAAAAGGACATGCCTATGCGAAACCACAAAGAAATATTAAGAAGATGAAACAGGCTAAGACAAAGAGAATAAACGAACAGGAAATAGATTAGAATCAGAGAAAACTAGCAAGAATCTAATGATCTAGTGCGTGTTTATAAAAAGGAAAATGTAGTGAGGAAAGGCCAAGAGATTCACGCTGATACGCAGTAAATAAATACGTCTCCTTTTTTTCCCCTCCAAGATTTGCAGCCAAGGTGGTTTTCCGAGAAGCCTCGCGCCCGAGATCTAACTTTGGGCTGCGGAATCCAAATATTTAGACGTCCACAGTCGGCCCCGCGTGGCAGCTGGGGAGTGAATCATACTCTGCCGCAGTTCGTGGGCTAATATTGGGATGAATACGGACTCAATTGCTGCGGTTTTACCCGCAAACTCGTCCTCGAACTCTACGTTTAGGCTGGGAAAACAGTTTCGGTCGTAGTCGGCGGTTTCGTCCTGTTTATTCCTGGAGATCCCCCCCCCCACTTTTTTTTATTCATTTTCTTCTTCCAGGAGCAGAATGGTCTTTTGTATTCTTCACGTTTCCAAGATACAACGCGACGTGTTGTTCACGGTAAGGTTGTTTCCATAAAGCCTCTGGATGTTGCATTTGCAGGTTGGAAGCTTCCAATCAACTTCATCTCAACCCTGACCCATGGGCGTAACTTGAGGCTTAACTTTGGGGGCGGGGAGTTGATGAGTTATTCATCCCATAAAAATAGCGTCCAGGATTATTTTTCTAAATAACTGTTACATTTGTGAAATCACAAAAGGGTCTTTAACTTGTAAACTTCAATAAACCTGATAATTTTTGGCGGGCAAGTGCCCCTCCTTGCCCCCGCCAAGAGCAGCAATAGCTAATCCCTTCGATCACGCTCTACATGGTATGTAGACTCGCTAGCTAGACTCGCGCGATCAGCTGGGGATGTTCGGAAAATAAGCTGACTACATCACTATTTGTGGATCTACAAGACGGTTGAAGATACAGGCGGATATTTTCTTGTTTTGAAAGGAGGTCAGAATATTCTGTAAGGATAAGATAAGATTTAGCACTGGAAACATAATGTGCACATGTGTGTGTGTGCGTGTTTGCATTTTAGGTCTAGTTTCTGGTCATCTAAACTAATCGGTACTGGACCTTGAATTGGACACCTACCAGGAAACAAACTCTGGACCATTTGCTTATAAGGCGATATTTTTGTGAAATAGAAGAGTTCTACGTAATAACAATATTTACAGAAAGATATGATGATAATAATGATAATAACCTGTAGCGTAACAGTCCATGAGGGCCAGTGCCTACCTACCGACTGCCCACCTCACTCCCACAGAGGTAGGATATTATTCAATCAGATACGGGGGCCTCCCCGATGGCGCAGTGGTAGCGTCATTGCCTTGTAATCAAGGCTGGGATATCCGGTGGAGGCACAAGTGGTTGTAACGAACCTGATCGTTTAAGGTTTTTATATTTGTAAGAAGTTAAGATTTTTAAAATGTTTGTTACTTCAAATAATGTGCAAGCTGTCACAGACAACTATAGTTAGATTGATACAGTTGTGGTTGGAACTTGTGCATATGTTTAGAAATACGTCATAATCTGTTCGTGTTGACGTCACTTTCTCATCTTAGGAGAGGAAGTGAACCCACCTGAATGTTTTTCACCTGACGACCGACTCAGTTAGAAAACAGGTGAAGGTGAGAAATCAACAGACACGTGGTAACGGTTAATGGAATGCTCGAATAGTGTAAGTGGTAATTATTTTCGTTTCATTCTGGCTGTACTCGGAAATAATAATTAAGTACAGATACTTTCGTGTATTTACGTTTGTCTTGTCCAACGTTAATTCTATATGCAAGTGTGTTTAGTGATTGTGATGTGATTTAATATGCTACAGAATTGTTCCTCTTCAGGCAGAGACGTAAGCAAATCTGTACCTTGCTTGTAAGTCCACATACGATAGGAAATATAAGTGATTATAAAACTGCGTTCAACTTTGAATATTGTGTTGTGTTTCTGTTCTACCCAGCAAGCCCTGATGATTTGCAAAGATTGTCATGTTCCCGACTAAAGGAGTAGCGGACTAACTTTCTGACGATTAGTGTACAACCGGGGGACGTTGCATGGTTCGAATCCCACTTTTAAACTGTGGGTCCAGTCCCGATTAGCCTTACTGTGCATAAAGTGGACTTAAAACAGCAACTCAAACCAACTCAATCAGTTACGGGTTGACGTATGGTCCATGACCGGGTTACACTGCTCATTTGTAGCTCCCTAATTTCTCACGATGGGTTAATGGCGCTGACCGCGCCGCCAAAATTTTGGACGGGATTTAAAAAAGGAAAAAAAAAGTTCACACCTTGTTACCAAGCTGCAATATTATGTGCGATGAGGCGATAATTTCCTTATTAATTCATTGACTCCAGAACGACCTCCTTGGTGGACTTGTTTGCGCTACTACGCCAAGGGTCCCGGGTTCGAATCCCGGCATGGGTGTTCTTTGTGAGTATCGATTTTTCATTTTAAATGTATCATCACTCATCCTCATCTTCGCGATTTGCCAAAAGTGGCAGAGAGGCGAAGTAAAATGAACCAAAATCACAGCAGGGCTGTTAAGTCCATATAAATTCTAATGGGTTCTATTGGGATCCGCTGCAGGACTGGAACCTTTTTTCTCGCGCAATTTAAATTCGGTCCAAGTTGCGTATTGTTACATTGAAAAAAGGTTCCTGGACCGTATTTAAATACTTTACAGATGAAAAGGTTCTTTACGGTCCAGAACCCATTTACGATTGCTGATTTTCTCTCCTGGACCGGAATTGAAATTATTTAAAGTTCCTGGACGTTTACGGTAACAACCCTGGTTTGAAGTCAGTTTTGCTAGTAGGTGCACCATACTTAGTCCATGAGATGAAAGGGAAGAATTTATGGAGGGGGCAGATTAAGTAACGTGTTCGGTAAATCTAAAAAGTGACTTTGAGTAATATGATGGTATGGAACCACCAAAAACGAGAGAACCTTCGGCCAGAAGCCTTCGCGCATCTTCCCCTTTACCCGTTCAGCTCGGACCACGGGAAAACCTGCTTCACTCCCCTACACGACGCACTGGATCCGCTGTTCTGCGCACGTTCTATTGCTATAGTACACACCAGGAGCGTGTATTCTAGGCTATCTGCGAAGTCTGAAGTCTAGAGAATAAAATACAGGAGAAAAATCAATTATAAATCGTAAAGAATATTGTTCATATCAGTGAGATGATGATGCCGATTCTCGAGTTGGCAACCTGATTTGTTATGAGTTGGCAACCTGATTTCCTATGAGTTGGCAACCTGATTTCCTATGAGTTGGCAACCTGATTTCCTATGAGTTGGCAACCTGATTTCCTATGAGTTGGCAACCTGATTTCGTATGAGTTGGCAACCTGATTTGTTATGAGTTGGCAACCTGATTTCCTATGAGTTGGCAACCTGATTTCCTATGAGTTGGCAACCTGATTTCCTATGAGTTGGCAACCTGATTTCGTATGAGTTCGCAACCTGATTTCGTATGAGTTGGCAACTTGATTTCCTATGAGTTGGCAACCTGATTTCTTATGAATTGGCAACCTGATTTCCTATGAGTTGGCAACCTGATGCCGATTCTCGAGTTGGCAACCTGATTTATTATGAGTTGGCAACCTGATTTCTTATGAGTTGGCAACTTGATTTCCTATGAGTTGGCAACCTGATTTCTTATGAGTTGGTAAATTTATTTCTATACATAGCCTAGGACCACGTGGCATAGTGAGATGGCCCAGATCTTGGACTGGTACACACACTGTCGTAATTAAATACTCTGTGGGTATTATGACATGATCTGGGGAAGGGGGCGCCATGTGGGTAAAAATATTGTCAGTTTTTCATGATAGTCAGTATTTTTTTTTAAAAAAAAATTGTCAGTAAAGTCAGTATCTTGCGACTGAAATTAATGATTTTTAAAAAAATTTACAACTTCCCAGTCAGGTAAAGGAAAGGTTTCGCGAGCCATGAAGACACATACAGTGGACGTGGGGTAGGACCTTTCATTCTCGATCTCGGTCATTTTGCAGGGGATGTGATCAGCACCAAGCTCCGGCCGCCTTTATCCCACAGGATTACCCCCCCCCCCAGGTACCCATTGATTTGAGACTGGATGAGCCCCGGAGCCGCTTCATGCGGGGACAAGGGCGGAAAAATTCCGACCTAAGATAACCCGCCCCGGGAATCGAACCCGGGTCTCCCGCAGTCAGACTCCCTACCGACTAGACTACCGCGGCTCACAACATCTTTCCAGTGAGGGCTTTCTATTTATTACTATTATTATTTTTATTTTTAAATCCACTTATTATTATTATTATTATTATTATTATTATTATTATTATTATTATTATCCACTAATGGTAACACATGCTTTGTGCTATTTCTCCTACCAGTGATGAAAGCTTTCTTCAATTCCCGAAAAGTTCTAATGTTACAGGAGCTCTTACAAATGGCAAAAACCAGTTCATGTTCATTTCAATCAACATTGTGGGAAACAGTGCACTATTAAAGACAAAGAGCAACGGAAGAAAGAGAAGGGGTAGAGGAATTGGAGAGGCTCATGAAGATAAGACAATGAAACAAATACAGGGTGATTCCTATTCAGGGTGGTCACAAAGTGAGCGCACCCCCCTTTATTTTCGACACTACGATGGTAATAGTTGGAGTACTTGATTGATATGAACGTATACCTGTGCCATTGATTAATCACCTCTGGGACTTCTTGGAGGCCTTCAGAACGTTATTGAGGGGAACATGACCGCCCGGGAAAGGTTTTATTCACACTTGCATCGCGAATTGTGTCAAAATATGGCGCAGAGTTCGGCCGTGCTACGAAAAAGACTGTCTCCACACCAAAGTTCCGGACACAGGTATGTGTTCATATCAAGTATTCAACCATAACCATCGTAGTGTCGAAAATACAGGGGTGGGGGGTACACCCACTTTGTAACCTCCCTGTAGAACCGGCCCGACAAAATGAGCTGTAATATGAAATATACCATACAGATATTAATGTATTTTATACATGACGTACCTTGGATAGTGTGTCGTTGATTGTTCATTGTGATCAGAACATGTGTTGAAAGTGTCCGCCGTTTTCAAGAAGGCACTCTTCCACCCGCGTTTGCATATTCGCCGTTACTCGCTGCGGTGTTTATCCGGTGATTTCAGCTGAAATGTTGTCCTTTAAAGCTTGTAACGTATGCGGTTTGTTGGCACACATCCTGTCCTTCAGTAAATCGCACAAGAAAAAATCCATGCTGCTACGGTCGGCGTCGGCGGATCTGGGGGGGGGGGGGGGTGGCTGTCGCCTGGACACTGCAAACACGTTCGTACGTAGGTCTTCCCTGTCGCACAACACTTTGCTACCTTGTGTTCTGACGTCAGACGAGGAATGCCTACGAGGTTAGGTTAGACCCGTTAGGTTTGGTTCTATTAGCATAAATACACTAGGAAATTATTATTTAGGCTACGAGAACCAAACCTAGCTAGCCTAACCTGACAACGTAGGCATGTAGCCTAAAATTAAAACCTTTCTCCCGTGACGTCAGAACAAAAGGTTGCTAAAGTGTTGTGCGATAAGTGAGACCCGTTCGTACGTGCACCACTAAGTGTCCTTTAACCTTGCAGCATAAGTGCTGCCACCTGTTAGGTCATCTGAACACCTTTCGACTCAGCACAGTCCACGGATCATTACGTCGTAATTGTGAGCGGTTATAATAATAATAATAATAATAATAATAATAATTTTTATTGTAGAAACATGTGAGAACATCACATCTATTACAATCGTCAGAAATATACATATAAAGTATCTATAGATCTTACAAAAAAAAAAACATCCAAAAAGCATTTTAGAAACGTAACACCACTTACATAAATTTAGTAGTTAACATTATTGTTTTACAATCATAACTATTTTACCTAATACAATTAATTTCAAAGAATTCTTCTACTCTATATATACAGTTATCGGTTAATATTTTTTGTACTTTTCTTTTGAATTCTAAAAAGGGCAGTTGCCTTAAAGACAGAGGGAGAGCATTGTGAAACTTAACTGACATGTAGTAGAAGGTTTTTTGTGTCTTGTTGTAATTACATCTAAACAATCCTAAACAATCCCTATTTCTTGTTTGATAGGTATGTGAACACCCTAACTCCTCATAACTGTGAATGTTCTCTTTTATATAGAGTAGGCATTGGAATACAAAGATAGCAGGAGCTGTCATAATACCTAGTCTAACAAAACTTAACTTACAGTGGCCACGGCTTGGAAGACCACACATTAATCTTACACATATTTTTTGCAATTTTAATAACCTTTTTATTGAAGGCTGATGACCCCAAAGTAAGGTACCATAGCTTAAGTGACTGTGTATCTGTGCATAATAAACAGTTTTTAGAACCTTCAAGCTTACACACAATCTTAACCTACGCATTAAATAAACCCCTTTGCTAACTCTGGATTCAACTCTACTGATATGCATCACCTGCAGCTTTATTAACAAATCCATCAGGCTGGTTCTATAATAATAACCTTGTAGGATAGTACGTATATGGAAGCGAAACTGGAGAAGCTGAGACAAGAACAGAATGAGACGAGGATGATTGCTCAGATATTGCTAATTGAAGAACGCTGCCGAGAAGAGAAACATGGGGGAATCAACATGGCCCATCTCATATTAGAAGGGCCGGACCCTGTGGCCGAGTGGTGTCGGCCCCCGTGGCGGAGTGGTTAGCACATCGCGCTACGACGCCGGGCGTCCCGGGTTCGAATCCTGGCTCGGACATGGATGTTTGTGATTGTCTGTCCTGAAATTGAAATATGAATGAAATGATATGAGTTAATGAAGTATTATGGGGGAAGCTTCCGCATAGGGGCTTTCCTTGAATTTTTTTTTTTTTTTAAAAAAGTGGTTAGCACATCGCGCTGCGACGCCAAGGGTCCCGGGTTCGAATCCCGCTTGGGCTTGGTTGTTTGTGAATGTCCATTTATCAATTTCATCACTCATCCCCATCTTCGCAAATTAGCCAAGAGGCACAAAACGCGAAGTAAAATAAACTAAATTAATCAAATCATGTTAGAAGGAGTTGAGAAAGAAATAGAGAAGGAAAAAAGAAGAACAATGCTTTTTCATCAGAAACCAACGACAAATTTAAAGACAACATATGTTTTGCAATTCAAGATCTACAACACACTATTTCAAAAAAGGATTATTTTATTGTCTTGCATCATTTTCTACAGTAATGAAAATATTGTCTTATCTGGTGGAGGCCAGAAAATAATTTTTAACAAATGAAATCTCACGTTTACGTTTAGGATGACTGTTTATTGATATGATGTAAATAAAGAGGTCAGTATTTGGTCAGTTAAATCAGTGATTCTGACCATTTGACTTGTTTCCACCCCTGAGCATGGGCGTCCGGAAGGGGGGGCCGTGTGCCCCCCTGGAAAATGAAAGTCAACAAAAAATTATGTATTTGACACATATTCATTTTAGCCACAATAATATGTGTTAATTATTGCATTAGCATCATATATTCAAATTTAAGCTATGTTTTTTTTAGGGAACAACACTATTTTTGGATAAAATGTGCCTTGTTTGCCCCGCCTGAAAAAAAAAATACCTTCCTTGCCCCTCCCTGGAAAAAATCCAGCGAACGTCCATGCCCCTGCGCCAATTATATAATTATAATCAGGAAGACACCTAAGTTTTATCTTTCTGTATCTTGCAGTTCCTGCGATATTTTATATTTACTTGGACAAAAGTGGTCGTCATACCTGTATTATGGTGTTCACCTCCAAGGCATTTTCTCTGCTTTTTCATTAGATATCGAAAAACGTAACCTGTCACTCATTCCTAACATGTCTCCTCGGGCAAATTCTGTTTCCGGAGCCACTGATCCTTCCAAAAAGACTGATGACTCCATTAAACCCAAATAAACAAGCCGAGTGAAGGGAGAGGCCTCTTCGAAAACAAGCCCTGTGGAAAGGAATCTCCTGGGAATGCCATCGAGGAAATAACATTTCTGCTTTCCAGTCGCCGCCACATGTCTACATGCGAGCTATTATAGCTTTAAGCACCGGAAATCAACTTACGTAATATTGTAATCTACTCTATAAATAAACCCGTGCTCGCTGTGGAAGGGATATGTCCACGCTATACTGACAACATAAGCAGCCTCCGGATAACGTGCAAGTCAAACGTTGCAGGCAGATTTTAGAATGATGTTCTCTGTATACAGAACTCCAAACATTTGGTACATCAATTGACACAAACAGTGGCGTGCCCAGGATTTTCGAAAGAGAGGAGTTACGTATATATTTTTAGTAGTCAGCCCTCATTTTGCGATCTTTTCTTGCCTTTGACATTATTTTTTTTTAGGAATATTGGGCCCAAAGGGGGGTTAACTCCCATCAACCCCTCCTTGGGCACGCCACTGGACACGAATTTGTAATAATGCCACGATCTTCCTGTTTGATAATTGATGCATTTTAGTGCATCAATTGATGCATTAATACCCGGTGGAGGCACATAGTGGTTCGGATTCCACTGTAGGTCCAGTCCCAATTAGCCTTACTGTGCATAAAGTGGATTTAAAACACCAAATCAATCAATCAATCATTAGTGCATGGAAGAACAGCTGCATCCTTTGATGCATCAAAATCAGTGTGCGAATTAACGGGAGGTTCCTGGGATTCTCCGCCCCCACAAAAATGTTATCCTCTGCAAAAGAAAATAATTTTCACCCCTGTCAGGAATGTTTTTATCCCCCTCAAAGAAAATTAATTTGAAAGCATACAGTATACCATTTCTTAACTGTGTAACTGTGTAACAAGCACAAATGAAAAATCATCCGTGTCATCCAAGATTTCCCTGTCAAAACGTATGTAGAATTGCTCATTAAAGGACACCATTCTGAAACTGACCAACCTCACCAGCAGAAGTCCACTTAAGTTTTCATGGCATAGTGCTCATATGTTACATGTATTAGAAACTTGTAGGCAGCTTGGATGGACATAGGCAATAGGAATTTAGTTGTTTTGGGTGTTACTACTGTAAATCGAAATATCTTTTTGTATGAGTTTGGGTTTCTAAATTACAGTAAAATCTCGTTAATCCGGACCCCTATAAGCCGGACTTCGCTTATTCCGGACAGGCACAAGGCTAAAAAAAAAAAAGCAGAATGCAAGGTTTTAAATGTGGCTAGAAGTCAACAATCGCACATGGGTAGCGCGTATGTACGTAGTGCATTGTCGTATTGCTTTACATTTTACTGCACAGTACTATAGTGTATTTAGGCGTATGCCATTTAAATACACCATAATAAACGTGTCTGTTGCTATAAACGGAGTTTTAATGCACTTTCTACTGTTCTTTTAGGTTATTTCCGGACTTTCGTTAAACCGCCCCCCCCCATTAGTCCGGATTAACGAGGTTTTACTGTATTTGTCTATCTTATCATAGGATTTAATATCTTAGGTTAGAAGAACCAATGTTCTAAGGTACTTAGAACCAACCGCAAGCAATAATTTAGTTCACTAACTGGCAACATACAAATTTGCATATGCAAAATATCTTCCTAATGAAAATAAATCAAAAATATGCCACTCAGTGGGCATCCCCACAAAGAAGAACGTCTTCATTCGCACAGTGGCCAGTACATTGTGAACAGATTATGCACTTCCTTGCAGTGTTTCTTATCCGTCGAGGCCTTGCATAACTTATACCGGGCCATTAGAGGTTCTCCTGAAATAATTGTTCTCCAACCAACACCACTGAAACCAAATTTAAATATGCAATTTCCCGAGTATAATAATACATTTGATTCGATTTTTGTTATGTTTGTTCGTTTTTCTTCGAATTTTTGGCCAAACGCGACGATGACCATGATATTAAATTGATGAAGGGACACCCATAAAGACCACTCATGCCAGTAGCGTACGCAGGATTTCATCAAGGGGGGTGTTATTTCGAAAACTTTCTACAAATTCACATTACCATTGTTTTATTATACTTTAATTAATTAATAATAATAAATTAATTAATAATCCTTATAATTAATTAATTAGTTTAATTACTACTAATAATTACTACTAATGCAGTTGCTATTTATGAAAGAAATAGAACATAATTACATTTCTTTTGTTTCTTTGTTACAAAATAATTGTCTAGTCAACGGTTATTTGTATATGATAAGTGAGACATTTTAAGTGTGAAGAAAATCCATAAAAACAAGCAAATATATTAAATTTATTGAAATAATCGAAATATGAAACTCATTCAAGGAGCCGCGCTGGTCTAGTCTGACAACTTCGTGCGATATCCGGGTTCGATTCCCGGAATTGGTTGGAATTTATCCAGCCTTGTCTCCGCACCCAGCCTCATAGGAATGGGTACCTGAAAGCAACCCTGGGGGATGAAGGCTGCCGGAGCATGGTGATGATCACATCACCTGCAAAATAGTTCGAGATGGAGAATTTTTGGGGCCCACCACACCACTACGTGTGCCTTCATGGCACGGTGCTATATGCACGGGGAAATTTACATTACCTTTACCTATGGAACTCGCTCAGGATGATGATGAAGCGCGAGAATATATGTTGCTAAATTCCACTGAGTCTATGTTTTCGTTGAAAAGTAAGTTTATAGACATTCCAACACATTTATCACTTCTAGGTGATTCCCAAGCACTTCTTCAACATTATTTAATGATGTGGATGTAGACTCAGCATCACTTGAGAGTTCACAAGGGGATGTGAAATTAGTACCGGGAAGAACGTTTGCAATAAGGTCGGCACACTGCAACGAAGCAAGGAATTTTCACAATTCTCGCGAGAGACACTGCGCGACTTTTTGCAAAAAAAAAAATTGCAAAATTAGATTGTGTTTGGAATGTTGTGTTTTTCTTCATGCTGCATGAGAATAATAATTCAAATTATTATTATTATTATTATTATTATTATTACTGTCGCAGATCTTTGACTGTGATAAATTAGCCATTTTAATTTTTTTTCTACAGCATTTTCCATAATATTTCAAAAGCTCAAGGGGGGGGGGGTTAAACCCGGTAACACACCCCTTGCGTACGCCACTGACCCATGCCCAGACCGGTATTCGAAGCCGGGATCCCTGCTGTCGTAGCGCGTTGTGTTAACCACTCCGCTACGAAGATCGCCAAGTATAATGATATAGTCATGGATTTCCAAAATAGAATTAATTGGATATTTTCGGTGCTCAAAATGCAACGTGGCAATGAAAATCAGGACTTACAAAATTGATTTAATGGCGTTGGTTCGAGGAAACTACAAGATTTCATTAGTTCACAACAGTGGTTCCAAAACTATGGGGGGGAAAGGAGCAAAAAGTGGGGGGGCAAGGACAGTTTACTTTCTCTTGGTACTACATAAGGTTTAGTATAGTGCGGTGGCAAAGAGTTGGCAACTGCCCCCCCACCCCCTTACTACCTAATCTCCGCCACTGGTTGCAACTAAATTAAACCTAATTTTATATAGGTCAACAAGCCTAGGCATAATCGAACTATTTACAAATATTTAATTTCAAGGGTTTATATTAATGTATAAAGTTACAAAAGTATTTGATTGGCTAACCGGGACTGGATATACAGTATCCCACCGGGTATCGAACGAATGAAAAAGCGATTTCATCATCAACAATACATTAAAAGAATACAGAGGTGTTAATTTTAAATGAACTGCCCTCACGCTCACAACTTGCCCTCTCCTCTTCCGGAGGGTGAGAGTAAGGTCTGCCCTAATGAGATACGCTCTCCGGATGGTGAACACCGGGTCTGCCTTGTTTCACTTCACTTATGCAACCTTGTGTTCTGACGTCAGACCAGGAATGCCTACGAGGTTAGGTTAGGCCTGTTAGGTTAGGTTCCATTAGCATAAATACAAGGACAAATTATTATTTAGGCTAGGTGAACTAAGCATAGCTACCCTAACCTAACAACGTAGGCATTTAGCCTAAAATTAAAAAGCTTTCTCCCGTGACGTCAGAACACAAGGTTGCTAAAGTGTTGTGCGATAAGCTAGACCCGGTGAACACATGAACACCTCTGCCCAGGCATCGGGTAAAGTTTTACTTCACTTCTTGTATTGGTTCCGTAACGTGCTTCTTCATAGATATAATGGGGTTCAAACTAAGGATGGCAAAATCTGGAATCTGGATAATTTTCTATCCGTATATAGGATATTCCGATATCCGGAGTATTCGAATTGTCAGAATATTGGGATTATCCGATACGTTCAGATATCCGAATGTGTGCATTATCCGGATTTTATCGTTTATCCGTCATATTAGTATTTCACTATACGGATTTTCTACAAATGTTTCTTCAACTCTGTACTATCTGCATATTCGGATATCCGGATTATCCAAACGGATATGAGATAATCTGATATCCGTTATCCGTGCGGTTACTTTAAATTTAAAACACGCCGCCTGCGGGCGTCAGTTCCACAGCTACAAACAGCGTTAGCAGGAGAAAACTGCTTATTCCTTCCTGCTTTCTTTTTCACGCTTGGCAGAGGCATTTTTGCTGCACGAAGGGAAATTGCTGTAGGGAAAACTGGTTCTAGTTCTAGGTAAATAGAGATTTTATGAAAAATATACAAATTGCCTGAAAATTTGAAGTTGTCAGACTTTCGTTTCTGTCTTACTTGCATGTGCTTTATTTCTATTATATCTAATTAATGTGGATATGGTGTGTAATGAATATATGTACACAATAAATAAGAATTGTTGCGGTAAACTAGTTCAAATTTTTAGAAAAAGCCACTGATCAACATCCGTTTGTTTGCATTGTTGTTTATGTGTTGAAAATGGAGATGAGGCATTTTGAATCCAGAATGAAAGTTGTGTATTCAGTCGTTGTTATTGTGGATACCGTGTATACTTAGACGAACCAACATATTAATGGTAATTTACCATCTGCCTCCATACACGACAGGCTGATGTTCAGAAATTCAAAACTTAACCAAGATTACGAAATGAAGGTTAACTTGCTAATCGTTCAGTATTCTCCGTGTGAATTTTCTTACTTAGTTTTGTACCAAGTTCAAAAATAACCACGGAAGATATACCTACATTCGTACATGTGTTTAAATAACTTCCAGTTTTTTATTTCCCTATGGTGGGAATGGCTGTAAAAAAATGTGACTGCGTGCGTTTCTATTACGTTGAGGTTATAGTGTACCATTATATAAATACGCTCATTTGGCAAGGCCATGCACGACAGTTTCTATTTTTTCCCTCCAACGACCTTGACTCCGTGTACAATTAGTGTAAGAAGGTGAAGGTTAATCTCGAGACAATAAAAACGCCAGTTAAATTTAGCAAGAGGTGTGACTCTCATTGTAGCTATAGAGCACCTGTATCCAGACCCGTGAGATGTCGCCATTTGTCTTAGATCATGTTCTTATCTATGTTCAAATCCATTTCGTATATCTTTGTATGTGCCTTTATGGATTAGAGGCATGATTGCTGGTTTGTTTAAAACAAGGGCGAGCCGAGAAATAGGTTAAAAGTCTTCAAAACAGGTTAGTTTATAAACACAAGCTTATTCAAAATGATGATTTTAATATTTATTTAAGTGATGAGAACGGTATGAAAACTAACTACAGCACTACAAAATAAAGAGATACGAAATTACAGAATTAAAAATATTATTATACAATCCTGTGCTTCATCATATTTCATATTGTAGCTTGCCACAAGTTCAGCTACTATACCTCTGACCTGACCCTATTGAGAGACGTTAGAATGCAAATATTCCTCAAATTAAATTTAATCAGATCATTTGGAATCAAAATGAACAGGAAGAAGATATTCAACCATGATTGATACTCTTTCCAGTTACCACTCTTTTCAACGTACTATACAGTAAAACCTCGTTAATCCGGAGCCCGATAAGCCGGACTTCGCTTAATCCGGACAGGCAAAAGGAAAATAAGCAGAATGCCAGGTTTTAAATGTGGCTGGAAGTCAACAAGAGAACTTCCCAAAGAAAAGACAGTCAACCACTGATGAAATTCTGTTTCCCGCAAACTTTGTACTGTATAGTGTATTTAGGCCTATGCCCTTTAAATACACCATAATAAACGTCTTTTGTTGCTATAAACGGACTTTTAATGCAGTTTCTACTGTTCTGTTAGGTTATTTCAGTTAATCTGGACTTTCGTTAAACCGGTCAACTTATCCCCCACTAGTCCGGAATAACGAGGTTTTACTGTAAATCTGTAAATCGGATAGATGTGGATGAAAGAAACTACATGTATGAAGATAAAAACTTAAGTAACTACGTACACTACGTTAGTACTATGTTAGTAGTCAATTCTATTGTAGTAAATCTTAGCAGTAGGATTCCTACATCATAGAGTGAATTAATACTTCATGGAATTCCAGCCGGCCCCCGTAGTGCAGTGGTAGCTAGCTCATTCTCATCTTCGCAAATTAGCCAAAAGTGGCACAAAAGGCGAAGTAAAATAAAGCAAGACAATCAATCAACAATTCATGGAATTCCAAGAACTGGGTTGCGCTGTACTGATGTGCCTGATCATTTCTCAAGTCACACACGTTACTCTGACGTCTGTGACACAGTTGTTTCCTCTACTTCCGGGAACGTGAAGGAATAATTTGTGGTGTTAAAAGTCAACCTTTAGGTGTCTACTTTATCCTCAGAAGAATGTTGCTTCTAGCTCCTCCAGTTTTTTGTTCATATCAAAAAGTATAGATTTTTGTTACGTGTGTGACAATACATCCGTATGTAACTGAGAAGCCCATGATCAGTCTGTTGAAATGCCAAATAGGAATATTTATTTATTATCTGGGTAGAGAAGATCCTATTATTGGATTTTACAATATTTTTAATGAGTTTACGAGAATTTTTTGCTAGCTGGCAAACCCATCAGAAAATCAAATAAAAGGCATCACTTTGAAAAAATAACAATGTTGAAAAATCTTTTTTTTTAATACCTACATGCTAATTAACAAACAAGACAAATTCATATTCAGAAAATTCAGACATTTTATTATGAAATTTCAATGTTTTTATATCTTGATAGGGAAATTTTGCTCTTGGTTGTGTGGGTTCATTGGGATCGCCCAACAATATAGCATGAAAAATTAGTCTTTTTTCACGGGGCGAATGGCAGGCTTGCATTGTCTTGTCCACTTTTCCAGTTAAAATATCAGTTGCTATATACGAAGTGTATCAAGAGTTCATTTCGTGTCAAATTAAGAGGTTTAATTGTCTTTCTGTGGATAAACACACTATCCTATTTCTGTCCAGTGAAGAATTCTACCTATCGCATTCTGTAATTTTATCCTCCTACCAAGAGATTTAATTTCCTAAATCCGAGCGATCCGCTGACCAACGGTAGGTCAACCTCCATTCATATTGGGGGTTAGGCGTAGAGCTGACAACTCTGCACTGTAAAAAGACATTTCAAGAATCAGCAGAAATAAGAATATCAGAGATTTATATAAAGGTGTAAATGAATTTAGAATGGGGTGGCAACCTAAAGTAAACTTGATAAACCATAAAAACGCTGATTTTCTAGCTGACCCAGGCGATATTTTAAATAGATGGAAGAACTACTTTAATGACTTCTTAAATGTTCATGTAGGAGATAAATCAGAAGTAAATGAAGTACACACAGCAGAACCTTTAGTTCCAGAACCTAACTTGACTGAAGTTAAAGATGCGGTACCAGTTTCATACATCGGAGACACATTAAAATCGGATATTTTGTGTTTCGCATGGTTCGTACTTACCAATTCTGTATTGCGGAACATAGTTCAAGGTGCCGTTATGCTTTTTACACGAAAACAAACACAATTTTTCACTAACTAACTAACTAACTCCCTAGCCTTCTTAAACCCGAAGGTTCATGGCTGCAGCAACACAGGCCTTCCATCTTTCCCTATCTTGAGCAAGTTCTATATACTCTTTTCCATCCCTACTGATTTCCCTCAGGTCCATCTCAACGTTGTCCCTCCATCTTCGTCTTGGCCTTCCTACAGGTCTCTTACCATCAGGTTTCCCAACAAGAATCCTGTGAATCTCCTCTTTCCTCTCCCATTCGTGCCACATGGCCTGCCCACCTAAGTCTTCTTGATTTAATTATTCTAATAATATCTGGACATGAATACAAATTACGTAGTTCTAAATTATGTAACCTTCTCCACTCACCTGTCTCCTCATCCCTTTTAGGTCCAAAGATTTTCCTAAGGATCTTATTTTCAAATACTCTCAATTTATGTTCCTCTTTCAATGTAAGGGACCAAGTTTCACATCCATATAATACTACAGGCAAAATTACTGTTTTGTATATTTTAACTTTTAGTTTCTTAGATATTAAACGAGAAGACAAAAGTTTATGAAGAGAGAAGTAACATGCATTTCCTGAATTAAGCCTACTTTTTATTTCCTCTTTAATATAATTTTCATTTGTTAATATTACTCCTAAGTATTTGAATTTGGAAACTTGTTCAAACGAGTTGTTATCAATAATTAGATTTTGATTATTACCTAACACTTGGTTTCGGCCTGTAATCATATATTTAGTTTTCTCTTTGTTAACTTCCAAACCTATCTCTTTAGCAGTTTCGAAAAATATTTTAGCATTATTCTTAATTGTATTCACATCATCCCCCAGTAAGTCTACATCATCTGCATATGCTAACAACTGAGTCACGCCATTTAATTTTAGTCCTTCTTTAGTTTCTTTTACCTTCCTTACAGCATATTCTAAGGCAAAATTAAAGAGCAATGGAGATAATGCATCTCCTTGTTTTAACCCATCATGAATTGTAAATTTGTCAGACATATTAATACCCACACGAATTTTACTTTCTGTTTCACTGGTGCATATTTTTATCATACTAACAAGCTTCTTAGGTATTCCAAACTCTACTAATATATTATATAATTTATCTCTTTTGACCGAATCATATGCTTTTTTGAAATCAATGAATAGCTGATGGACATTTTGATTATATTCCCACTTTTTTTCAAGTGTCTGTCTGATGTGAAAAATTTGATCTGTAGTTGATCTATTACGTTTAAATCCACATTGATAATCACCTATAATTTCATTAGCATATGGAGTTAGTCTTGTTAAAAGAATGTTAGATAATATTTTATATGTTGTTGAGAGTAGAGAAATTCCACGGTAATTATTGCAGTTCATTTTATCACCTTTTTTAAACACAGGAACAATTATGGATTCTTTCCACTGTTGAGGTATTTCTTCTTTATTCCATATTAAACAAATTAATTTATGAATTTGACATATTAATGAATTTCCACCATATTTAATTAACTCAGCTGGTATTAAATCAATGCCAGGTGCTTTGTTATTCTTTAGCCTTTTAATAGCATCTTTAACTTCAGTCAAGTTAGGTTCTGGAACTAAAGGTTCTGCTGTGTGGACTAGGGGTGGCCAGATCCGGATCCTGGCGGATCCGAAATCCGGTTCCTAAAATTTTTCGGATCCGGATCTGCGGATTCGGAATTTTCAGATTCGGATCCGGATCCGGAATTTTCAGATTCGGATCCGGATCCGGATCCAGAACTTTCGGATCCGGATCCAGAACTTTCGGATCCGGATTCAGAACTTTCGGATCCGGATCCAGAATTTTCGGATCCGGTACTTTCAGATCCGGATCAGGTACTTTCGGATCCGGATCCGGTACTTTTGGATCCGGATCCGGAATTTTCGGATCCGGATCCGTTTTGCCATCCCACATGCGCTTCTTTGGAAAGTAAGAATGTGCTTATAACATATTGTTACCTGCTAATATACATATATATATAATATACATACACACATATATATATAGTGTGTGTGCTCGCGTGCGCGATTTGTAATTAATTAATACACTTACTTACTAGGGAGGTCTAAGTCTCCCCCTCCGATTTCCATGAAACTTGGCAGGTGTATAGAGCCCCCCCCCCTCAAATGTCAAGATTAGGAGAAATTGAAGTGGGGATCTGTCCCCGAAACCACGTAAATATGCCATAGGAAGAAACAGGGGGCATACGACCTCTCTATACACCTGTCAAATTTCATGGGAATCGGAGGGGGACACAGGGGTCAGATGATTCCCACGGCAATTTGTCCTAATCTTGACATTTGAGGCGGGTTTTGCCCCCTAAAACAGTATTTTAGCCGAAACAAAAAAACACGTATTTCTTCCTTTGGGCCCCTCTATACACCTGCGAAGTTTCATGAAAATCGGAGGGGAACACAGGGGTCAGATCCTTACTTCAATTTGTCCTCATCTTGACATTTGAGGGGATTTTGCCCCCTGAAACAGTTTTTAGCTCAAACAAAAAAACACGTAATTCTTCCTTCGGGCCCCTCTATACACCTGCCACGTTTCATGGAAATCGGAGGGGAACTCAGGGGTCAGATCCCCACTTCAATTTGTCCTCATCTTGACATTTGAGAGGAGGTTGCCCCCTCGAACAAATTTTTTTCCGAAACAAAAAAACACGTATTTCTTCATTTGGGCCCGTTTATACACACACCTGCCAAGTTTCATGGAAATCTGAGGGGGACACAGGGGTCAGATCCCTACTTCAATTTGTCCTCATCTTGACAATTCAGTGGGTTTCGCACTGTAAAACCGTTTTTTAGCTGAAACAAAAAAAAAAAAAAAACATGTATTTCTTCCTTTGGGCCCCACTATATACCTGCCAAGTTTCATGGAAATCGGAGGGGGACACACAAATCAAATGCCCACTTAAATTTGTCCTCATATTGACATTTGAGGGGGGGTTGCCCCCTAAAATCGCTTTTTAGCCGAAAGAAAAAAAACACGTATTTCTTCATTTGGGCCCGTTTATACACACACCTACCAAGTATCATGGAAATCGAAGGGGGACACAGGGGTCCGATCCTCACTTCAATTTGTCCTCATCTTGACATTTGAGGGGGTTTTGCCCCCTGAAACAGTTTTTAGCTCAAACAAAAAAACACGTAATTCTTCCTTCGGGCCCCTCTATACACCTGCCACGTTTCATGGAAATCGAAGGGGGACACAGGGGTCCGATCCTCACTTCAATTTGTCCTCATCTTGACATTTGAGGGGGTTTTGCCCCCTAAAACCGTTTTTTAGCTGAAACAAAAAAAAAACACGTATTTCTTCATTTGGGCCCGTTTATACACACACCTGCCAAGTATCATGGAAATCGGAGGGGGACACAGGGTCAGATCCTCACTTCAATTTGTCCTCATCTTGACATTTGAGGGGGTTTTGCCCCCTAAAACCGTTTCTTAGCTGAAACAAAAAAAAAACACGTATTTCTTCCATTGGGCCCCACTATACACCTGCCAAGTTTCATGGAAATCGGAAAGACACAGGGGTCAGATCCTCACTTCAATTTGTCCTCATCTTGACATTTGAGGGGGTTTTGCCCCCTAAAACAGTTTTTTATCTGAAACAAAAAAACACGTAATTCTTCCTTTGGGCCCCACTATACACCTGCCAAGTTTCATGGAAATCGGAAAGACACAGGGGTCAGATCCTCACTTCAATTTGTCCTCATCTTGACATTTGAGGGGGTTTTGCCCCCTAAAACCGTTTTTTTTATCTGAAACAAAAAAACACGTATTTCTTCCATTGGGCCCCACTATACACCTGCCAAGTTTCATGGAAATCGGAAAGACACAGGGGTCAGATCCTCACTTCAATTTGTCCTCATCTTGACATTTGAGGGGGTTTTGCCCCCTAAAACCGTTTTTTATCTGAAACAAAAAAAACACGTATTTCTTCCATTGGGCCCCACTATACACCTGCCAAGTTTCATGGAAATCGGAAAGACACAGGGGTCAGATCCTCACTTCAATTTGTCCTCATCTTGACATTTGAGGGGGTTTTGCCCCCTAAAACCGTTTTTTAGCTGAAACAAAAAAAAACACGTAATTCTTCCTTTGGGCCCCACTATACTGCCAAGTTTCATGGAAATCGGAGGGGGACCTTTAGATAACCTCCCTTGTTAGTCTTACACTTTGTAATTATTTAACACTGCATATATTATAATGTTTTATTTTAATTTGTAAAACTGTAACTGTAGAACAATTGTATAATTTTTGTATAACATTTCTATTTTGTTATATGTGTTAAAGGTTTCATCCTGGAATGGAATGTCTCACATTTATGTGTGTTTTCATTTCCAATACATTCGAATGAATACATATTCGTTTCAATGGCATTTACAAAATCACTTCGGACATTTGTGCACGAGTGTGTTAGCCGATGCGTAGCAAAGTATTTTAGGAAAAACACTTGAAAAAAATTCTTGTAGGACTAAGGTGTGGTAATATTATAATGGGATTGAGATACGAAACTCTCGGATCCGGATCCGGATTTTCGGATCCGGATCCAGATCCGAAACTTTCGGACCCGGATCCGAAATTTTTGGATCCGGATTCGAAACTTTCAGACCCGGATCCGGAACTCTCGGATCCGGATCCAGATCCGAAACTTTCAGACCCGGATCCGGATCCGCGGATCCGGAACTCTCGGATCCGGATCCAGATCCGGAACTTTCGGATCCGGATCCGCGGATCCGGAACTCTCGGGTCCGGATCCGGAATTTTCGGATCCGGATCCAGATCCGTAACTTTTGGATCCGGATCCGTTTGGCCATCCCTAGTGTGGACTTCATTTACTTCTGATTTATCTCCTACATGAACATTTAAAAGGTCATTAAAGTAGTTCTTCCATCTATTTAGAATATCGCTTGGGTCAGCTAGAAAATCACCGTCTTTATCTTTTATCA
Source organism: Lepisma saccharinum (assembly GCF_977018435.1). Taxonomy (NCBI): domain Eukaryota; kingdom Metazoa; phylum Arthropoda; class Insecta; order Zygentoma; family Lepismatidae; genus Lepisma; species Lepisma saccharinum. The sequence goes on from NC_139248.1 coordinate 52,210,816, forward strand.
AGTTTACTTTAGGTTGCCACCCCTTTCTAAACTCATTTACACCTTTATATAAATCTCTGATATTTTTGTTTTTGCTGTTTGTTTCAATTTCATTAATTTTGCTTTTCAAGTAATCTCTTTTTTTACTTCTAAACGTGCGGTTAACTTCTCGCTTTATTCTATTATAATTGTTTTGATTTGTATCATCAGAGTTATTTAACCACCTAAGTCTAGCCTGATTTCTTATTTCTATTAGATTATGACATTCATTATCAAACCATGGCTTACTTTTTCTCGGTTTATGGTATCCTATACTTTCTTTAGCTGCTGATTCTATTGCATTACGTATGTGCTCCCAATTCTTATTTACGTCTGTTTCATTTATATTTTCATCATCATTTAAATCCTGCAAAACATCAAATCTATTTGACAGTTTAATTTGGTAATCTTTCTTAATTCTTCACACACAATTTTTCACAGAGAGAGTAATTTTTTTTATTCCTATTTTCGCTTCCGTAACACACAATATGGCAGTCACAACTTGACTACCGTTGTGGGTATGCAGTGTTTCCAACTTTCTTCACCGAAAAATACCTACTATCGTGTCGTCACTTGTGCAAATTGTACATTATGCACGGGTAGCTGACGGATAGCCCCACGAACCACTACCGATAAGGTTAGGTTAGGTTTGGTTAGGTTAGGCAAGCATAGTTAAAAAAGGGGGGGTTGGAAACACTGACAGGGGGTTACGTCATCAAACATACGCAGCATCCATTTCACGTAGGGGAAGCAAATGAAACCAATGGCAAATGTGCGTCGGTGAAAAATACATGATTTCGCGGTCAAATACATTCCACGATGAGAGAAAATACCTCGACGAAAGTTGGAAACCTTAGAGAAACTCATTTCCGTAAGTAGTTTATTCTGTAAAAATGAAGAAATGTGTCTCCGATATACGAAACTGTTACCAAAGATGCTATTAAAAGGCTGAAGAATAACAAAGCATCTGGCATTGATTTAATACCAGCTGAGTTAATTAAATATTGTGGAAATTCGTTAATATGTCAAATTCATAAATTAATTTGTTTAATATGGAATAAAGAAGAAATCCCTCAACAGTGGAAAGAATCCATAATTGTTCCTGTGTTTAAAAAAGGTGATAAAATGAACTGCAATAATTACCGTGGAATTTCTCTACTCTCAACAACATACAAAATATTATCTAACATTATTTTAACAAGACTTACCCCATATGCTAATGAAATTATAGGTGATTATCAATGTTGATTTAAATGTAACAGATCAACTATAGATCAATTTTTTCACATCAAACAGGCACTTGAGAAAAAGTTGGAATATAATCAAAATGTCCATCAGCTACTCATTGATTTAAAAAAAGTGGAATGATTCAGTCAAAAGACATAAATTATATAATATATTAGTCGAGTTTGGAATACCTAAGAAGCTTGTTAATATGATAAAAGTATGTACCAGTGAAACAGAAAGTAAAATTCTTGTGGATATTAATATATCTGACAAATTTACAATTCATGATGAGTTAAAACAAGGAGATGCATTATCTCCATTGCTCTTTAATTTTGCCTTAGAATATGCTGTTAGGAAGGTAAAAGAAACTAACGAAGGACTAAAATTAAATGGTGTGACTCAGTTGTTAGCATATGCAGATGATGTAGACTTATTAGGTGATGATATAAATACAATTAAGAATAATGCTAAAATATTTTTCAAAGCCGCTAAAGAGATAGGTTTGGAAGTTAGCAAAGAGAAAACTAAATATATGCTTACAGGCCGAAACCAAATGTTAGGTAATAATCAAAATCTAATTATTGATAACAACTCGTTTGAACTAGTTTCCAAATTCAATTACTTACGAGTAACACTAACAAATGAAAATGATGTTAAAGAGGAAATAAGAAGCAGGCTTAATTCAGGAAATGCATGTTACTTTTCTCTTCATAAACTTTTGTCGTCTCGTTTAATATCTAAGAAACTCAAAGTTAAAATATACAAACAGTAATTTTGCCTGTAATATTATATGGATGCGAACTTGGTCCCTTACATTGAAAGAGGAACATAAATTGAGAGTATTTGAAAATAAGATCCTTAGGAAAATATTTGGGCCTAAAAGTGATGAAGAGACAGATGAATGGAGAAGGTTACATAACTTAGAAGTACATAATTGTATTGATGTCCAGATATTATTAGAATGATTAAATCAAGAAGACTTAAGTGGGCAGGCCATGTGGCAAGAATGGGAGAGGAAAGAGGAGTTTACAGGATTCTTGTTGGGAAACCTGATGGTAAGCGACCAGTAGGAAGACCAAGACGAAGATGGAGGGATAATGTTGAGATGGACCTAAAGGAAATTGGTATGGGTGGAAAAGAGTATATAGATCTTGATCAGGATAGGGACAGATGGAAAGCCTGTGTTGCTGCAGTCATGAACCTTCGGGTTTAAGAAGGCTAGAGAGTTAGTTAGTTTTAGTTAGTGTGCATGTTACTTTTCTCAAATGTAATTCCAGACTATACTAGCGCCAAGGTTTCTAAAATTTCGGGAAAATTGCGAACTACAGGCTTCCCCATGACTTAAACTAGCGACACTAGCGCCACTGCTTCCATGACAGGGTTTGAAATTGCGGTGTTCTTCCAACAGTTCCAAGATACCTGCCTGCTATGAAAATTTCAACTCAAGATCTTTAATTTTATTGCGGTTAAGCCCCCTTCAATCAAGGGATGGACGCCTTAAATTATCGAGCTTCGATTCTTAATCTCTACAAAATGTAGTCAAATTAGAATTTGATTGATTGATTGATCTTTTGCAGGTTTACAGACTTCAGCCATGTGACTGTACTAGTGTGCATATAACACTCGAAAATTTCACACCCCATACGATACATTGTGCGCTGTTGTGGCGTGACCACTATCTTTATCTACCCTCAACGCTAGCGCCACGCGGCTGATGTCTGTAAACCTGCAGTCACTCAAAACTTACCTCCTTTCGGCACATATTACGACAAACTGCTCAGAGATACGTACATTAACCTATTGTACACAACGGTTTACTTTTATGACATCTCAAACGGATCACTTGATAGTATGAATATGGAATATATGTCACAAAATGTTTGAAAATATTGAAATTATATATGTAAAGATTACCAAAATATGTAATATATGTGCTTAAAGCCATTGTTTGTAAAAATGTGGGAAATCAAAATAGCATTATTCGAGATTAAATGCAACAATTCCCAAAGATAACACAAAGTAACATTGATTTTATCATAATATGAAGATATTTATTGATTTATTCCTTTGCTTCCAACAGAGAGAATCTCCAATTACAGGGAAGCTTACATATATTCAAATAATAAACATATAACAGTGTAGAGTACATATAAACACACACAAACGCATTTATACACACAATATAATAAGTGAAGTACTGCAGGAAGGGAACATATATCCATCCATATACAAATATATAGCCTATTGATTGTTCAGGACATAGCCTTCACATAGTATTGAACGGAAAAAAATAATAAAAAATATTTAGCATATGTATGACATACATAGTCACCATAGATACAAGAGAAGAGTAAGGAAAATAGAAGGTAAAATAATTTCAGAATAATGGAAAAATAATGTACACTAGAATGGATTCACATATATAGTGTATTTACATATAAATTCGTTCCCTGCTTATCGCATTACGGTATCTGCAATAAATAGGGAATCATCATCATCATCATCAATATATTTTATTGGATTTGGCTGTCAGTGGACCTTCATCAATTTCATCATCACTCATATCCTCATCTTCGCGATTATACAAAAGCGGCAGAAAACCCCGAAGTAAAATAAACCAAATTATTCGATCAATCCCAGAACGAACACGTAGGAGAGGACGTGATTCTCAGAAGGCAGTAATCAGATTTGAACTCATAGTCGTCCCTATTGCACGGGAAAGTAGTCTGAAGTCCCGCAATAATTTAATATTTTTTTTATCACTTTGGAACTCTACGCAGCAAGTGGAATAAAACCTATCGGGATCTTAGTAACAGGTATCTTGTAGATATTATTTTGCCGTTGACACGTTCCTACGAAAACCTCATGTTGCTGTACGCGCTGCGAAGGGCAACACTTGATACGAAGGAATGCCGAAAAGACACGTGCTGCAGGTGGGAAGGCTTGCAAACTTCTACACGTGCGCAACAGTTCCATTCAAACCAAACCTGTAGTGTCGAGTCATCAATGCCACTTTCTTCTTTATGTATACTCTGTCCCCGTCACCTCTGGGGAAAGGCCGCGCGTAGCGGCATAGAAAGGGTGTGAAATCGAGTGGGCAGAGCGAAGCAGTACACGCTGCTCCCAAGGATTGTAACTGCACTCGCTTTCCCCCCTCCCCACTCACGTTGTTGATTGGTGGAGCCGTCTCGTGTCACTACTTGCGCAGAGACCTGTTTTCGTTCGCTTGCTTCAGACAGAGTAAGCCGGGACAGAGGACAGCCAACTGGATGGGCGTCACTGGAATTTTGGTTGGGGAGGGGGGGTCAGGCCATGGTGCGAAATCCCCCAGCAACTTTGTCCTAAGAAAATCCCCCCCCCCACCAAATATTCCAGAGGGTGTTGTGGTTACAACAATTAAGATAAGCAATTAGATTTGTCTTCAAATATTCCTACTTTACAATGGATAATGTAATACCTCTCCCCCTTCTCTGTCTCTTTCAAGAGACCATTAACACATCAACGCCAATAACAATACAGTCAAACCTCGTTAATCCGGACTAATGGTGGGGAAAAGTTGACTTGTTTAACGAAAGTCCGGATTAACTGAAATAACCTAAAAGAACAGTAGAAAGTGCATTAAAACTCCATTTGTAGCAACAAAACACGTTTATTATGGTGTATTTAAAGGGCATAGGCCTAAATACACTATACAGTACTGTTTGCGATTGCCGAAACTGTTTCACCATACTGGTTTTTGTACGGATGCAGTAGACGCTGTTTGTTGTAAATGCTATATTTGAAGAATACACATGATTACATACACAAACTAACAAGTACACCTAGATTGTGTTCCCGCAACACACACGCACGTCTTCGTAGAATGTTCCACTGCTGCCGACTGAGACTGTCTTGAGGCAGTGTTGCCAACTTTACACGTTGCTTCACTGGCGTGCTACAAGTCCCACTAAAATACACTGATTAATGATTAAAACCTGAACATTCTCCCCCCTCCTTGATTTACTAAATCAACATAAAACACTACAACAAATTATTTCTCTGTTGGAAAAGGGATGAGTTTATGAATTGGTCTTTTAAATGTACCCTGAGTAGTGCGAACGTTCACTACTCTCACAAGTTTATCAGATCCTGTGTAGACCTCTTCGATGACTCCAGTTCTCCATGTGAGGGGTGGAACATGGTCTTCCTTCATTAGCACCAGCATTCCTGGTCGGAGATTGGGTTTGGTTGTTGTCCATTTGCTTCTCTGCTGCAGGTTGTTGAGATAGTCTCTGGACCACCGCCGCCAGATGTGTTGATAAGATCCGTTGAATCCGTTGCCACCGATCCAGACGATTTTCTGCTATATGTGTTACATCAAGCTCGGGAAAGGATGTTAGAGGACTACCTATTAGGAAATGACCTGGGGTGAGATAACTATTGTCAGTAGGGTCATTGGACATTGCAGTGATAGGACGTGAATTTAAACAGGCTTCGATTTGACAAGCAAAGTTGAAAATTCTTCAAATGTGAAGTGCTGATTTCCAGCTGCTCTTCTTAAGTGGTATTTCATTGATTTTACCGCTGCTTCCTGCAGGCCATTGAAATTGGGCGCATGTGGAGGTATGAAATGCCATATGAATTCTTCTGATGCTGCATACTTGCGTATTTCAGTCTTGAATTCTTGAGACTCAAACAGCTGACGTAATTGTTGTAGTTCTCTGTAAGCTCCAACGAAGTTTGTTCCATTATCGCCGTATAAATTTCTACATTTTCCCCTTCTTGAAGTAAATCTCGTTAGAGCTGCGATAAAGGCAGATGATGTTAGATCTGAGACTAATTCTAGATGTATAGCCTTTGTAGTGAGACAGACGAAGACTGCAACGTAACATTTTCTCGAAATCTTGCTTCTTGCGTTTCCTGATTTCACATTAAATGGACCAGCATAATCCACTCCTGCATTGAGGAATGCTCTACCTGGTTGAAGTCTTGTTGATGGTAGTTGACCCATTAGTTGCTCTGACGCAGATGAGTTTAGCTTGAAGCAAGGTAAACAATTATGTATAACCTTCCTGATGACTTGTCTTGCTCTCGGAATCCAGTATTTTTGGCGAAGTGAGGCCAACAGTAGCTGAGAGCCCGCGTGAAGTACTCTCTGATGCTCTGCTAGTATAATGAGTCTTGTTAAATGATGCTCTGATGGCAATATGAGTTGGTGTTTGCTCTCATAGGGTATTTGAGCATTTTGTAGTCTCCCACCTACTCTAAGCATGTTGTTTTCGTCTATGAATGGATAGAGACTTCTTAATGGACTATCCCTTGCCACTTGTCCATGGCGTTGAAGATCCTGGAATGCTTCTCTGAAAACATCTTGTTGTGTTGCGTTGATTATTGCTGCCAGGCTGAGTCTCAAATCGTTTGCTGTTAGCTGCTCTGTTTTCTTGTTTTCACGATTCTTTGTGTTGTGAATGAAACGCTGGCAATAGGCAATGACTCTCACTAGTTTCGATAATGACGAAAATTTGTGGATGAAGGTCGTCGATGGAATTTGAATGACTAGTGATGTGACCCCCTTTCTTTCTTCTGTAACTTCTTCTTTCTCTGCGTGTGACGAAGAATTTGGCCATGAAGTAGATTCTTCACTCAAGAATGTGGGTCCATTCCACCACAGTGTATTGTCTTGCAATGTGGCCGGTTCTACACCTCGAGATACAAGGTCCGCAGGATTGTCATGTGATGACACGTGTCTCCATTGTGAAGGACTTGTTGAATCTTGAACTTGTGCCACCCTGTTGGCGATAAATGTTTTCCACTTGTTTGGTGGCGATGACAGCCATGCTAGGACTATCTTCGAATCTGTCCAAAAATATACTTGACTGATTGCAAGATTGAGTACCGCTAATACTTTCTTCATTAATTTGGCAAGTAAAACTGCTCCACATAGTTCCAGGCGTGGAAGTGTAACCTGTTTTACTGGAGCCACTCTTGATTTGGCGCAAAGAAGTTTAACTGCAACATCACCAGTTATGTTTGTTGACCTAACGTAGATTGCTGCACCGTAAGCCCTTGTACTGGCATCGCAGAACCCATGAAGCTGTGTGTCATTGATTTTTCCTTCAATCAAGATGAATCTACTGACTCGTATATCATTGATACGTCGTAGGTTTCTATACAACTGCAACCATTGCTGCAATAACGTCGGTGCTAAGCTCTCGTCCCAATCGATGCGTTGAAACCACAACTGTTGTAGAAATGCCTTGAAACTGATGACTACAGGACTGACCAATCCAAGAGGATCGAATATTGAAGCGATTATTGACGTTACTCTTCTTTTGCTTATTTCTGCTGCGTGGGCAGATGTTGATGCTGCCTTGTTGGCGATTAAGAATTTGTCTGTGCCTGGATCCCAGAGTAGACCAAGAGTTTTGACACCTTTATCCTTATCTAACTGAAGTGGTAACTGCACTTCTCTGTGGCTATGAGGTACTGCCTCTAAAAGTGCGGAATGGTTAGAACACCATTTTCGAAGATTGAAACCGCCACTTCGTAGAAGATGTATTAATTCTTCTTGCAATTTCAGTGCATCCTCTACACTGTCACTGCCTGATAAACAATCATCCATGTACATATCTTCCTTTACTGTTCTTGCTGCATTCGGATACACGTGTTGTTGCTGTTCGGCTAGCATTTGTGTACACGCTGTTGCTAGAAATGAAGCTGGTTTTGTGCCATAAGTCACCGTTAAAAGTTCATAAGTGTCTACTGGGCTGTCTGATGAGTATCTCCAGAATATTCTCTGCAATGGTAAGTCGTCTTCATGCACCATAATTTGGCGGAACATTTTTTCCGTGTCTGCCGTAAATGCTATGCTGTGTGTGCGAAATCGTAGAATGATGGAGTACAGATCTTGTTGCAGAATTGGACCTGCTAGTAAAATGTCGTTAAGTGAGTTTCCAGATGTTGTTTTGGCGCTGGCATCATAGACAACTCTGGTCTTCGTTGTGCTGCTGTCTGGCTTGAATACTGGATGATGAGGCATGTAGAATACTTGTGTGTCATCCTTGACTGTGTCTGATTCTAACTTTCTCATATGTCCTAAATTCTCGTATTCCTTCATGAAGTTATTGTAATCTTCTCTCAGATCTGGCTGCCTCTTCAATCTTCTCTCCAGTTGTTCCAATCTACTCATGGCTTGCTGAGTTGAATCTCCTAAGTGTGGATGATTTGGGCGTTTAGGTAGACGTACTATGAAACGACCAGATTCGGAACGCGTTGTATTTAATTTAAAGTGCTCTCCACATAGCTCTTCTTCCTTAGATCTGTGTGGTGACTCTATTCCTTCCAACTCCCAGAAGCGTATAAGTTGTTTTTCCAAACTGTCATCTGTTCTTAGAAAACATGCAGTGACTGATGAGTTGCATTCTTGAGGCATGGATCCACCCAGTATCCATCCAAGTTTCGAATCTTGCAGAACAGGGTAGTTGCCTTCTCTACTTAGACGTTCTGGCTTCAGTATGGAGTAGAAAAGCCCTGCGCCCAAAAGAATGTCTATCTTGCCAGGTTTGTTGAATGTGGGGTCTGCCAGTGCGATGTCCGTTGGAATATCCCATGTATCGTAGTTTATGTGCTCTGCAGGCATATCTCCAGTGATTTTTGGCAGAACTGAACAAGATATTGTAGTTGAGAAGTTATTCGCGAGTGATGAAATGTTCACATTCACACTGAAGCGAGTTTCCGACGTTGAGTTATTTATCCCATGAATTGGAATGTACGCCCTTTGTTTCTTGAGACGCAGTCTTTGTACGGTTTCCTCCGTTACGATGTTTGATTGACTTCCATTATCTAGTAAGGCACGACATGTGACCAATCTTCCGTCCTTATCCTTCACTTGTACCAAAGCAGTTGAAAGTAGAACATGCGATGTGTGTCTGGTCTTGAAACTGCAGTATGATGCTTGCGTATTTTCCCGATTGTGGGTCTCACTCTCCGCCACTGAGCCTTGGGTGTCGGTGTGTCTGTTCTGTGTTTCCCTTCGAACAGCACCGAGCTTCCGTTGATCATCGTGCAGCAAAGTGTTGTGTTTCTGTGAACATGCTCTGCAATTGCCTGATTTACAGTCCCTGCTTCGATGTGGCTTCAAACAGTTCCAACACAATTTGTTTTCACGCACACACTGTCTCCTTTGATGTACATTTGCACTGAGAAAACCTGGGCATGCATATAGAAAATGAGAAGGCTGTTGTTTACAATACAAACATGCATTTGATGAAGAAGCCAAATATGAATGTGACTGCTGTGTAGTTTTGTTTTGTTTGGTCCTTGTGTCACTGAATTTATTATCCCTTGGTGTCTGGCTGATTTGCGGTTTGATAGTTTCTAGAGCTTGACATTTATGCTCGAGAAATGTAAAGAATTCTGAGAGTGGTGGGAAGTCTTGCTCAGTGTGAGTTAATTCCCAATCACGTCTTGTTTGCATGTCTAATTGAGATAGGAAGTGATGCAATAATACTACATCCTCTAAGGGTTGCGACAACTGTAATGCCTTTAATGCTGAAAGATTGCTAGTAATGGTATTTGCGAAGTGACGCAAATCTGACGCATTTTCCCTACTAACCGAGTGAATGTGCAAGAGTTCCTTTATGTGTGTTGCCGCTATGAGCTTCTTGTGTTCATAGCGCTGAACTAGCTGTTCCCAAGCTATTGTGTAGTTGCCTTCAATTATTGGCAAATTCTGGATTAAGCGTAGTGCCTGACCCTTAACAGCTGATTTCAAATAATGGAATTTCTGAATTGCAGATAAGGTGTTATTATTGTGCACTAAAGCTACAAATGTATCCGAAAACCCTAACCATTTGTCGTAACTACCATCAAAAGTAGGAAGAGAAATCGAAGGTAGCTTCAGCTGGTTGTCTTTATTTGTAAATTTCTGATCAGCTGATTCTTGACCCTGATTATTGATTGCAGCATGTTTAGAAATTATGTTTTGCATTTGAACCTTTATTTGAAAGTACAACTCTTCAACTTCAATGCGGTAAGTTTCATGTTCTTCTGACTCGTCGTCTTCGAGTTCCAGCTGTGTTTGCACTTCATTGAATTTTGCCCAAACATCTGATAAATACAGAGCACGGCATTTCACCTCCTCAATATTTTGAGTTTCCTCAAAGTTCTGAATGAATTCTAACAAACGTGTAAGTTGCCCCTTTACAACTCCGCGCTGTCGTGTTAATTTCTTCCGTGCTTCTTGATTCATTGTAAAAGGAAGGGAAAGAAACAAGAGGGAAGGAATTGAGCTTGTGTGAGTGTTGTGTTAGCAGAAATGACTGACCTTTGTACAGCTGATTGCTGCTCCTGACTCCAGACGTCAACAAGGCTGCTCGGAGCTCCGTTGTTGATAGTGGCTGCAACACGAGAAGAATTGCTGGCTGCGACGAAATGAACTGCGCGCGAAATGTGCCACGCCCGAAATGTTCATGTAACTTTCTCAGTTCCCGTACTGAGAAATATACGTATGCTGCTATGTTCAATGTATGTAATACACAATAATGCTGCTGTTCACTGTGTGTAATACACTAACCGAATGTACAGAGTGTGTTCTTGAAGCGACACGCACATAACTGTACTGCAATGACTGTTTTTCACATCACAAACTACGCACTTGATAACGTCCACAATGGCATCCGACCGCACGGAGGACCATAAATGTTTGCGATTGCCGAAACTGTTTCACCATACTGGTTTTTGTACGGATGCAGTAGACGCTGTTTGTTGTAAATGCTATATTTGAAGAATACACATGATTACATACACAAACTAACAAGTACACCTAGATTGTGTTCCCGCAACACACACGCACGTCTTCGTAGAATGTTCCACTGCTGCCGACTGAGACTGTCTTGAGGCAGTGTTGCCAACTTTACACGTTGCTTCACTGGCGTGCTACAAGTCCCACTAAAATACACTGATTAATGATTAAAACCTGAACAAGTACAGTACAAAGTCTGCGGAAATAGAATTTCATCAGTGGTTGACTGGCTTTTGGGAAATTCTCTTGTTACTTCTAGCCACATTTAAAACCTTGCATTCTGCTTTTTTTCTTTTGCCTGTCCGGATTGAGCGAAGTCCGGCTTATCGGGGTCTGTATTAACGAGGTTTTACTGTATATGCACAATAAAAGTAAAACAAGAATGCAAGACATATACAATATGAAATATAGTTGTTTTTTATTAATAGAAAGCAAATACTGAACAAAACATTTTATAGCAATAAAAGAGTTTCAACTCTCTTGTAATTTACTGGCATTTTTAAACAGTGGGTAAAGGAATTAGTTTACTATTTATAAATATCTGATCTCACTGACACACACACACTCACAGACATATAAAATATCAAATGAATTCCTTTGTATATTTAATAATAATATATATAATTGGATTATTGTTATTTATCGTCGCTTTTCTTCCACGTTTGGCTAATAGCGACGATGTGGATGAGTGATGATATGATGAAATTGATAAAGGGACACTCACAAGGAACAACCATGCCCAGGCTGGGATTCGAACCTGATACCTCTGGCGGCAATGAAACTCGAAAAACCACAATGATGATGATGATAATAATAATAATAGTTGACAAGGTTTGGAGGTCACGGTTTCAAATTTTCTAAAATGAAGGAATTTTTTTGGATGAAAATGAGAAATTTTGCACATGTTAAAAGGTGCTTTCTAGTTGCGGCAACACTGACAAGGACTTAGTTGGATTTGCCTGTTGCAAGGCGTGAGCGCTTTTGAATAATCGTCCTCATGAATCGATCGAAGTCCAGCTTTGAATCCGGAAGTCTGCACTGTACGAACGCAAAGTGCACCTGTTGCTGAGTAGCAGCAATTGACGTGCGAGACTCGGTGGAGCTTTTCTGGGAATTTTTCCCCTCATGCTTTTTAATGCATTCAGCCGGTCGTTCCGAAGGACGCTAATGTGTATATATGTTGCAAGGAGCGAGGTGGATTGTGGGAAGAAGCGCGTCTTGGCGATCCGCGTGTCTGTTTAGTGTCAGGAGGGTCTTTTGCGAAAGACAGGAACGACGGAAAATTCAGAAGGCGGGGGTTTTCATTGCCATTCCGTAACTTCCCAGCACGGCAGGAACGGCTTCTGCTGTGACTTGCTTGTGCTGCGCGCGCGAAGTCCGGAGTAACTCAACTGCAAATTGAAGTGTTGTCAACTATTGGAACACAAACGTCACTACAGCTACCCAAAGAAAGTAACCAAAATGTAAATCCCGTATATCTGCTTGTGTGTTACCTCTTTAAGTACATTGCCATCACTGGTGTTTTTTCACATTGGTTTCAGGTGCGCACTCTTCTTTGAACATTGCAGATCTATGCAGGAGCAAACTTCACATATAGTGTTGCCCATAAGACGAGATTTCTGTTTCGTCTCGTCTCATGGGGTGTAGACCCTTTCCGAAGACACTCACATATCAACCTCCCTTCCACATAGTACAACCTGGACTGCATTTTGCAGACTAACGAGGCCCTGGCGTCTGGACTCACAGCCAGTATGATCCTCTTTGGGTTCGAGTTGTGTTGTCCCTATATGCTTCCTACAGTCCCTTAATCCATCTCGTCTCATCATCATTCATCCTCATCTTCGTGATTAAACCAAACCAGTCAAAAATCAAATCAGTCAATCAGAACTCTGTGTGCATGCATGAAAAAATACATCCAGTGTCGCCGTCGAAGAGGGCAAGGGAAAGGACTCCAGGCAAAAATAGTGTTGCCATACAACAATTTTAGTATTATTTATTTAATTAACGTGCACTATCTTTGGCGACACTAAAATGAACGTCGACAGTTTTCCAGTAACAAAATATATGATGTAAGATTAGGAGTCACCTCCCTGTCATAACAAGCGTCTACACTCGTTGTCCGTTCTACCTCATTTTCCTGAAGCCATTTGCATTGTCGGAGTAAGTGGAGTAAAGGATTTCTAATTCATTTTTTTGAAAGTCGATGAAGGAGCCTGTTGAGTGCAGGTTCTTCAGTATGCCGGAGTGTGGAGGAAAACATACAACTTGATTGAAGTCACACGTCTGGCGTACATCTTTAGTCGGTATACGACAGAGCCTCAGCTTTCGCAGAAAATTTTCAAAGGGAAAAGGGCTACAATGAAAAAATATGAGTTCCGAAGAGAGAGAAAGAGAATATCGATAGATAGAATCGAGTGGGAAACAGAAGAAAAATCGAAGAAAAAGGGAGAATTTTAGAGGCTTCGGGAAAGAAAAAAATAGCAACTCTAGAGACATAGGAAAAAAGGACAAAACATAATGAAAGAAAGGGAGAGGGGAAGAGGGCATGCATGAGTGAGACAATTCAAGAAGAAGGAAAAGCATAAGAATGAGACAGAGAGAGAGGGGGGGAGGGAGGGAGAGAACGAAAATACAAAAGTAGAAACGGACAGAGGGAAACGGAGGGAAATAAAGTGTACACATACTAATGCAGCAAACGTACTAGCCTAACCTATTCGAAATACCTGGATTCTAAGAACACTAACCTTACATGATTTAACAGTAATTAAAGCCTATGAAAATGGATTTACGATCACTGGGAAAATGGGAATATTAATGCATGCGACTTACTTTAATTAAGAAGTCTAAAGCAGGAGAACACAATAAACCTCATGATCTATCATGAGAATATTATTAGAAGAAATTCGTATTCTCAAATCCTTATAATTATATCCCTTTTCGGTAGACAAGCTACCATGCTGACATATAAGTTCATATTTATATTGTCCCTTGTACTTGGGATATTTAGAACAGGTTGAGATAAAATGTCGCTCTCGTACCTTTATACAGAGTATATATTTAAATAAAGCAAATAGGTTACATGAAATCACAATGACTGACTGTGCAAGTGTACGAAACGAATCGTTATTAAGATTCTTTATAAACTAGTAAATTTTCACTTTAGCAACTTGTCTACAGATTTTCGTTCTACATTTCCAATTACCTTAAAAGCTGGTAACACAAGAACACCTTTTTTTACAGTTCGCTAACTACATCGCAATAATCATAAAGATCAGAAATAACCGACAAAGAGAAAATAGAACATCCATTACTGAGTACAAAGATATAAAATTATCCACAATGTATTTGTGAAATAGGTTATTAGAGTTGAACGAAGTCGTAAAATTCCATTGATGTACGTACGTACAATTATATCATATTTCTTTCACGTGATGTATATCATCAAGATCGTAATTTTTGTAAACCTGAACATAGCTTGAAGAAGTAAGTGAATACTCCTCTACTGTGGCTAGATAGTACATTCCAATCTTACAATCTCTTACCTCAACCTTCTGCACGTAAATTTTTACAAAATTATTTTGCATGCATAAGTTGAATCGTAAGTGTTTATTCCACAGCAATTCAATAGCAATTATATGTTAACGATGATAATTATTACGAACTTAGAGTAAGTATCAAGTAGGATCAGATTTTATCTCTATCGCATGAGAAGGTACATTATGCAGAACGGTCAAGATTGGACTTTACTTTTATCAACATTATTCACGTATTTTGTAATGCCGTATAACATTTGAAATGTTGTTGATGTGAAAGCAACGTTCTGAATGAATAAGAAAGGACGATTCAGTCAGAAAAATAAATATTATACTCTTATAGCGCACTTTGCTAAATTATATAAATTGACTATAGTTGACTAGTCCTGTGACGTCATGGAAGCTGGTGTGAGGCCCGTATATAAGTATCTCGGAGGCCCCGGGCAGACCCGAAAATGTGCAACATACGAAATGCTGTTGAATTAACTGTTAATTGATTTAAGTTATTTTCGCTGTTCTAACTAACCACTCCGTCACGGTTGTCGGCGAAATTCTGCTGGAGATGTAACCACCAATGTTATGGTTGCAGCTAGAGCTAAGGGTATACACCCAACGGTAAAAGTAATAGTAGAAAAAGGTAAAAAAAAGGTAAAGTGCTCCCCTGTGCATAGCAAAAAGTAATAGTAGATGATTTGTCTATTACTATTTTCAGTCTGTTTCTACACCTTGAAATAAAATAATTGAAATTTGAAATTGAAAGTGGAAAAAAATTGAAATGAAAACGCCACGAAGCAAATGTCAAAAGAATTCCATCCCTTACAACAACAACACCAACAAAATAGATGTAGGGTAAAAAGAGAATGATAATAGTGATGGGCAATTTTCCTACTATTATCTTTGCCGTTGGATGTACAATTGTAGAGTTGCAATGTTATGATCCAAAATAACAGGAAACAATCAACTCAACGATACACCTCCCCCCCCAATAATTATAAACTAGAATTACTGAATGTTGCAGTCTGCAGACTTCTGGAGCATGCACAAACAACCCATTCATTTATGCAAGGACAAGATCAATTTCCTAACTTCAAATCCTTGCTAATTAATGTCGGATTACGGGGAAAATTTCATTCCAAGTCTTCGTTTCCATGGAAACCTTTCTAACAATGGGCAGTTGACGAAATTCTTGCACAATTTGAAACATCGTCAATATTTCCGTACGTTTTTGTAGGTTTACACTTAATATTTCATAGTTCGAGGGGGCATGGCTCCTCCCCTGGGTACGTGCCTGACCGCACCAAACCATCACACGTCGGCCTTTCCACTCACTATAGTCCCGATACCATTTCTAAACCACGCCCAAGGCATATAGCAAATGGTAATCCAAGTAATAAATGCACTTCCTGTGAATTTTGTTTCGTAATCTCCATGAATGTAATCGAGACAGTTTATTAAATGTCCAAAATGGACACGTGTGTGCATTTTTTGAAAATATTGACGCGGCTCTTCGGATACTTTTTTTTTTTTGGCCTTTATAAAATTGTCAGAGCCATTAATTTGCTCCACCATGAAAAGATTCTCCAGCTCTGGTGACTTCTTGCTATAGTTGGCAAGCCTGACGAAGGCTGCCGCTGTGAGTGGGTAGCCGCAAACGAGGATGAGCTTGTGTGTGTGCTAGTCGTCACTCGCGCTGCCACGAAGTTCAAAAACGAACAAGCTGCCGAGGATAAAAAAAACAAAAAAAGGAGCAAGAAAAAGTCGCACGTCTCGGGGGCTCCTTTTTAAAAATCCTTTCTCGTCAGCTACCAAATGTCTGACAGAGGGGAAGAGTGTTCTGCGTGTGACGTGGGTGTTATGTGCTTGAAGCGACCAGGCTATCTGCACTGGAGGGCAGTGTGTGGCTTCGTGAAGGCTGCCGGTAAGCTTCGAGTCGTGTGTTGCTAACTTCAATGCTCTTCCTTATCGCTTCGCTTCCGTTTTTCCGTAATACTCGGTGTTGAAAATAGAATAATAAGCCACCGTGGTGCGACACTATTGCCCTCTAGCCTGTCATTCGCGAGCGGTTGAGTGAGAATGCTGGTCTTCTTGCACATAAACTGTTTCATTGGGTCAAGTAACAGCAACACGATAAAGTCACGCCGGCATGTGACCTGCTTTGTTCGACAAAGGAAGTAGGAATCCGCAGTCATTTTCCCCCCCTTACCGAGCATAACGTTACATAATCGCCCCCTTCTCTTCAAGTGTGATTGTGTGACCACAGTGAAAAGAAAAGTTGCTTCTCAAAAACGTCTTGGTAGTTTTGTGAATCCAATCAGTGATGAGTGAAAGTTGTGATATCTCTGCAAGTGATATGAGTGGTTTTGCAGTCTTCGTGTTGTGATAAATTTCGCGTAGAGTGATCGTGTGGTTCGGCGATTGGACGGAATGGCCACCTTGCGAGAACTCCAGCGCGCCCTAGCGGAGAAAATCGAGGAACTGAAACATAGGGACGAAATAATCGAAGGGTTCGAGAGGGAGTTGGACGAAAAGGACGCCCTCATCCGGTACCTTCGGAATGAAATCGACAAGTTTCGACAGGTGGTTCGACCTTTGACCCAGCAAATGACACAGTGCATGACACGCCCCCGCGGCCCGCCGCAACGCCAGCCCCAACCCCCGATGGAACCCAGGATCAAAAGACAGGCCATATCAGCCGAACCCGTGGTAGGGGATCCCAAAAGCATAGGAGAGCTCACTATTACAAAAGTTATTAAGTCCCACAAGTAAGTATTACAGATGTGTTCCTCAAACGTTTTAATTGTTTTTCAAATTTCTGCAACCATAGTTTTAATTCTTACAAGGAAAAATCCACTGGCGTACCCCGGGGGTGAGCTGTAATCCCCTACGAAACTTTGATAAAATCAAAATTTTCAAATTAAGGCAGTATAGAAGGCGGAAAAGAAACAAAATAGTAAATGATGACCTCCTATTACCATTTCTGTCATTGAACAACAATGTGAACCACTGGCGCACACAAGATTTTTTTTTGGGAGGGGTTGGAATTGTAAAGGTGCATGGTGCCAGGTGCGTAATTAGGCTGGGGCATCCGGGCCGGTGCCCCGGGGCTCCGATAGGCCGGAACATTGTAATGGATTTTTCTGACTTACGTTTTTGTTATACTGACCCGCTGCAAGAAGATTAATGCTGTAGAAGGTAACCGGGAGAGAGAGCCCCCCGCTTTTTTTTTTTGTAACAGTTCAGAATGCCTATATTTTTTTTGATAACCATATTCTGCGAATGCAAGAGTTAAAATCTTGAACAATAAATAAACCGAACCGAACTCTCAAAACACTTAATCCAACACGACCGGCAGAGAGATAGGAAGTTGCGTTTACTCTTAAGGAGAGGCATTTTGATGTTTTGAAAGTTTTTCTTGCATAATAAACAAGCAGGAAGCCAAATTAAAAAATCTTTGTTTCATTTTTTTTATTAGCTGTTCAATGTAAATTCTTGAAGGGCTGCATATGATCTCTTACGGAACACTCTCTTAGAAATAACTTACTTGCGGGAATCATTTGAATCACCTGTTGAAATGATGTACCAAGGAGGAGCATTTCGAGTGAATTATCTGACAAAAGAATTAAGGAAGCAACCGAGAGAGCTGGTTCAGCATATCAATATTTTAACCCAATGATACACACGATTTGCTTATAATTGGAAGATCGTTTTAAAGTCATGAATGCAGTTGTAGACACACAGAAAGTGATACAGCCTTCTTTTAAAGAGAATTATATTTGCATGTGCTAAAATTAAGCATTTTTCGTATTTGTATATCCAGCCACTATAAGATCAGTAACTGATCTTGATTAGTCTGCCCCGGTGCCCCCTTGAGTCTCGTTACGGCCCTGCATAGTGCATGGCTGTTTTCTAGGGGGCGGCATACACATTAATTAAGATATTTCGTATATTAAAATATTTCCACTGTCAAAAATGACGAGTTTGCATTTATCACTTTGGTTTTTCCCCGCTTTTTTTTAAAAATGTTGATTTTCTCAAAATTTCGGAGGGGGCTGTAGCTTCTTCTGCATACGCCAGTGCTTAAAACGAAGGTTATGAATGGTAATTGCGAAATATTTTATTGAGTATCCGCCTCCTCTAGCAACTGCTATAGAAAGCAGCTATATAGTACTAGTCCCGTAGCTAGATATTTTGGCGCCTTAGGCAAGATTAACCCCCTCCCCCTCCGCACTACCAAGCACCGACATCTTATTAGCGTCCTTCGATATTTTATTCTTATGGTATATGATATTTACATCCTTCAAGTTTTGAAATGTGGAAACAAAGGAAAACTGATTACAAATAATATAGATTTTAATTAAAGATTCTCATTAAAAGAAAGTGTAGCATATTTAAGACTATGTTAGTTATGTCTCAGTGTCTGAAGAACATCTTTAAACCCATACTATTATACCTTGTCCCAGCTAACTGTGGAGCAAGGCGGCGCATAGCGTCAGAGAAGCGAGGGAAATCTATTGGCCAGAGAGAAGCAGTCGCTTTCCCCCTCCACGCAATCCCGTTCCTCTCACGTGTTCATTGGTGGAGCCGCCTCGCGTCACTACTTGCGCAGAGACTTGTTTTCGTTCGCTTGCTCCACAGTTAGTTGGGACAGTGTATACTTCTACTTTGGCAAACAAATTCCAGCAGTGTGTTATCAGAGTATAAGCCTACAAGAAAAAAAAATGTTAAGAATAATAATTAAATACTCGTAATTGATTGAGTTAGTGTTTTAAGTCCACTTTATGCACAGTAAGGCTAATCGGGACTGGGCCTACAGTTTAAAGTGTGATCCGAACCACTATGTGCCTCCACCGGGTATCGAACCCGGGACAATAATTAAATAATACAGTGTGCAGTATGTTCTCAGTAGGAATAATTGTAATTTAAAACTAGTCAACTATTCTTGAAAAAATAACATCCTTACAAACCGTGAATTATACATAATTCTAAGTAAAATTTACAAAATATTTATGAAACCCGACTGATATCTCAGAAAGAAAATAATTAGAATTAACTTACTTTCAATGGAGCAAAATCGTCAACGGGGATCCAGTAACAACACCTTGTACGTTTTTCTTCTCCATTTCTGTACCTCTGCCAAATGTAAATTTCTCCATCGCATGTCCTGACCTTTTTTTTAAAAAATAATGGCAGCCTTTGTCCATTGCGCCCTAGGCTTCAGCACCCCCCCCCCCCCCTAGCCTAGTCCCCGCTACGGGCTTATGTAATATCCTCTTTTACAATTCCAGCCTCCTCCGGAAACAAATCCTGCGTACGCCAGTGGAATTGGAAGGATCCAAGTGGTTGACGCTGAGATATTTTAATAAGAACAGTTTAGTTATGTGGCACAACATATGAAAAGACATTTGGCCCAATTTGACATTCTGTGGGCAAGGTCCATGCCCAGGATTTTTTTAAAGGGTGGGGGGGAATCCGAAAATGTATAACGAAGAAAATATCCGAAATGCTTTTGGGTTGATTGAGTCAGGTTGTCTTACGTCTCTTTTCTGCCACTTTTGGCTAATTGGACGATGAGGATGCGTGATCATTAAACTCGGATTTTTAGGTTGAGAAAAGTGTGTTATTAGCTTCCTAAAATAGGCTCTAAAAATCCTAAAATAGGCTCTAAAAATCCTAAAATAGGTTCTAAAAATCCTAAAATAGGTCCTAAAAATCCTAAAATAGGTTCTAAAAATCCTAAAATAGGTACTAAAAATGTTAAGTTAGGCTCGAAAAATCCTGAAGTAGCTTCAAAAGATCTAAAATTAGTTCAAAGATCGTGAATAATACTGTGTAAATGGGACACCTATACCCTGAAATACGCACTATTTTGCATAATGTTTTGTATGTTCTTGTAATTCTGCAATACTTGTTTGAACAATGATTTTAAAACTAAGGAATGAAGGTTGAGAAAGTTGAGGGTAAAAGTGTCACAAACATCGGAAAGATTTGTTTGTGTGTGTGTGTGTGAGAGAGAAGGGGACGACTTCTAGATATTTCTGCTTTATCTCCATTAGTACAGGCGTGGATCCAGGGGGAAAGGCAATAGGGGCAGCTGCCCCTCCCAACTGCCAGGTTTTTGGATATATTATTATGCCAAATATTTTGAAGGCTCAGATGCCTGTCTTTTATCACCAAGTTTAAGAGACTCGAGAATGTTTTTAAAAGTTTGATTTAAGTCCACTTTGTGCTTGTGATAAGCCAATCGGACTGGATCTACAGTTTAAATTCGGATCCAAATCACTGTGCAATAGCGTTAAAAGATGGCGCTGACCCGAGGGCCTTTGAGATAATAGCTTTTTCTTGTTCATTTACTTTATTCCTCATATCTGATAGTTCAATTTACCGTGACAGTGGGGAGAGTTGAAGACAAACATTGGTAAACGCTGTAAGTGCAACAATAATTCAAACACCGTTTTCCACGTTAAACTGTGAAATGTGCCATGCTTTATAATGTGGTAAACGTGAAATGTGGCTGGTAGCCCTCTAAGTAGTTCAAAGCGCGTGTAAAGAGGTCACTAGTGTGCACTTTCTTACGAGCTGATGTGCGGAACGATGCGATTTCCCAACACTTCCGCTTTTGGCACTTACAACGTTTACCACTTTTAGTCCAAAATTATGATCCGACATACAATAATAACCATTTATTCCAGACCTGGACTCTATTTTTTTCCTGTTTACAGTACGATTTATTGTTTATATGGAATAGTGCAACTGTAGGCTGGAATTGATTTCCGGTGAGATGAGGTACCCGACTGAAATTCACCCCTCCCAACTGTAACTTCTGCTGGATCCGCCACTCCATTATTGTCAATTTATGTATAACATCTTCATGTCTATGTCCAAAATGGCGTAGTAATTTAGTAATAAATACGTCATAATCCGGTTTTGAGTGGCGCACATTCTAGTGTCCATGAGCGCCGAATTCTTGAGATATTTTGTGGGGGCAAAGCAAATCAAGCCATAAAAACCTATTTCTTTCCGTTTGCGGGTGGGGGGGGGGGGGCGAGCAAGTTATTATTTCTTAAAATCAATATACAGACCTAAGAGTATACACACTTGAGTTAACCTTTGAAAACTTGTAAATACAATTAAAAGCTCTGACAACAAAAATATACATATCAAGCATGTGCCCCCCCGTAGATATCTTGAGAAAAGACAATGTAATTCGAGTGGTGATATTTTACTATAAATTAATACTGTTTTCTGTGACCTGCAGACTGTAAGTGTAAGTTATAGCAATATTGCCATGTGGAACACAATAAGGAAGGAATGTTTTCATCGCAGGCATTATTGACTACCGCAACTAGAGGTGTGGAAGACGAAATTTTTTGTAAGTCCTTTCATTCGGGACTGAAAAAATCGCCATTTCCTGACCATTTTCGGGACGGGAAACTTTTGAAATTTACGGTGAAAAATCTCGAATTCTACACACTATTCCCTCCCCCTCTTAAGTGGTTGTTTTTGCACTTATTGAATAAAAATCGTTAATTTCAAGAAATTATTTTACCCTTATAGCCCAAAAATACCACAGCTTCCCAATAAGATCCTTTGGAATTTCTCGTGAGTCAGAAATCATTTTCCCAAGTCGGCGTCTGGGTTCGATAATCACTCGCAGTCGTTTTTAATTACTATCCTTTTTATATACACAGTAGCCTTTGAAGCGTAAAACCATGGATCATAGGTGCCACGACGGTGATAACGTGGTCTCTGTTTGATAGCCTATCTATATATCGTGAAAAAAGCACCAAAAGATAAAAAAAAAAAATGTTCATTCACAAACGTGGTAGATGTTTATGGAAACG
Organism: Lepisma saccharinum; assembly: GCF_977018435.1. NCBI lineage: Eukaryota > Metazoa > Arthropoda > Insecta > Zygentoma > Lepismatidae > Lepisma > Lepisma saccharinum. The sequence goes on from NC_139248.1 coordinate 52,233,216, forward strand.
AAGCAAGGCGAATCCAGTTACCATTTAATATACGTATAGAGGACCCAAGTCGGAATAGTCAACAGCGCCAAGGTATTTTCACTCGATTTCAATTTTATGATTTGTATAATAATAATAATAATTATAAATATTAATATAAAATAAAAATAATAATTATTATTATTATGTGCTCCAATGACTGAGGGGGAAGATACGAAATCCCCCTGAGAAAAAAATCTGCTTAAGGTGAAGAGGGACAATTACGCACCAGTTGTGCATTTATTTCAATCTCGTCGGATTGGGCACTGCTATTTTAAAAAGGTATTAGTATGCAAGAGAGTATGAATTTCTCTCCATGTTGCAAGTGGAAACTGTTTTTCAAGTTGATTATTAAGCTAGACACGATGTTTGAAAAATATGATTAATAAGTATTTACAGAATCCCATGTATTCCTTATGGGAAATCAACTTCAAGTTACGGCTAATCAAATGGGAGTTTCGACTTTCCCTACTACTATGACATAGTTCAACGTGTCCTATTTCCGTCCATGTACTTTTCTACGTCATTGGATGTTTGATATTACCGATTGAACGAATAAAATAATGGTCCCATAGGCCTAATGCATTTCTCCTTGCCTCCTACGGCCAACCTGGCAGTGTAGTCAAACCTGATGTGCATAAAGTAACTAAATTTCACAATCAGTGTAGCTAAATATGACTTTCAAGTAGCTAGATTAACGAAGGATGCATAAAGTGCCTCCTAGGGTACTTTTAGGTGTCAGAGGGGTGGGGGCACTGCTATTATCTTTAACTTTAAAGTGATGACAATTTATTCTTAGTTGTCACCGTCTAGATCTGGCGGCATCACCCATCTCAATAATCCACCAATGTTTGCATGAAATTTTAAATAAAGGATTCCCGGATAACATATTGTCATCTTGACCTCAGCCACGTGCAAAATGTACACCCATGCAAAAGTTGGTCATTGTGGGCCGGAGCCAGTGGTGCAGTAGAATGACAGCATTTCATTCCTACGCGTCAGCAAAAATTTGATGCGGCTGGTGTTATGTTACATCCGGTTGTAGCGGGCCACGAGCGGTGTTAGTGTTGAGTCAGCAGAACGTGTCTGATCACCTTGAAGACATCGGAAGCGGGTGGGGGAGGGGGATCAATGGATTTGTCACGTTGTTTCTTGATGTATGCTAACCTAACACGTGCGTATGTTTGTGTGTGTGAGTGTGTGTGTGTGTGTGTGGAGGAAATGCGCGCGCAACCATTGCGTATGATGCAAACACATGAAGAAATGATTTAAAGATGGCGCCGAAGGTGCTGTATCCCCCGAAAGTTTAGCGGCTAAGGTTATTGCTTTGTAAAACAAGAGGCGTCGAGGGTTCGATTCCTGGTAGAGTCAATATTGAATGATTGATAGATTGAGTTCGTTTTTTTAAGTCCGTTTTATGCACGGTAAAACTAATCAGAATTGGACCTACAGTTGAAAAGTGGTGACTCGGACCACTATGTGCCTCCACCGATTATCGGAACCTGGGACCCTTTGATTACAAGTCGACGATGTCAATATTGAATGGTCTCGATTAGCCTGTGTGTAAATAAAGACAACAAAATGGTTGAGTTCAAAAATCGAGTTGGGTTAGTGGTTAATGTTGTCACCTGGCAATGAAGAGGTCGCGGGGTTCGATTCTCTAGGTAGTTAAATTAGGCCAATTGTTTAATCCCGCCATTATAGGTCGCGATTAGTCCATCTGTGCATAAATAGTGATTGAATAAAATCAATATGGCGGCTTTGGGGGGTAGTGGTTAATGTTGTCGCCTGGTAATGAAGAGGTCGCGGGTTCGATTCTCTAGGTAGTTAAATGAGGCCAATTGTTTTGTCCCGCCATTATAGGTCCCGATTAGTCCATCTGTGCATAAATAGTATTTGAATAAAATCAATATGGCGGCCGCGTTTTGTGTTTAGCGGCGGCGGCGGCGGCGACCGGGGCGCGGCGCGGCGCGGGGCGGAGCGGGGCGGGGCGGCGCGGCGCGGGGCGCGGGGGGGGGTGTTTTTTATTCCGCGAGATGTTTCAACCAAGTGGTTGAGGGTTCGATTCCAATGTTGGTGAAAATTGGATATTCAATTGTATTTGTTTAAAGTTCCGATTAGCTTTTTGTGCACAAAGAGAAAATGAACTAATTGGAAATAGGATGTTTATGCTGTAATGAAAAGGTCCCGGGTTCGATTCACAATGTCAAATTGGCTGATAATGATGTTGTTTTTTTTTTTTAAAAAAAAAGAAGTCTGTTGAGTCCCCATTAGTATTTAGGCAGGAACAGATATTAAAAATCAAAACAAAATGCCTTTTGATTACAACGCAAAGACTTTACCGCTAATGTATAAAGATAAATTAGAATCTGTTGTTTTGCCGTGTGGGGGCCCCAGTACCGATTAGCTTAAATGCATAAAGAGTAGGTAAAATAAGCAAGATGGCCGTCACTATTGTTTTGTGATCAAAGAGGAGTCACAGTTTCGATTCAATCAAAGGAGGCAAGATTCTATGTTTCAATTCCATGTAAAAGTCTAAAGTTATGTTTCGATTAACCTCAATGCATAAAGAGGAATTAAACAAAAACAAGCAAAATGGCGACAGATGTGATAAAAGAAAAATTGAATTAGTTTTTTATAGTGACAAGAAAAAATAGCGAATCATTGTTAGAAATAGAATGAAAATAAAGATACTTGCCTTTGCGTGTCCAGCGCTGTGCAGAAAAGCTCTCATGCTTTATCTCCGACAAGTCCACAATACACATTTTTTTTTATTGTATAGTTAATTATTAATGTTGTTATTAACACCGAGTTTTACCAGTGTGAAGAAAAGCTCTCATGCTTTATCTTCGACAAGTCCACAATACACATTTTTTCATTATATAGTTAATTATTAATGTTGTTATTAACGATTGTTACCAGTAAAAATATAAACCATGAGGATTTTTAAAGGGGTGATAAGTGAAAAAAAGCCAAGACATATATTTTATCCCTGTTTATTACCAATATTTACAAAATTCAAAAGAGCCGCACACACACACACACACACATACATATGTAAAATGTTTATATTGTGTCACCAGTTTATCAGCATGTTATTTAACAAGTTTTTATTCTTCAAGTTTGTTCACTCACCCACGTAAGGAATTGTGTCACTATCATATTCATTTTCTGCTGCAACCACTGAATTAAAATGTTTCACTATTTTTTCCACAAGCATGTTCTCGCAAAAAACAAACACTTCTTTGGAAAGTCTTTTTCCGTCGATGTTTTGTATAGACAAAGGCTCAGGTTTTGTACATCCATGTAGATGGGAAAGCACAAACTTCTCCTTATTACATGCATGGACAGGGGAAATATCTGTGCAACCGAAACATTGTTCGCGAAGGTCGAGAATGCAAGATTCCACACAGTTTCCAAAATATGATTTCAGATACGGCGACACTGTTTCACACATAACTTTCGCATGCTCGATGCACACAAATATCTTCATAAAGTTCCGCCACGAACTTTCTGCGATGAACACTATCTCCAGGGAACCGTAAGCTGGTTTCTTCCTTATAATGATCTGACGGCGATTGTACAGTGTGGTTATCAGCAATTCATGTTGCTCACTTAGTGGGTAGGAAACACGAGGCTGCTCACCTGGAATAGCGATGTAATTGTCGATTACTGGAAACAATTCCTGAAGAGCGTGCCACTCCTGCAACTGTAGTTCAACACCGGCCGCCCCGCTTCTGTGTAGCCTGACCACAGGTTGGAAATCCAGATGAGAGGAAAGTCCGATTGAGATAACTTTTGTTTTCGAAGCATTCAAATAGTAGACGTGATCAAATAATATCGACTGGCGTATAAGACTAGTTACTTGTTTTTGTTCTTCAGGTAAATGCTGATCGCTCTCTTTCTGAAGAACCCCCTTGAAATTAGTGTACGGTTGAAATCTTTTTTTCAGCGGCATCGAAATAGAGGATTCCATGACTAAGAACTGCGAGATACTGCATGTCGCAGCGTGCAGGTATACATTTGAAGAAATGCGTGGGGTGTGTTTTTGAGACGCATGCGCGCGTAGCAAACCAAGCATGTGCTGGACAAAAAAGGTGGAGGGGGCGGGGCATTACAAAGATCAATGGTGAGAGAAAAATCAGCAGAATATCATAAACGTCATATTGAGGAAATATTGGATAACAAATATTAATTAATTTAATTAAAGCATCAACCGCATTGTCGATCTGAAATTAGGTTTATAGACAGGGGGCAAAATGGAAAATATCGACGATGTTCTAGTATTGGATTGTTTCTGTATTTCCATCGGTATAATCCTCCACCACATTTGAAGCATACTGTTTTATCCTCTTTTTGAATGTAAAATAATCCTGCTTCGGACAGAGCTTCTACAAACGGGAATTCTTTTGATTGCCAGTTTCTGAAAGAGGACAATCTAGCATTGAAAGATCCCATCTCTGGATATTGCGTCATTGTTCTGTAAAGACACAAAACAAGATAAATATTATAAGTAAGCTGTTGTAAACTGTAACGCTACAAAATTATTAATATACTATTAGGACTATATGTAACTTGTATAAAATTTCAAACAGTATTTACTGTCCATATTTTCTAGTATACGTACCGAGTATTATAAATTTAATTTACGAGTCAGCAAATAAGTTGTTATAATATTGTCGTTTTTTATCGGTACTGGGAATAAAATTTGAAATTTATGCATGGGTTTACCAGAGGCTCTATGGAATAAATACAGAAAACAGTAATGCCCACAGTACACAGACCCGTAACTTTGTATCTGATGAGTGTTGTACGTATAGAATTTAGAGTTATTTTCCAAAAATCGCAAATGGTTATGCACATGTGGAGGTTTTCCGTAACTATCAAAAAATTCCCCCCGGGAGTTACTGTCTATGTAAATTGCTACCCAGTGCTTCCCGGGGCTATCTTTGGGATCTGTATTTACAATCAACGCTGCTGGTAGTTCCACATGTACAGGTAATTCATTAGCTGCGAAAACCCCAACATGATGATTGTCAAAGGCTCTATTTGATATTAACCCGTGAAGCAAATTTAAAGTCGACAGCATTGCTGGACACTAAATAGTAATATTGTGCAACTCACCTTTTTATACTTCAAAGTAGATGGTACACGTCACAGTAGATTCCAGAACCAATTTGATCTGGGCCACCAAGCTGTTTATCGTTGTTGAAACAATGGAGAGCTATCTAACACAACGCTGATGCTCGGAATATGTAGGCGGGGTTTACAAACGCGCATGCGTACAATGCTATCAGGCATTTGTTGTGCTGTTGTAAAATGAATTTTGTACTATAAGAAAATTGTCTGTATGTGTGTGTGTATATATATATATATATATACAGACACACACGCATATTTATTTATTGATGAAGTGTATATATATATATATATATATATAATACAATACAATATAATATATATATATATGTAATTTGAAGATACAACATATCAGTAAAATCTAACAACTAGAAAAATATTCATAACATTCGACTTTTATATTATATGTAATTTAAAACATTCTTCACAGCTTGAGAAATGGAGTGCTTGTGGAAGCACCCGTTCTCTGCAATATTGGCTGGTCCATCAGGATGTGGAAAGACATATTTTGTGAAGCATTTTCTCCAGTGTTTACCCCAAATGGTAAATGTAAAAATCAACAATATTTTGGTGTGCTACGGGGAATGGCAATCTGCATACAATGATTTCCCTGGTTTTGTACAATTTCGGGAAGGAATGCCTAATATTGATCAATTTGTGCCAAATTCTGGACCTCATCTTATTATTATCGATGATCAGATGAGGGAATGCGATCAAAGAGTCACAGATTTATTTACAAAAGGGTGTCATCATCGTGATATTAGTCTTTTCTTTATCACTCAAAATCTATTCCATCAGGGAAAAGGGAATAGGGATATATCTTTAAATAGTCATTATATTGTATGCTTCAAAAATCCAAGAGACAGAGCCCAAATTAATTATTTATCTAGACAAGTATACCCGGAGAATCCAAATTTTATAAAAGATGCATATTACAATGCCACCGCTGAACCTCATGGATATTTGCTGTTTGATCTGAAGCAGAACACTCCGGAAGAAGTACGTTTTCGGTCGCGGATATTTCCCGACGATGATATCAATTATGTATATATTCCTACAAAAAAAGCAAGCATAATCACTAGTCGTTTATTCTGTCATCATGGCTCCAAGAGTGAAACACGCTAAAGTGCTCCAAGTTTTGTCGGATGCTAAACCAGCTCTTCGCACAGCGATATTACAAGCTGCTGATTCTTCCTTAGTTAATTCAATCTGTGAGTGTTGTTACAATGTTCTAAAAGGGAATGTTCCTCTTTCAACACCTCAGAAAACAAGATTGAGCCGGTACAAGAAGGTGATACGTAATCTCTCTGCCAAAGGACACTCTACAAAGCAGAAGAAACAGATACTAGTGCAACACGGAGGATTTCTACCTGCGTTATTAGCCCCTTTAATAGGAGGTGTGTTATCAAGTTTATTTAAGTGAAAAAAAAAATCTGAACATGGAGCATGCCAAAAAAATGGTTATAATACCTCAAGAATTTATGGATAACATGAGACATCCTGTTATGTCTGCACCGTCTACATCCTTATCGCAATTGGATCAGGATATGCAAGTAATTTTGAATCTCAAAGGTCTTTCGGATGATGAAAAATGGAATCGTTACAGTATTGTGCTCCAAAAATTTCTGTCTATTACTCGAAAACAAAGAGAACCTGTGTCGCTACCGATTACAGAATCTACTGAGAAGTTGACTGATATGAAAGAAGAAATTCTAGCTGCTACACCTAGCATGTATCGTAGAAAAGCCGAACTGTTGTATGAACGTCTTTTACATAATAGTAATATTGATTGGGATAAATATGGGGCAGTTTTTATTAACAATAATAAAATTGAAGGCTCAAATATTGTCGATCTAGTATCGGATATAATTCGACCACGAAAAACAAGTAATCCTGTTGGGTGGCAACTATTCAATAGAGCTCTGGCGTTATCTAATATTCCTCAAGAATATATTGGAAACCCCCGGAGACAGGAGTTTATTCAACAGATTGTTTTTGGCAACCCCGGACGCCATGTTCCGCTGTCCGGAGCTAACCAAGAAGAGGCACAAGAATTAACAGAAGAAGAAGAAGAAGAAAAGGAACCAATTTCTTTTGTATCATCATTTCCAGGGCACAAACGTAAACGTACTGTTCCAGTTTGGTCAAGATACAAACCATGAGCGAAAAAATATTAGAGAATATCTGGTACAATCCATCTCATCCAGCATCCTATTCTACAGCTTCAACACTATGGAAAGCTGTAAAAAAATCCATACCATTGTCAACAATCAAACATTGGTTGACAAAGCAAACTGCATACACTTTGCATAGACCTGTAAAGCGTCGATTTCCGAGAAACTTTTATTTTGTGCATAATATCGATGACCAATGGCAGGCTGACTTGAATGACATGCAGAGTTTGCGGAATCACAACAAAGGGTACAGATATATACTCACAGTTATCGATATTTTTAGCAGGCATGCTTGGGCTGTCCCTGTAAAAAATGAAACTGGTGTATGTATAAAAAAGGCTTTCCAGCAAATTTTCAAACAAAGCAAAAGAAAACCTTTGAAATTACAAACTGACAAAGGCCGTGAGTTTACCAACAGTATTGTGCAGGAATATCTCAAAAAACAAAATGTAATTTATTTTACAACAAAGAATCCTGATATTAAAGCTAGTATTGTTGAAAGATTCAACAGAACTTTAAAGGAACGCATGTGGAAGTATTTTACTAAGCAAAGAACCAGCTGTTACGTTAATGTACTCCCAAAGCTTTTGAAAGCTTATAATCATAAAATTCACTCGAGTATTAAAATGGCACCAGCAGATGTTACTCCTGAGAAGGTTTTGAAAGTATGGCACAATATGTATGACAAAAAACTCAAATCTGATTCATCTCCACTATTGTCATTGAAGATGCCATTCAAAATAGGAGATACAGTGAGAATAACAAAAACCAAAAAACGCTTTGACAAAGGTTACATGGAAAATTGGACAAGAGAAATATTTGTGGTGGAACGTATTTTGAAAAGAAATCCTCAAGTGTATGAATTAAAAGATCTACAAGGACAGAAAATCGATGGAACATTTTATACGGAAGAGTTGCAATTGGTCCGCTTACCGGATATGCATGAAATTGATAAAATCCTTGCGACCAAAGGTAAAGGAGCCAGTAAAAAGTTGTTAGTTCATTGGAAAGGTTACTCCAGATTATTTGACAGTTGGATTAGCGCATCGTTTTTGGAGTCAAAAAAAAAGAGAGAGAGGCATAAATTTTTGTAGGTATTCTCATCAGTGGTACAAATAACCTTCATAACACATCATGAGAAAAGCAAACGCTTTCTACCTTACTTTGCCTAGTAACAGTTCCATGAAATATTTCCCAAGTAATACTCTAACTAATTACACCACAAAGCTTCAGAACCGTGTGGAGTTGGACACCAACAAATGGGAGATGGCATTGGTAGAAGTGCATTATCCTTATTCAATACTAAACATTACAAGATTTAACAACTATATTCAATATAAATCTATGGATGATGTCAAATGGAACGAACTTCGAATATCCGAAGGCTATTACGCATCTATAAACAGCATTGTTGCAGAAATCAATAAATATTCTGAAACATTAAATTTTAGTCTCCGAAATCATCCTGCGTACAAACATGTGACTGTTGATATATCTACCAAGCAGAGAAACATAAATGTACGATTGTCACCTCAGCTGGCACGGATATTAGGTTTTAAACCGACCGATGATCTATCAGAAGTAAAAATTGGACGCTCGCCTCCAAATGTTGTGAGAGAAATTCCTTCCCAGATGTATATTTACACAGATATTGCGGAATCACATATGGTGGGAGATGCTGTCGCCCCTCTATTACGTATTATAAACATTAATCCTATGGAACATACTTTTGGAAGTGATGGTGTGCAAATTTTCGATTCACCACATTACATCCCAGTGCAGAAACATAATTTCGAACAAATAGAAATTGACTTAAGGGATAGCACTGGTGCACACATCCCATTCTCCTTCGGACTAGTGTGTTTGAAACTTCATTTTAGACGTTGCGGTGAAAAGCTCTGATTATGAATGACCCATATTTTCAATACTACCATCAACAAGCTGGATCTGGTGTGGGTAACATATATTACGGTGCTGCCTATCAAAAAGGACATGGCATTGGAAGTTTTCTTGGAGGACTTTTTCGGTCAGCTTTGCCTCTTATCAAAAAAGGAGCGAAAGCTGTAGGGAAAGAAATGTTAAAAACAGGGGTAAATGTGTTAGGTGATGTTGTAGACAAAACACCCCTAAAACAGTCACTACAATCCAGAATTTCGGATGCCAGATCAAATCTTAAAAGAAAAGCTGAAACAAAACTAAAGGAAATGATTGGTTCAGGTTATCAGGGGCATAAACATTTCAAAAGGAATCACTCTGCTTCGGGACAGCGAACTGGAAGGATCGCTCAGAGAAAGAAGAGATCCAGTGCCAATACAAACACCAAGAAAACAACCAAACGCAACCGTAAGAAAATTCAAATAACATCAGATATTTTTGATTAGATATGGCGCTAATTAGGGAGAAATCATGTGAGTGTTTTAAAAGTGAATTGGATATTTTCTCGGTAAAACCTACTCAGACAAGCATCTTAGAACACCACACCATCGGATACAAACCTGTTAGTTCTCTGGCAGATAATGCTCCCACTGAGTTTGTAATACCTGGACATGGTGATGATTATATGGATTTAGCACACACAATGTTGAATATAGATGCCAGAATTGTAAAAGCGAATGGTCAGTTATTGCTACCCACAGATAAAACAATTGGACCTGTCAATGATTTTCTCAATGCAATGTTCAGCGAAGTACAAATCTACTTAAATAACAAACTCATCTCGTTTCCATCTCACATGCACCCATACAGGTCTTATTTTGAAAAAGCACTGAACTATGACATATCTGCAAAATCATCTCATCTCCAAAGTGCATTGTGGTACAAAGATACAGCAGGCGCTTTTGATAACGTTTCGGAAGACAACAAAGGCTTTACAAAACGTAACCAACTAACAAAACAGAGTAAAACATTTGATATGTTTGGTTACTTGCATTCTGATATTTTCAATCAAGAGAAATTTTTGATCAATGGAGTGGAAATGCGAATAAAACTGATTCCTTCGAAAAACACTTTCTGCTTGATGGGATTAGATGACAGTGAAGGCAAAGTGGAAATTCTGGATGCTACACTATATGTGAGAAAAGTATCGGTCAGTTCATCCATCAAACTTAGTCACAATCGCATATTGCAAAAACATACAGCAAAATACCCTCTAACAAGAGTACAACTTAAAGCTGTAACTATTCCAAAAGATATTGTTTCAAAAACAATTGACAATGTGATACTTGGACGTCTTCCAAAACGATTAGTTGTGGGGTTTGTTACCAACGATGCATTCAACGGCACTCTGTCTACAAACCCATTCAATTTTCAACATTTCAATTACAACTTCTTTACTTTATATGTTGATGGAGTCCAAATTCCCGGCAAACCACTTCAACCAGACTTTGAAAACAACAAGTACATAACAGCATATCACACATTATTCTCTGGAACAGGGATACACTATATGGATGAAGGAAACAATATATCGCGTGAGGAATACCCCCAGGGATACGCATTACTTGTTTTCGATATAACACCAGACGCAGCTGCAAGTGCCATATCCCACTGCAGTCTTCAACGGCAAGGGGCTGTTAGCTTGGAAGTCCACTTCAAATCGGCTTTGGAATCTACTGTGACTTGTGTTATCTACTCTGAATTTGACGCTCTCATGGAAATTAATAATCAAAGAGATATTCATCTGGATTAATTGTATAACAAGGTGAGTTGCACAATATTACTATTTAGTGTCCAGCAATGCTGTCGACTTTAAATTTGCTTCACGGGTTAATATCAAATAGAGCCTTTGACAATCATCATGTTGGGGTTTTCGCAGCTAATGAATTACCTGTACATGTGGAACTACCAGCAGCGTTGATTGTAAATACAGATCCCAAAGATAGCCCCGGGAAGCACTGGGTAGCAATTTACATAGACAGTAACTCCCGGGGGGAATTTTTTGATAGTTACGGAAAACCTCCACATGTGCATAACCATTTGCGATTTTTGGAAAATAACTCTAAATTCTATACGTACAACACTCATCAGATACAAAGTTACGGGTCTGTGTACTGTGGGCATTACTGTTTTCTGTATTTATTCCATAGAGCCTCTGGTAAACCCATGCATAAATTTCAAATTTTATTCCCAGTACCGATAAAAAACGACAATATTATAACAACTTATTTGCTGACTCGTAAATTAAATTTATAATACTCGGTACGTATACTAGAAAATATGGACAGTAAATACTGTTTGAAATTTTATACAAGTTACATATAGTCCTAATAGTATATTAATAATTTTGTAGCGTTACAGTTTACAACAGCTTACTTATAATATTTATCTTGTTTTGTGTCTTTACAGAACAATGACGCAATATCCAGAGATGGGATCTTTCAATGCTAGATTGTCCTCTTTCAGAAACTGGCAATCAAAAGAATTCCCGTTTGTAGAAGCTCTGTCCGAAGCAGGATTATTTTACATTCAAAAAGAGGATAAAACAGTATGCTTCAAATGTGGTGGAGGATTATACCGATGGAAATACAGAAACAATCCAATACTAGAACATCGTCGATATTTTCCATTTTGCCCCCTGTCTATAAACCTAATTTCAGATCGACAATGCGGTTGATGCTTTAATTAAATTAATTAATATTTGTTATCCAATATTTCCTCAATATGACGTTTATGATATTCTGCTGATTTTTCTCTCACCATTGATCTTTGTAATGCCCCGCCCCCTCCACCTTTTTTGTCCAGCACATGCTTGGTTTGCTACGCGCGCATGCGTCTCAAAAACACACCCACGCATTTCTTCAAATGTATACCTGCACGCTGCGACATGCAGTATCTCGCAGTTCTTAGTCATGGAATCCTCTATTTCGATGCCGCTGAAAAAAAGATTTCAACCGTACACTAATTTCAAGGGGGTTCTTCAGAAAGAGAGCGATCAGCATTTACCTGAAGAACAAAAACAAGTAACTAGTCTTATACGCCAGTCGATATTATTTGATCACGTCTACTATTTGAATGCTTCGAAAACAAAAGTTATCTCAATCGGACTTTCCTCTCATCTGGATTTCCAACCTGTGGTCAGGCTACACAGAAGCGGGGCGGCCGGTGTTGAACTACAGTTGCAGGAGTGGCACGCTCTTCAGGAATTGTTTCCAGTAATCGACAATTACATCGCTATTCCAGGTGAGCAGCCTCGTGTTTCCTACCCACTAAGTGAGCAACATGAATTGCTGATAACCACACTGTACAATCGCCGTCAGATCATTATAAGGAAGAAACCAGCTTACGGTTCCCTGGAGATAGTGTTCATCGCAGAAAGTTCGTGGCGGAACTTTATGAAGATATTTGTGTGCATCGAGCATGCGAAAGTTATGTGTGAAACAGTGTCGCCGTATCTGAAATCATATTTTGGAAACTGTGTGGAATCTTGCATTCTCGACCTTCGCGAACAATGTTTCGGTTGCACAGATATTTCCCCTGTCCATGCATGTAATAAGGAGAAGTTTGTGCTTTCCCATCTACATGGATGTACAAAACCTGAGCCTTTGTCTATACAAAACATCGACGGAAAAAGACTTTCCAAAGAAGTGTTTGTTTTTTGCGAGAACATGCTTGTGGAAAAAATAGTGAAACATTTTAATTCAGTGGTTGCAGCAGAAAATGAATATGATAGTGACACAATTCCTTATGTGGGTGAGTGAACAAACTTGAAGAATAAAAACTTGTTAAATAACATGCTGATAAACTGGTGACACAATATAAACATTTTACATATGTATGTGTGTGTGTGTGTGTGCGGCTCTTTTGAATTTTGTAAATATTGGTAATAAACAGGGATAAAATATATGTCTTGGCTTTTTTTCACTTATCACCCCTTTAAAAATCCTCATGGTTTATATTTTTACTGGTAACAATCGTTAATAACAACATTAATAATTAACTATATAATGAAAAAATGTGTATTGTGGACTTGTCGAAGATAAAGCATGAGAGCTTTTCTTCACACTGGTAAAACTCGGTGTTAATAACAACATTAATAATTAACTATATAATGAAAAAGTGTGTATTGTGGATTTGTCGGAGATAAAGCATAAGAGCTTTTCTTCACACTGGTAAGAATCTGTGTTAATAACAACATTAATAATTAACTATACAATAAAAAAAAATGTGTATTGTGGACTTGTCGGAGATAAAGCATGAGAGCTTTTCTGCACAGCGCTGGACACGCAAAGGCAAGTATCTTTATTTTCATTCTATTTCTAACAATGATTCGCTATTTTTTCTTGTCACTATAAAAAACTAATTCAATTTTTCTTTTATCACATCTGTCGCCATTTTGCTTGTTTTTGTTTAATTCCTCTTTATGCATTGAGGTTAATCGAAACATAACTTTAGACTTTTACATGGAATTGAAACATAGAATCTTGCCTCCTTTGATTGAATCGAAACTGTGACTCCTCTTTGATCACAAAACAATAGTGACGGCCATCTTGCTTATTTTACCTACTCTTTATGCATTTAAGCTAATCGGTACTGGGGCCCCCACACGGCAAAACAACAGATTCTAATTTATCTTTATACATTAGCGGTAAAGTCTTTGCGTTGTAATCAAAAGGCATTTTGTTTTGATTTTTAATATCTGTTCCTGCCTAAATACTAATGGGGACTCAACAGACTTCTTTTTTTTTTAAAAAAAAACAACATCATTATCAGCCAATTTGACATTGTGAATCGAACCCGGGACCTTTTCATTACAGCATAAACATCCTATTTCCAATTAGTTCATTTTCTCTTTGTGCACAAAAAGCTAATCGGAACTTTTAAACAAATACAATTGAATATCCAATTTTCACCAACATTGGGAATCGAACCCTCAACCACTTGGTTGAAACATCTCGCGGAATAAAAAACACCCCCCCCGCGCCCGCGCCGCGCCGCGCCCCGGTCGCCGCCGCCGCCGCCGCTAAACACAAAACGCGGCCGCCATATTGATTTTATTCAAATACTATTTATGCACAGATGGACTAATCGGGACCTATAATGGCGGGACAAAACAATTGGCCTCATTTAACTACCTAGAGAATCGAACCCGCGACCTCTTCATTACCAGGCGACAACATTAACCACTACCCCCCAAAGCCGCCATATTGATTTTATTCAATCACTATTTATGCACAGATGGACTAATCGCGACCTATAATGGCGGGATTAAACAATTGGCCTAATTTAACTACCTAGAGAATCGAACCCGCGACCTCTTCATTGCCAGGTGACAACATTAACCACTAACCCAACTCGATTTTTGAACTCAACCATTTTGTTGTCTTTATTTACACACAGGCTAATCGAGACCATTCAATATTGACATCGTCGACTTGTAATCAAAGGGTCCCAGGTTCGATAATCGGTGGAGGCACATAGTGGTCCGAGTCACCACTTTTCAACTGTAGGTCCAATTCTGATTAGTTTTACCGTGCATAAAACGGACTTAAAAAAACGAACTCAATCTATCAATCATTCAATATTGACTCTACCAGGAATCGAACCCTCGACGCCTCTTGTTTTACAAAGCAATAACCTTAGCCGCTAAACTTTCGGGGGGTACAGCACCTTCGGCGCCATCTTTAAATCATTTCTTCATGTGTTTGCATCATACGCAATGGTTGCGCGCGCATTTCCTCCACACACACACACACACTCACACACACAAACATACGCACGTGTTAGGTTAGCATACATCAAGAAACAACGTGACAAATCCATTGATCCCCCTCCCCCACCCGCTTCCGATGTCTTCAAGGTGATCAGACACGTTCTGCTGACTCAACACTAACACCGCTCGTGGCCCGCTACAACCGGATGTAACATAACACCAGCCGCATCAAATTTTTGCTGACGCGTAGGAATGAAATGCTGTCATTCTACTGTGGCGTCATAGTGGGGCAGGCGTCACAGCTCACAGCCAAACGAGTGCACGGAAGAGCCAGATCTGGCTCCAAAAGAGCGGAGTTCGCAGTGATCGGCAGATGCCGCAGCGAGAAAGACCTAGGGGAAATTGTCCCTCTCCTCCCTTATAAAAACTGTTTAACAGCAACAGTCTGAAGTACATATTTGGTCTTACTTTCACTCTGGTAATTTACAATGCATTACAGAAAACAATGAATGATATTGCGAGCGAAGCGAGGAATAAAATTTTTATATCTAAATTATTGCAAGCAACAAACAATATTGATTTAATATGGCACCATGGCATTATCTCTTTTACAACCTTTTTCATTTAGATTGTTTGGTGCCAGAGTCGACTCCCTCCGCTCCCTAGCTAAGAAATGTATTTTTATTTGCATAAATTTGACATCAAGGATGGCAATTGCCCTTCTGTGCCCCCATGCAGGTGTCCTTGGCCGTCTGGAAGAAAAATGCAAGAAATACATGAAAACTAATACCATCTTGAGTATCATTTTGTCCTGCTTCTCTTAGATTCTGCTAGCCTTGTTTTTTTTTACTTCAATGTTTGCCCCCAGGAGAATTTATTTCCGTCCAATGTTGAGTGCAATGTTCCCTACCCCCCCCCCCTATGGTTACGCCACTGGCTAACCGATACATCGACAACAGACGCCGACAATGGAAGTTAAAAGTAGCTTGCACGTGCCCCTCCCGCTAAATCCGCCAATGAAGACTCGATCTACAAAGACACCTACCTAACTTTCGATGGACTGACTCAAGAACAAGAGGACTACAGTACAGGGTGTGGTCAAAAGTCTGGACCGGGCTAAATATTTCATAAACCGGGTTTGTGTGTGATCGGATGTCAGTTGGTATCAATGTTAGTGGGAGGGGGAAACGTTATGACGTGGTTTTGGTGGTCGTCCGCCATCTTGGTGGCGGCCATCTTGGATTCAATTATCTTATTTCAAATGGCAACATGGTCGTGTGACATATCAAAAAACATTAGCTTTTCAAGAGGAATCGAATGGCGTTTCCCCCTCCCACTAACATTGATACCAACTGACATCCGATCACACACAAACCCGGTTTATGAAATATTTAGCCCGGTCCAGACTTTTGACCACACCCTGTACTTTAGGCTGGCGTAGGGAGTTTTGGGACAGGGCTATCAGCCAGGCGAGAATGAATCTACACCGGGGGAACGAACCGGGACATTACCAGTATGCCATATGCCTAAATAATTCGCTTACAGGGAGGTTATCTAAGTGACCCCCTCCGATTTCCATGAAACTTGGCAGGTGTAGAGGGGCGCAAAGGAAGAAATCGGCTAAAAAACTGTTTTACGGGACAAACCCCCCTCAAATGTCAAGATGAGGAGAAATTGAAGTGGGGATCTGACCCCGACACCACGTAAATATGGCATAGGAAGAACACGCACATATAATTGGAACACACACAGCACAGAACTGTAGGATTGTCGGTACCAAACGCAAGTGCTATCGTGAAGGACGATGGCGGTTGACGTCCTGTGCTAATACGTAGTACTGGCAGATACACAAGTGGGACACTTGAGATATGAAGTGCATATCACTGGCAAACACAGCTCTGTGCTGTGTGTGTTCCAATTATATGTGCGTGTTCTTCCTCTGACATATTTACGTGGTTTTGGGGTCAGATCCCCACTTCAATTTGTCCTCATCTTGACATTTGAAGGGGGGTTTGCCCCTAAAATAGGTTTTTAGCCGATGTCTTCCTTTGGGCCCCTCTATACACCTGCCAAGTTTCATGGAAATCAGAGGGAAACGCAGGGGTCAGATCCCCACTTCAATTTGTCCTCATCTTGAGATTTGAGGGGGGGGGGGGGTTGCCCTTTAAAACAGTTTTTTAGACGAAACAAAAATACACGTATTTCTTCCTTGGGCCCCTCTATGCACCTGCCAAGTTTCATGGATATCGGAAGGCGACACTTAGAAAACCTCCCTTATAGTAGTATGCTAATATGATAAAAATCGCTTCAGTTTTCACACGCACTTAATAAGCGGTTCAAGAATGTATTTTAGTAAGTTCTTTTAAAGTGCCATTTCATTAATATTATGAAATCGCTTCATTTGTTTCGAGAACATTTCTTCCACGAAATGTTTCGATCCATCTGTTCATTGTTTGATGTGCAAAGAACCTTCCAAAGAATATATCACCCAGAAAATTTGAGGAGGTCAATGAAAAATATCAAAACACGCCTTTGGAAGAAATTGAAGAAGGATCACTCACAAAGAACATTCATTCCCATTGAGCCAAAAGTGGCAGAAAAGCGAAGTAAAATCATCCAAATCGATCAATCAAACCTTGGAACTTCAGTAGCGAGTTCGAAAGTCGATCATTTAACGCGCTTGAAGAACAAGATATTATATAAATAATATGGGGCGTTCCATCTCAAAGTGTCTCCGAATCTCAATTTTTGAAATGAAATTAAATGCTGTAACTTAATTCCATCTTCTGAGTCAACAATCTAAAATTGTCATTTTTATAAAAATTCAAGTAATATACATAATTAAGTTATAAGGTATTCTTAAATGTTGTTCGTTTATTTTAACCTTTTGATTTACTTTTGCATTGTATCCCACCCGTGACACCAAAAAGCAACGAATTTCTCCTTTAACTGTTACATTCTCCCTTCAACTGCACTACTATATTCAAAGGTCAATTTCCTTCTCTCATTGTCTTAAATAATTTATTTTTAATAATTTGAAAATTCACAGAAATTGAAATAAGTAAAGGGGCAGTGTTTTATATATCCCACCTGTGACACAAAATCATTCAGTTATAGCTAGCTATAAATCTAACTAACTAACTAACTAACTCCCTAGCCTTCTTAAACCCGAAGGTTCATGGCTGCAGCAACACAGGCCTTCCATCTTTCCCTATCTTGAGCAAGTTCTATATACTCTTTTCCATCCCTACCGATTTCCCTTAGGTCCATCTCAACGTTGTCCCTCCATCTTCGTCTTGGCCTTCCTACAGGTCTCTTACCATCAGGTTTCCCAACAAGAATCCTGTAAACTCCTCTTTCCTCTCCCATTCGTGCCACATGGCCTGCCCACCTAAGTATTCTTGATTTAATTATTCTAATAATATCTGGACATGAATACAAATTATGTAGTTCTAAATTATGTAACCTTCTCCACTCACCTGTCTCCTCATCCCTTTTAGGTCCAAAGATTTTCCTAAGGATCTTATTTTCAAATACTCTCAATTTATGTTCCTCTTTCAATGTATGGGACCAGAAGGTATTTTAAAGTTAATTATGTTTAATTAACAGTGTTTAGTCTCATAATTCATTGCACAGAAACTGCAAGACAAATGTTGCTTAACTGTCGGTAGAACAGTTACTTTAATGCCAAAAATGTAGTCTGTGACAATGGAATGCTCCATATATAATTCCTCCCAATAGGGAAAATTAGCAAAACAGAGAGGGAATTATCCCTCATCCACCTTCGTGTACATACATTTTTATTCTTGGATGTTTCGCCTTGAAGTTCTTAACCTTATCTTCATGTAACCACGCACTGGTAATATCCATGTCGAGAGCTTGGGAGGTTTTCCAAGGCCACATTTGGCCTAACTTAAGTTCCGTATGTACTGGTTGACAGTAATGATAAGCAACTACTGTCATTCAGTCATTCAGGTTGTCCTTGTCAGAAACTACTTCCACGCTGATCATGGATTTCTGGAAGTTTCTGGAAATTTCAATAAAAGGAAACTGAGGGGAAGAAGGGGCTGTAGTAGCCTCCTCGTCTCCCTCCTGTTCGTTTCACAAGTGCCCAGACAGTTTTGTCCCACCGATCAGAGCGACAGCCGACAATTTCAAACGATCTTTCAGAAATAAATGCAACCTTTCGCACCTTAGTGGCACGACACTTGTCGCTTGCGTGTCCCTCGGATCAGGCCCGTAGCTAAAATTGATATTCAATCACATTGCCTACAGTACATTTCACCCCCGGCCGAAGCAGTGAAACTTCCCTTTGTTCCCAAAACTTGGGAGCTGTTGACCTTTGATGCAGATGAGGGAGGGAATTTGCATGACATCAAAGTCACAGATTTCTGTCTAAACGGGAGATCGCAACAGGGACAGTGAAGGTAGAGATAAATAAGTTTCCCTATGAAAGAACTCACAAAGTCTAGATAATCTTATAAGTATCTGCACTGCAGCTACTTAGACGTCAGCTCATAAACAAGATGAGTGAATGTAATAGCTGCTGTTCATGTTCTGTGGAGTTATCCTTAAAATTGTGAGCTGTCTACAATTTCACTCTTCACTGCAAACAAATTATTCAAAATAGTTATACCTAATGTCTGACGGTAGGTCCAGGGGGCTCAGCCCTCCTCCTGGCCTCTACCTGGCTACGGGCCTGCCTCGGATCGGGCAGTTTCCACAATAGTATGGTGTCGCCTGTGTATGGGACCGATGCCCACCCACCATCGTGAGGAAATTGGGGAGCTACGAACGAGTAGCATAACCCGGTCATGGAGGCCTACAACAACGACTGTGGAGAAGGGGGGGTTGTTGTGCTGACCACACATCACCCCGTAACTGGTTGAATGACCGCCCACTTGGGAGTGAGGCCGGGAGTAGGTAGGCAGGCCCTGGCCCTCGTGGGCCGTTGCGCCACGGGATAATTTATACGTTTCCTTTGCCCTCCATCCACAAAAGTGTGGCTGCTTATGTAGTGGTCTATACTCTGTCCCTGTAGTCTGTGGAGCAAGGACGCTCACAACGGAAGAGAAGGGGAGAGAGCGAGTTGGCGAAGCAAACAGTGCGCGCTGCTGCAAACGAGTCGTAGCTACACTCACTCCTCCTCTCACGCGTTCATTGGTCGATCCCTTTCGAGTCAGTACTTGCGCACAGACTTGTTTTCGTTCACTCACTCCAAAGATTCTCGGGACAGAGTGTACTGCTGGGGTTAGAGTGATTCGTCACGTCTTCCTTCCTCGGGTTACAGTCGTTGAACTGCAGGAAATGTGCCGTCGACTTGTGCGCAGGCATCCAGCAGTTATCAACAGACATGGTGTCATCCTGATGCATGACAATGTCCGGCCACACGTTCCACAAAAGACTGTGCAGACTCCCACTTAGTTGCAGTATGAAATCCTTCCTCACTCACCATCACCATATTTCCCTGACTTATCTAAAACTTGTTACCATCTTTTTCACTATCTACATCACTTCTTGGCCAAGAAATATGTTGCTGACGATAGAGGTTTGGCGCGCTGTTGACAACTTCGCATCGCAGAAGCCTGACTTCTTTCCCCTTGAATCTAGTCGTTGACAGAGCGTTGACAAAAGCGTGTGGATGCAGATGTATACTACTCTAACCAAATCTTGTTCATTGCATCAACGCAGCATTTGGAAGTGACACGTGTCTGCAGGACATTTGATTTACACCAACCCAATAGTTTATTTCAATATAAATTACCCTCGTCCGTCAGGCCATTCAAGAGCCAATAACTCACGAACTATCAGCAGTTGAACAGTTCCAGTTTCTCGTCTGGTCTCGTGTGAGGAGCTCTGTCTTGTCCTTTTAGCTTCATAAACACCCATCTCTGTCTCGACTCCTGTCTCGAAATACTTGTCGTCAAAGACAATTTTAAATTGTAACAATAAAGGGCATCCGCAGGATATTTTCTCAAGAGGGGCAGAGTAAGATTTCATATCTTGCCCTTCAGTCATAGAAACTTTCATTATTATTATATCATTGTTGCTGCTATTATCAGGATTGTTAAAGATCCAGGAATTTTAAATACATAAATTCAAATTCCGGTCCAGGAGACAAAATCGTCAAGCTTAAATGGGTTCTGGATCATAAAGAACCTTTTTAACTAAACTATTTCAACTCGGTCCACGAACCATTTTTCCCGATCAATTTAAATACGGTCC
Organism: Lepisma saccharinum; assembly: GCF_977018435.1. Classification (NCBI taxonomy): domain Eukaryota; kingdom Metazoa; phylum Arthropoda; class Insecta; order Zygentoma; family Lepismatidae; genus Lepisma; species Lepisma saccharinum. The sequence goes on from NC_139248.1 coordinate 52,254,420, forward strand.
AGGAACCTTTTTTCCGGATGAATTTAAATACGGTCCAGGAAGAAGACAAATTTCAATTGTCTGCTGCCTATGAATTAACATTATTTCAAAATTGGAATCAATATACTTTTCCTTATATTTTCTATAGTTAGTATATCATATTGTTGAATATTTCTGTACCGGTAATTGTGCCTCAAAATTTTGAAGGCAAAATACAGATATTTCCTGAATACACAGAAAAATCTGATTTGGTTAAACTTTTTGGTAACCATAATCAAAACTTTTGGTAGCCATTACTAAATTGGTAATTTTGAATTATTTTTTTGCACAAATACTACGAAAACTAAAATAAAAATGGTTTTGGTGAAGTTTTTTTTTTGCCTGTTTAAACCAGTGTCTGGTTGGCGGAAACCTTTTTTTTTTTTTTGGCTATTCCAAGCAAACATTTGTGCCTCCCGATAGCGTAGCGGTAACGTCATCGGCATGTAATTAAGGGGTCCCGAGTTCGATACCTGGTTGAGGCACATAGTGATTCGGATCCTACTTTGAATGGTAGACACATTCCCGATTAGCCTTCCTGTACATAAAGTGGATTTAAACTCAGACCTAGACAGACATTCTTCAGTGTGCGTTTTCGATTAGTTGTACTGGTTATAGAACAGTTTAGAACACCCAAGACTATACCCTGTCCCAGCTAACTGTAAAGCAGGGCCTCGCATATCGGCAAATGAGAGGAGGAAAATCGAGTGGTGAAAGCGCAGCGTTGCCAACCGTTTGCTCTTGTAGTTTAACCCTAATATTTCCCTAAGACATTCTTAAACCTATCGCACGACCTGGAGACAAAAATACGGTCCGTTTGCCATGTGCGTTCGGTATTATCCTTTTCAAAAGTTGCAATGCTGCGTAGCGACGGAGGAAATCGGGTAACTCCCGTCGCCCATTACGCAATCCCTTTTCTCTCACTGTTCATTGGTGGAGCCGTCTCTCGTCACTACTTGCGCAGAGACTTGTTGTCGTTCGCCTGGTCTACAGTTAGCTGGTACGGGGTTTAGGTGGAATTTTGTTTGTTGCAAATAATGCTCACATAAAGAGTAATTTATTTGCTTCACCGCTTTAATAAGAGCAAGTCTCTAGTTTTGCATGTTCTGAAACTATAGTGATTATTAAACAATAACTACCTGACATACATTATCTCTAAGATCTTTCTATCGGCATGTATTATTTTACTTCATTTGAAAAACTACTAATTTAACAACTAGTTCTGTTTTCTAAAGCATGAAACAAATGTTTCGGAAGGGTTCAATAATATTGTTAGTTTCGCCCCATTTCTTAACCACAATAATGTCTTTTTGGAATTTTTTTTTAGCGATCATAAACTTCCATGTTGCTTTTTTACTTCAAGCTCGTGAAAAATTCACCGAGAAGCAGTTATCTGAAACAACTGCAAATAAATATTCGTAAACATTCTGAGATTTGTTCATCATAGTTTTTTATCTATTTGTTTACGAGGGTAGCGGAAAATATATTTTCTACATGCGCACTTGTCATTGGAGACGTTCTTTTTTACTGTCATACAGAAACCATTTCTTCTGTCTTGAAACCAACATTTGCTGGAAATTTCCTGAGGCTGGAAAGAGGAAAATGTAGTGTGAACTGCTTCCTTTTTTTCATCTACTGCTTTACGATTAGAGGACGATATTTTATGCATAGGTACGTGAAGTTTTCTTTTTAACGATAACACCGAAAAGTTGAGGAAATCAAAATAAATTATTTAAAATGTATTTGGGTAGATAAAGGAGGCAAGCTTTCGATGTTTCGAAATAGCGAAATAATGCGAATTATTCCACTTTTCATAATAACACCGAATTTTGCACTTTAACGCGAAAAACGCCGCTAAATATGCAATATTAACTAGGGATAACACTTCTCCTGTTCAAAAGAACTACCTGAAGCGATATTAGATCTTAAGTTTGTAGTGTAGCTGGTGTTAGTTCGATTCAAAAGAGATTATCACACCTCATTTATTGCAGACTGGCACAGGCATGACTGACAGCGTTTAACGTCGCCCTGAAATAGAATTCGCTTGGGGGGATCTTCCCAAAAGGCAAGTTTCGTAGGAACGGGAAAATTTTCAGAGAAAAGCACATGTTTTGTTTCGGGGGGTTGGGTGAGCGTTAGTGTTGCCCACGAGACGATACTTTGGCCTGTCTCGTCTCGTGGAGTCTCGTGGAAATGCTGTCTCGTCTCGAAAATATTCGTTTGTCTTATGACACATGGTCAATCTCGTCTCGAATTTTTAAAAGCCTGTCCCGTCTCGTCCCGTGGGCAACACTAGTGAGCGTGTGTGTGTGTGTTTGTACACAAAACTGTATTTTGAGCTCGCAGAATGATTTTTTCGCATTGTTAGGGAAATATGATGTGTCTGATTGTGTTCAAAGATTTGGGTATCATCATTCAATAAACATTTCAAATTTTGGGGCTGATGTGATGAAATAGTTTTCCAAATGAAAGAAATTTGGTCGTTTATCATAAAGGTAAACCATATTTTTTTTGCAATAAAACTAAAGTATGTCTCAATTTTCCAGAACTAAAACAACGTGAAAATCTAGAAGTCCAAAGAACACTAAAATTGCATGTAAAAATAACACTGAAATTAAATTAATAACATCGAATTTTGTCATAAACCGCAAAAAATAGCATCGAATTGCAGTAAAAAATAAAACCGAAGCGAAGGGAGAAATAAAACGAAAACTTTACGTCCCTACTTATGCACCAAAATCTGTATCTAAGATACATTACAAGTAGCAATGGTATCAAGATCGAATCTCATTTCAAACTTTAGTATGTTACTAGCTCTGTATTGGTTATTCAGAATTGATATCTAAAAAGATATCCAGTTTTGGACAAGATCTGGTAACGTATTAGCTACATATAGAATTGGAAGAGGTTTTGATAGCTTGAGCTTCGTATTGAATGTCTAGAATTGGTTGAGTTTCAGATATTCAGTTCTGGATATCCTACGGACGTTCAATGGGTATAGAGAATTTAATACACAAAACTGGATATCGAATGGATGTCCAATGGATATTTATGGATCTGATCTGGATATCCCTGGAGAATTTGCGTTGTATGGGGAGACCGAGGCTTCTCGTGCGAGATCGAATTAAGTTCCAAACTTTACTATATTGGAATGCAGGGTACATGAAGATTTTGTTAGGATCAACATTGCTTTACTACGTAACTTATTCAAAAATAATGCAGGGGCTGGCTTTAATGTGCACAACTTAGTGATTGAGCCCTTCGAAGGCCGTGAACCACACAGGCCTGCCGTTGTGAGAAAATATCGATTCTTTCCGTTCGAGATGGAGACGAGAACGAGACAAGAATCATAATTTACGAGAAGATACGATACTGTGCTGTCTCGCATCACAGACAGTGGTAGTAATATTGATTTTATATATTCTTAATTTTGCCGTCGTTGACTATTTTTTTTTCCATTCCATGTGCAGCCAAGAAAAAGGGTGTCCCTAGATTCTGAAAGTCTCGTTTCCCTGCAATATGTTACGTGTGTTGCCTAACGACGAGCGAACTTCAAGTGTTCGGCCGTTGCCGTATAGTTATGCAACACACATACCACATTGCAGTAAAGCTAATGATCGAGGGCTGTACACAGGAATTCGAAAGAAACGCCTCCCCTACGGTTATGCAACCCGGAATTTTATATCGTCTAGTTTCGCCTGGTAGAGTAGTTCCCGAGAGGAGCAGTGTTTCCAAACCTATAACCGTAGTGTTTCCAACCCCGTATTGGTTGGTTGGTTGTTGATTTGGTGTTTTAAGTCCACAATGCACAGTATGACTAATCGGGACTGGACCTACAGTTTAAAGTGGGATCCGAACCACTTTGTGCCTACACCGGGACCCCTTGATTACAAGGCGACGACGCTACCACTACGCCATCCAAGCCTGTATTGCTTCGTAGAGGACGAAACCTTCACGTAACTTCTTCATTCGTGATTTACATTTGGTTTACAGACTCACATTACAGGACACTCTTTTCCTGTATTGCATGTTTTCTGGAGCATTTATTTTTCCTTCTGTGGAGAAAATTCTGTTATTATTTTACATCTTATTTTTCGCAGCTTCTCTACCATTTATTGGCTAATCGCAACAATGGGGATGAATGATGACTCGATGAAATTGATAAAAGGACAGTCATAAAGGAACCATGGGGAGCTAGATTCATATTTTTATTATTACTAATATCTTTCTCTTTTTTTACTTTACTTTTGGCTAGTCGCCACGATGAGGATTAGTGTATGATAAAATTCATGAAGGAACACTCATAAACAATCATACCCAGGCCGGGACTCGAACCCGGGAATTTCGGCAGCGAGATCAAAAGCCGACGGCTTACCACGCTCGGGCTCAGCGGCGGCCAATTATTATTAGTGATATTGTCTCAAGTAGTGTATTTTGCCACCATATTCTTTCACACAATCATGAAACGGACGAAAATTAAAATGTTAAAATACCTGCCTACGTTGTTTCTTTTATCTTGCAATATAAAGCCCTACTGCACGAAGCTAAATTGTTGGAATACGAAACAGAACCAAGTTAACATATCTTGGCCGTGGAAAGTGTTAATAGAAAATCTAGAAAAGAGCCATTTAACAGTTGCCTGATTGCTTTTCCATTTGTTGTATGGGAAGAATTGTCTGAAATGTGTGTGTAGTGGCAGGCAAAAGAGAATACAAAGATCGAATAGAGAGGCAACACTGTCATTGTTCTGCACTGCACAGACCACGCGTCTCGTCGAGTGGGCGGGGCACTGTGGGTGCGAGCGAGCTGCTGTTGCTTCTGCAAAAAGAACACTCACAAACAACTGAATGACGCTCCGCTTAAAATCTAGTCAATCGAGAAAGGATTTGTTGAGGAAGTGAATTGAAATATAAACGCCAGAATTTGGTCTAAGCCTATAATGGTTACTAGCAAAAAGAGCTGATCAATTTTTACATGTGGAATTCCGTAATGAACGAGGCAACAGGCCGCACTCCACACCTTTAGTCTGGTAACACTAATAAATCATCTCATTATATGCGTTCGGTTATGCTGATAGTCATGTTTAATATATTACCTTCAAACATAAACAATATCATGGACTCACTCAGAGGCTGAATTCAATTTTACGCTTTACTTTCCTGAAGATATTGTAGCAATATAATCATTCCGCTCTATTTTCGTATTCTCAATTGAACTCGCACTATTTTCCCCCCTCCCTTCTCCCACCTTAAAAATTTTTGGGTGAGAGGCTACAAACTATACTAAAACTGAATTACAGACAATACTTTACGACTCAAAGTGACGTGACCTAGAACGTAGTGAGAAATCACTGGTGCAAAATTCAACGTAATGCTGATAAAATGAAGGTAGGAAAATGGATGTGCTAGAAAGTTTTACATACATACACACAGTTAGCTCCGTGTAGAAGATATTTCTTCACATGTTTCTCACCTTGGCTTCCTTGAATTCACGAAACTGTAAAGCCATGAACACGTTAACCCCCTATAATCACGGAGTCCCAGGTTCGATTCCTGGTGGAGACACAACTACCTAGTGGTTCGGATCCCACTTTCAACTGTAGGCCCCACTTCGGGTAGCCTTTTTGAGCATGAAATGGAATTAAAACAAAATTGGAACACGGTAACCCATCAGAACACACGCCTGTCCCGTCTCGTCCCGTGGGCAACACTAGTGAGCGTGTGTGTGTGTGTTTGTACACAAAACTGTATTTTGAGCTCGCAGAATGATTTTTTCGCATTGTTAGGGAAATATGATGTGTCTGATTGTGTTCAAAGATTTGGGTATCATCATTCAATAAACATTTCAAATTTTGGGGCTGATGTGATGAAATAGTTTTCCAAATGAAAGAAATTTGGTCGTTTATCATAAAGGTAAACCATATTTTTTTTGCAATAAAACTAAAGTATGTCTCAATTTTCCAGAACTAAAACAACGTGAAAATCTAGAAGTCCAAAGAACACTAAAATTGCATGTAAAAATAACACTGAAATTAAATTAATAACATCGAATTTTGTCATAAACCGCAAAAAATAGCATCGAATTGCAGTAAAAAATAAAACCGAAGCGAAGGGAGAAATAAAACGAAAACTTTACGTCCCTACTTATGCACCAAAATCTGTATCTAAGATACATTACAAGTAGCAATGGTATCAAGATCGAATCTCATTTCAAACTTTAGTATGTTACTAGCTCTGTATTGGTTATTCAGAATTGATATCTAAAAAGATATCCAGTTTTGGACAAGATCTGGTAACGTATTAGCTACATATAGAATTGGAAGAGGTTTTGATAGCTTGAGCTTCGTATTGAATGTCTAGAATTGGTTGAGTTTCAGATATTCAGTTCTGGATATCCTACGGACGTTCAATGGGTATAGAGAATTTAATACACAAAACTGGATATCGAATGGATGTCCAATGGATATTTATGGATCTGATCTGGATATCCCTGGAGAATTTGCGTTGTATGGGGAGACCGAGGCTTCTCGTGCGAGATCGAATTAAGTTCCAAACTTTACTATATTGGAATGCAGGGTACATGAAGATTTTGTTAGGATCAACATTGCTTTACTACGTAACTTATTCAAAAATAATGCAGGGGCTGGCTTTAATGTGCACAACTTAGTGATTGAGCCCTTCGAAGGCCGTGAACCACACAGGCCTGCCGTTGTGAGAAAATATCGATTCTTTCCGTTCGAGATGGAGACGAGAACGAGACAAGAATCATAATTTACGAGAAGATACGATACTGTGCTGTCTCGCATCACAGACAGTGGTAGTAATATTGATTTTATATATTCTTAATTTTGCCGTCGTTGACTATTTTTTTTTCCATTCCATGTGCAGCCAAGAAAAAGGGTGTCCCTAGATTCTGAAAGTCTCGTTTCCCTGCAATATGTTACGTGTGTTGCCTAACGACGAGCGAACTTCAAGTGTTCGGCCGTTGCCGTATAGTTATGCAACACACATACCACATTGCAGTAAAGCTAATGATCGAGGGCTGTACACAGGAATTCGAAAGAAACGCCTCCCCTACGGTTATGCAACCCGGAATTTTATATCGTCTAGTTTCGCCTGGTAGAGTAGTTCCCGAGAGGAGCAGTGTTTCCAAACCTATAACCGTAGTGTTTCCAACCCCGTATTGGTTGGTTGGTTGTTGATTTGGTGTTTTAAGTCCACAATGCACAGTATGACTAATCGGGACTGGACCTACAGTTTAAAGTGGGATCCGAACCACTTTGTGCCTACACCGGGACCCCTTGATTACAAGGCGACGACGCTACCACTACGCCATCCAAGCCTGTATTGCTTCGTAGAGGACGAAACCTTCACGTAACTTCTTCATTCGTGATTTACATTTGGTTTACAGACTCACATTACAGGACACTCTTTTCCTGTATTGCATGTTTTCTGGAGCATTTATTTTTCCTTCTGTGGAGAAAATTCTGTTATTATTTTACATCTTATTTTTCGCAGCTTCTCTACCATTTATTGGCTAATCGCAACAATGGGGATGAATGATGACTCGATGAAATTGATAAAAGGACAGTCATAAAGGAACCATGGGGAGCTAGATTCATATTTTTATTATTACTAATATCTTTCTCTTTTTTTACTTTACTTTTGGCTAGTCGCCACGATGAGGATTAGTGTATGATAAAATTCATGAAGGAACACTCATAAACAATCATACCCAGGCCGGGACTCGAACCCGGGAATTTCGGCAGCGAGATCAAAAGCCGACGGCTTACCACGCTCGGGCTCAGCGGCGGCCAATTATTATTAGTGATATTGTCTCAAGTAGTGTATTTTGCCACCATATTCTTTCACACAATCATGAAACGGACGAAAATTAAAATGTTAAAATACCTGCCTACGTTGTTTCTTTTATCTTGCAATATAAAGCCCTACTGCACGAAGCTAAATTGTTGGAATACGAAACAGAACCAAGTTAACATATCTTGGCCGTGGAAAGTGTTAATAGAAAATCTAGAAAAGAGCCATTTAACAGTTGCCTGATTGCTTTTCCATTTGTTGTATGGGAAGAATTGTCTGAAATGTGTGTGTAGTGGCAGGCAAAAGAGAATACAAAGATCGAATAGAGAGGCAACACTGTCATTGTTCTGCACTGCACAGACCACGCGTCTCGTCGAGTGGGCGGGGCACTGTGGGTGCGAGCGAGCTGCTGTTGCTTCTGCAAAAAGAACACTCACAAACAACTGAATGACGCTCCGCTTAAAATCTAGTCAATCGAGAAAGGATTTGTTGAGGAAGTGAATTGAAATATAAACGCCAGAATTTGGTCTAAGCCTATAATGGTTACTAGCAAAAAGAGCTGATCAATTTTTACATGTGGAATTCCGTAATGAACGAGGCAACAGGCCGCACTCCACACCTTTAGTCTGGTAACACTAATAAATCATCTCATTATATGCGTTCGGTTATGCTGATAGTCATGTTTAATATATTACCTTCAAACATAAACAATATCATGGACTCACTCAGAGGCTGAATTCAATTTTACGCTTTACTTTCCTGAAGATATTGTAGCAATATAATCATTCCGCTCTATTTTCGTATTCTCAATTGAACTCGCACTATTTTCCCCCCTCCCTTCTCCCACCTTAAAAATTTTTGGGTGAGAGGCTACAAACTATACTAAAACTGAATTACAGACAATACTTTACGACTCAAAGTGACGTGACCTAGAACGTAGTGAGAAATCACTGGTGCAAAATTCAACGTAATGATGATAAAATGAAGGTAGGAAAATGGATGTGCTAGAAAGTTTTACATACATACACACAGTTAGCTCCGTGTAGAAGATATTTCTTCACATGTTTCTCACCTTGGCTTCCTTGAATTCACGAAACTGTAAAGCCATGAACACGTTAACCCCCTATAATCACGGAGTCCCAGGTTCGATTCCTGGTGGAGACACAACTGCCTAGTGGTTCGGATCCCACTTTCAACTGTAGGCCCCACTTCGGGTAGCCTTTTTGAGCATGAAATGGAATTAAAACAAAATTGGAACACGGTAACCCATCAGAACACACGCGAAGAGAGCGTTGAACTTAATGACTGACAACTACATCGAACTTTCAGCGAAGCTGGAATAAGGTCTATTTGCCATGACAAATAGTGTGAATTTTCAGTCTCGTGGTGCTTTCTATACGAAGTGCAAGCAAGTTATCTAAAAAAATTCAAATGTGAGGGTGAGTCGAGCTATGTTTCATTCAATAAGACTCTTCACTTCAAACATATTTTGCTCTATAGCTGTCGATTTCGAATGGGCATCTAAGACTGGTTGCTTAGCGGACCGGATTTGGAAAAAAAACACGGACTGTCATAGTTCCAATCACACTACAGACATAGCAAAAATTTATCGCCTGAAGATGAGAGAAGACGTGATCTCTTGAAATGTCTCGAAATATATAGATAGAATATATAGTCAATCAAAAAGAAAAACAATGGATAATGTCCAATTAAGTATAGAAACGCTGTTAGAACCGGTGTTCATTCACAGAGCAGAAGGGTTATTTTGACAAAATTCTGTTTCCCGGCTGGCTGCTTCGGAGAAGAGGGCTCTGTGAAGTTGCCGCTTCTTGCCCAAGCGGTAGACCTAATTCGTTGTTTGGCCACGAGTTCCTTCGTAGGTAAACGCGGCAACAGAGGATCACTGCCATAAAGGTGGTTCCCGCGCCGGCTGAAAGAGCGACGGGAAATTAAAGAACCATTGTCACTAACTTCAGACAGACATCTAATCATTTCCTTAGGTTTCTAAGCTGATCCGAAGGGACAACAAATACCAAAAAAACGACATGAATTAAATGATCGATTGGTCCGTCCTTCTGTTGATGGATGGCAATCCATATTAACAATAATAATCGTAAGCTTATCATTAAAGAGTCAACAATCAAAGCTAATACGCATCTATTGATCAGAAATTACTAGAGGGTTTAAGTTGTTTTTGTACCTTTTGTTATTTTAAGTCGCTCTTCTGCCACTTTCGGCTAATGAGGATGAGTGACGATTAGATTAAATTGACACCATGATACCAATACTGAAGCCGTGACTCGAACCCGGAAATTTCGTGGTATCGGAAGTGGACCATTTAACGCGCTTGGCCACCAAAGATAACCTTCTCTGCGGCCAAGCGCGGTTAGTGATGGACTAACGATCCAAACACCGAATGTTCCGGGTTCGAGTCCCTTCACAATCTAAGACATAACACTTTATCAAAACTTCATTCCCCTCCCCTCCACCTCAAATTTAATACTCAATCTTCCCAACAAAATTTCCATGCCAATTTTAGACTTCCTGTTCATATTGCTCCCTCCAAAAAAGCAATCTAAGACGTAATAGTAATACACAAGAGTTGGGATTCCCTGCCCCCAAAATAATTATCAATCCAGCTACCTGAAAATCCCACTAACTTCATTAATCGCCCACCATAATTTCCCTATCAATCTAAGGCCTAATATGTAAGAGTTGGATATCGCCCCCCCCCCGCCAATATTACTTATTACCCATAACAATTACCCTGACAATCTACAAATTACTATTTGTATAACAGCAATGGCTAATTGATAACGTAATTAAACTTGTTCCCTGTTTACTCAGTGAAATTTCCATCACAGTCTGCGCCATAATGCCCCTCCCTCTGGGCACCACTGATTTAGAACTGTGACAACGTGATAGGTGTAATGTAACTAATAGTTAAGTGTTAGGGATGGGTGCATGTGTGCTGCGCATTTGAATTTCATGTGAATCATATCTGTCAATAATGTGAATATTAATATTATAGAATATAATATAATGGTGCAGGTGTGTGAAAAAGTAACCATGAGCACCAAGGTATCAATAAAAAAGAATTGGAAACATAAGTTGCATATGGAGATGTGTGTAATTAGTTTTGTTCTGGGATGTAGCAAAGAACATCGGTTAAACCGTGCGGGGTTTCAATACTGTGTCCACCCGCCGTTGGATTCAAGCACTGCATCTAGTCGACGAGGCAAGGATTCCACGAGCAGATGTTTGGTCTTCTCCTTAAACTCTCCCAAACATCAAACACGTGAAAATGTTTTGATTGGGAGACTTCGCTGGCCAATCTACTCTTGAAATTCCTGGGTGCTGATTAAACCAGGTGGTGTTCGCTTTCGTTGTATGGACGCTGCTGTTGTCTTGATCGAAAGTCACGTGCGAAATCTCATCTTCAAGGTGTCTCTCTCGCACGCTGGGAAGCGTGTGGTTTTCCAGCACTGCGATGTATTCCTGCGAATTCATTCTCGAGGACACTTCCACCAATCCACCTACTCCAGACGAACTGATCCATCCCCACACCGCCACGGATATCCTGCCACTCCTAGCATGGGTAGAAATGGTCTCGGGCCCGTAGCGAGTGTTGTTGCGCCTCCAAACATAAACCTGACCATTTTCGTCAGACGAAGATACTTTTTTGTCGCTCAAAATTACGTTCTGCCAAAATTCTTGAGGAGCTGGTAAATATTGTAAAGAAAACTGATCCGTGCTTCGTGATTGAAATGCGTCATTGCTTCTTTCTTTGCCGCTCGACGGTGCCGAACTGTTGCAGCATGGCACTCCAGTTTCAACTCTTGGCGAATCTTCGTTGTAGCCATGAAGGGATTGCCCTCGCTCATCTCAATGATGCCTGCATCTTCTTCCCTGGTTGCCTTCCTCGGCCGGCCTTTGTTGGGTCTTCACTTCATTCCTTGGTCCCCTTTTTCCTCGTAACACCGAATCCAACGCCTGACGCATGAATCGTCCACACCAAGGATCGTAGCAATCTCTAGTGCAGCAGATCCGCCGCACAACAACATGCGGACTATCTTCTCTCTTGTAAATTCCGAAAGTAAGGCATGATGAAATGATATCGTAAAGGAACATTCGGACCGAAGGGACATGCTGCACGTGGCACATGCCTCTTGAAAACACCTTATCATTGGTGCATGTAGAGTTTCACGCCCATTCCGGTACAGAAAGTTTCATTTTATTGGTTCCGTTGCAAGTGGCATGCTCAAGGCATAGATACGAGTAAAACTGCTGCAGGATCTCGAACGAAGCACCCACCGGGGCTCGAATTAAAGCCAAAGCGTGGTGGCAAAAGGCAACCGTGAAGTTACTGCATCTGAGATTTACGTCAAGCAGGGCCTGCGTGGTGTGTGCAAAGAAACTCACGCTTGCTTTAGGAAATAAGGATACTATTGAATCAATGCAATATAAAAGAGTATATACCGTAAAATATACATTATTATTGACTCATGCATTCCCTGAAAAAAATGCATTGTTTTCTCGCACATTTCTGCCCGCAATGAATATAAATGTATAATCAATCTATTAAATTAAGCAGGTGCATGCAGATTTAAAAATATTGATAAGATAATTCAATTGAATTAAATTGAATTGTTGTTTTTTTAAGTCCACTTTGTGCACAGAAAGGCTAATTGGGACTGGACCTATAGTTTATAGTGGTTCCGAACCACAATGTTCCTCCACCGGGTATCGAACCCGGGACCCCTTGATTAAAGGTGACGACTCTACGATTGCGCCATAGGGGAGGCCCTAGTCCTCTTACGAAGATAATTCGTTCGGAGCAATAGAAATGCCCTATCAAAACAATTGGGGAATATTATTTTCAATGTGGATATTCTTCGGAAAATATGTTTCTAACAACAGTTTACCTAAATAGTGGGGACTTGGGTTGAGAGAGAGGGACGGAGTTGGAAGAGAGAGAGAGAGAGAGAGAGAGAGAGAGAGAGAGAGAGAGAGAGAAAAGCACACAATTTTCTGTTCAGTGCGAACCTTTTGGATTGCTTTTTCCTAGCGCACCAAAAACACAATACGTATAACCCAAATACAACCCAAACCTTCAATGGCAAAATTGTGAGTCAATCACTCAACTGGAATAAAAAGTACGGATTTAAATCTAGGCCAGAAGATAGTTATTGCGCTACCATGTGCCAAAAAAATCCACTTTGCCCGCAAGAATTGTCATTCCTGAGTGATATGTAGTTTACGTTAGTTGTGAGAGTTGCTTCAATTCCATTGCCTGCCAAGAATAATGATAGCGCTGAAAGCATAAAATACAGAAATGTGCATGTTTAGCGAGCTATGAGAAAAGCAGATCCTTGTGTTTTCTTTTCAAAATTTACTAATTTTATGTCAACTTTTACATATAGCCAATGGCGACAGAGGATGAATGATGCTTCAGGGAAATTGATGAAGATTGAAGAAACAACGAAAAAGAAAAACTCATTATCAGAGGCTAGGACCCAAGAACCCTGGCTACGCAGCATGTTATGATATTTAAGTATATCACGGATTGCTGCTAAATCCATTCCTAGATATTTGTAATAAATGAACCCCCGCCCCCGCTACGAGGAAAAGAAAGACTATAGGATGTGAAACATTCACAAGTAATTGCATTGCTTTACATCGCTCTTGGCTGTATTCCAAATGTAGTAAGAGATCAGCGATAAGTTAGATTTTTTTTTGTGCCAAGGTATAAGTGTATTTGAGCGCAAGGGCTACCTATTTCATCATTTATAAAGAGTTAACTTCGTCGTTACACTAGCACCAGGCACAAATGCATCAATTTCTATTTCGGTTATTTTACATCACTCTTCTGCCTCTTGAGTTAATCGCGATAATACGGATGAATTATCAATTTATAAAATTGTGACGGGACAAACTCAGTGATACATTCATGCCTGACCAGAGTTCGAATCTGTAACATATGACCTCGCTTCGCTAGAAAGGCTGGCAGAAATGTATCGGAAAAGTGTAGGAGCACCAAGAACCGGTTTCACCCAGCACAGACAATGAAATCATTTACAGCGACTCGCTGTGGCAGTGTTGCTCGTCACCCCCTCCCCCTCATTCGCAGATAGCATAGCCTTCTCAGCACCCACATGCTGATGGAAGAGTGGAACCACAAGCAAAACAACCTGCGCAGACCCACGACTCCTGTGCACCGTACTCCCGCGAGGAGGGGCGGGGGAGAGTGGACCATGCTTCCTTATGGCCCGAACTTAAGGGAAGAAGGGAGATCTGCGCGGGTACTTTTCGTCCCAAGGATTTTTTTCGTTGTGGTCGATCTATACTTTTCGTTTCAGGCATATTCCGACTGGAAGGTTTCTGGCACCCCTCCGCCCCCCCTTCCCACCATGGTTAATAAATGAGACCCTTGCACTTTCAAAACCCTTATCGCAAGAAAAAGCTGGCATCAATTTTACACCACCATACAATAAGATTTACACGGGAAACATTTCCTAACATATTTTCTTGATTCGGACTAAGGGCAAATTAAAAATAGTCAAAGAATTAAATTACTGAAAATATGGAAAAGCGCGATACCGAAATCTGTAATGAGTGCGAAGGGAAAATCGAGAAAAGGAAAAAAAAAAAAGTATAAAAGGATTCGAATAACCAGATTAAGAGAGAAAGTTATCACGGCTCGAACAATGCGAATAAAAAAAAAACGGGAATACGAATTGAAATATACGACAATCGGAAGTAGGCTGAAGGAAGCAAATTTTAATAAACGTGGAAAGAAAACATAATGAAAGGAGCGCTGGTTCGATTCGCGACGGAAGCTCATATTTGTTGTTCGAATCCCACTCTACACTGTATGTCCAGATGCATTTACACTTAAAACAAACTTCGTGGAACTTTTTCCAAATCAGATGTCGCCAAAAAGTTAAAAACAAAAAGAATAAGTCTGAAGGAAAAATGCCGAAAGCGTTATTGCAAAATGAAAAAAAAAAAATCTTCACATATTCGTCCGGAAGTGGTAAAAGAATAATAAAAAACTCAAGCATAAATGTTAATAACACTTGTTATTATTACCAGAGACATTCTCAAAATAAACTTCTTGTCCGTTGAAATCAAATCAAGAGGAAAGCAAGATCTCCACCCGGTCGCTTGAATCTCTGGCTAGATTCAAGAGTTGGAAACACTACGCTTCTCGCGAGCTGCTATTCCTGGCGAAACTAGATGATATAAAATTCCGGGTTGCATAACCGTAAGGGGGGACGTTTCATTCGATTTCGAGTGTACATACTCTGACAAGGTCGAGGACCTGGACGCCTCCCAATGGCGTACTGGTTACGTCGTCGCCTTGTTATCAAGGAGTCCCTGGTTCGATCCCCAATGGAGGCACATTGCAGAGTGATTAGCATCCCAGTTTAAACTGTAGTCTCAGTCTCGATTACCTATCCGAGCGTAAATTGAGTTTTGTTACGTTCCTGGTAACTCTTCTTACCCTTTACTCCAGTAGCCGTGTACATCAAGACTCTAATGGTCTTCAATGAAACCCATCTCAAGGTAGGTTTAGGAAGAATCCAACCAAGATTGTAAAGTTTTAGATAAATGTTTATTATACCACTTGTACACTTACAACGAGTAGGTGGATGACTCGTAACTGGAACTTGAAAATCAGCTTTTTGTAGATAAAATAATACTCTCTGGTAAGTCAACACTAAGGTGGCCCAAATCTAGGATTTACAGAAGAGCGGCTTTAACCTATAGGCTTGAACCTATATACTGTAACTTCTTCCTAAATTGGAACTTTCATCCCATTCGGCCAACCTTGGGTTTACAGAAAAGCGGCTTAAACCTATAGGCTTGAACCTATATAACTTCTTCCTAGGTTGGAACCGTTCCTATTTGGCCAGTCTAGGTTTTACAGAAGAGCGGCTTTAACCTATGGGCTTGAACCTATATAACTTCTTCCTAGACTGACACAGACTTCCTTTCCAAGCCAAACTGCGTCGTATTTATACTCAAGTTTCCAGCCTCGAACACCGGGCTTTAGGTAATTTCCTGATAGAATATTCTGAATTATAACAGATAGATATTCGAAAAATACATAGTTTAGTTTTGAGTAATTTACAAAGAAAGTTTACATATTCATTTGAGTTAACAATTATTTCTTTAACGTTGATAAACTTCTTACAATTTGGAAAATATACACATTTAAATGTTCCGCCATTATCTAATTACAATTTGGTTAGCTCATTAACATTGGTAACTGAGCCATACAACATGTAAATTTATAAACATTATCAAGCAATCAAGATGATACTACATCTTTCTTCTTTAAATAAACATGTACATTCCCAATCATAATGCCAAGTTACAAAATGTGCAAGGTCGTAACAACTTAAAATAATTCTTTGTACAGTTTGTCCGAAACACATCTCAGTTCGACACTGTTAGTATCAGTACGAAATCATGGCGAATCTGTAAAGGCAATGTTATTTTTAAGAATAATATAGCCAGGGATAAGATTTACATGTATTAAAAAGTGTTAGCTTTGTAAATATGTGTTTAGTTATTTTAAACAAAATATGGAATTAAACACTGACTTATAATTGTGGCAAATGGCGATTTTCATCAATCGAGCGGGTTAGCGAGCTAAATAATATGCACTACTCGTTCGTACAGTCAACGGCAAAGATAATGGTAGGCAAATTGTCCACCGCTATTTTAATTATTTTTTTATTCTACATCCAGTGCTGTTTTAAGGACTGAAACTATGTTGGTTCGAAACAGGCATTGTTCTCTACTTATTAACGTCATTATTTCAATTCATTGTCATGACAATGTGTAATACAGACCGAATTAAAATGGTGGTGGACAATTCGCCTACTCTTTCTTTCGCCGTTGGGTGTAAATGACATTAAATACGAAATGTGCTTAATTTTTTGTTACCAGAACAGTGAATTATCAAACTCTTTTTTCAGTGCTGAATCATAAATCTCTTCTTGATTTCCGTAACCACAAATTTGTATTCACTGAAACTGCGTTAATACGGTAATGGGAAGTATTTGAGTATAGGAGTATAAAATATGAAATGAATTTTATCGCCAATGTTGAGCTTGCGTTCCTTATGGTTGGCAAACATGTTGGAATAACATGCATTCTCTATTGTGAAGATTTAAAATATACAGAAAACGAATGAATTAAAATCTTTTGGGTGCATTGGCACGTACAGTGGGATCCATGAGTATTACCGTGAAAATTGTCCATAGCTATTTTCATTAATGTTTCTCTTACATCCAAAGTGTTTTTAAGCGATGGATTTTTATGTACGCTGGTGCAAAAGTTGTCAACGGCTTGTATTGAGTTTTCTTTTAATTCTTGAACCTCTTATTGGGTCAAGTAAAGTGCACGAGCATGGTGATGGACAATTTGCACAGTAATACTCATGGATTCCACTGTACATGTGGCTGTTTTTTACCCCTTCAGTATAAATGGGGAAGAATCCCCTTATTTAAAATCAGCATGTGAGAGTTTTAAAAAAGAGGATGTAAAAAGCTTATTAAGATAGTAAGTATAAAAGTGCATGTTTGTATAGGGACATGCACAGGACAACAGAAAGTTGGCATTACCCCAACAGGGATGATAGATAGTTGGAAGGATTATAAAAATTCTGTCTGACAAAAGTATAAACGACACATTCAATAAGAGTGCGAGGCAAACAGAATATGGATGAATGGAAAACATTTGGAATTTAACAGAATAAGGGAAAATGCGTGCAAATAGCATGACCATGGAATATTTCGGAAAATGTTTGAAAATATGGAAATTATACGTAAAAATAAGTAAGATATGTGCGAAAAGCTAATATATGTAAAAATATATCAGTAGATGGTATCACCGCTAACGGATGTTGCTATTTAATATTCGCAATTAATTTGTATGTACTTATAACTAATTTGCACGGGTTTTAATTAATTCGCATGTACTTAGAATTCATTTGCATGTACTTAGAATACTTTACATTTATGTATTTGCATGTTTATAACTTTTATGAATATATATTTATTTATTTTATGAAAAATATGTATATAGAAGGTAATTAGAGGTACTAAACGCTATGCATGTGGTTTTATATTCATTACTGCAAAGTATGTAATGTATAAATCGATAATAATTAATGTTTATAGTATTGAAAATAAGTTTTCTATGGTTTATGAACCGCTATGAACGGTGGTAATGGCTGTAGGTACAGGTTCAATTACGAAAGAAGACGGTCCCGGTACTCGAACCCGCGATATGTAATATTATTAATTAGTACTATGCAATTATTTCATTATATTATGAAACACGGTGGTGCAACACGCTAGACAGAATACTGTCTCAGAATCTGAACTCGGCTCTGATGCCAGACAGAGAGAATGAATTAATATTCCGCGCAGGTAGAGAAGATAGGAATTTGGGGAGTGTGCGTTCAAGGTCAAATGACGTCACAACGTCACAACAAAGAAGGAATCTGATTCACCAATCAGAGAACGCGTCGGTAGGTTTTCAGAACCGGTTTTTCCAAGGTTAACCAGTACGCAATAACAGGGGAAAGCTATGCAACGCCGTAGGGCATGCGAAGGGATTGATCCAGACAACAAAGGATGTCTGGAAATGCACAGCAATGGTCAAATCTCTGAAGCTATGCGTCGCTTGTAGAACCGGTTTCCGCCGCCAATTAATATTCCGCTCAGGGTTGCCCCAAGGCACAGGACGCTTTAGCGCAGGGTTTTTTTATCTGTACTATGAAGAAGGGAGAGCTATCAGGGACGGGGCCTACAGTTTTCACTATTTGTTTTTATCACGGGGTAACGAACCTAGGACTCTTTGATTATTGATTTAGGTAGTAAATGTATGTTACTGTGTGCTATTTAACTTAATTTTGAGTTTATTTTTTACCAAACTTTGACTTTATGTCAAACATTTTCACAGCTTATCCTTATTTTTACAAAAATAACACTATTTATACTATTCAGGCAACATTTTTTATTAAATTTTGGACTCGCAAAGATATTTTTACAAATTTTTAACTTATTATTTTACAATTTTATACCTATTTTTAACCTAAATAACACTATTTGTACTATTCAGGCAACATTTTTTATTAAATTTTGGACTCACAAAGACATTTTTTCAACTTTTAACTTATTATTCTACAAATTGATATTACGTTTTTACAAAAATAACACTATTTGTACTATTCAGGAAAGACTTTTAGTTACATTTTCGACACACTAAGTGTGTGTTCTCAACTTCTATCTGTTTATTAGGCTTATTATTACTCAAATAACACAATTTCAGCTGTTCAGGCAACATTCTTTATTAAATTTTGGACTCACAAAGACATTTTTTTCAACTTTTAACTTATTATTTTACAACTTTATGTTAATTTTTTACCAAAATAACACTATTTATACTATTAAGGCAACATTTTTTATTAAATTTTGGACACACAAAGATATTTTTTCAACTTTTAACTAATTATTTTGCAACTTTATGTTAATTTTTACCAAAATAACACTATTTATACTATTCAGGCAACATTTTTCATTAATTTTGGATTCACAGACATTTTTTTCAACTTTTAACTTATTATTTTACAACTTTATGTTAATTTTTACCAAAATAACACTATTTATACTATTCAGGCAACATTTTTTCATTAAATTTTGGATTCACAAAGACATTTTTTTCAACTTTTAACTTATTATTTTACAATTTTATACCTATTTTTACCAAAATAACACTATTTATACTATTCAGGAAAGACTTTTAGTTATATTTTCGACACACAAAGTGTGTTTTTTCAACTTCTATCTGTTTATTTCACAAGTTTAGGCTTATTATTACCAAAATAATACAATTCAATCTGTTCAGGAAAGACTTTTAGTTCTCAACTGCTATCTGTTTATTTCACAAGTCTAGGCTTATTATCACCAAAATAACACAATTCAATCTGTTCAGGAAAGACTTGTAGTTACATTTTCGACACACTAAGTGTGTGTTCTCAACTTCTATTTGTTTATTTCACAAGTTTAGGCTTAATATTACTCAAATAACACAATTTAATCCAGTCAGGAAGGATTTGTTATTATATTTTGGATGCACAAAGAGATGTTTTCAACTTTTTTACTGATTTTTTGCAGGGTATGTATTAATTTTTATTTATTTTGTTTTGTATTATATATACATTTACAAATTTTTAACTTAGAGTTTAGTATTTATTTAAATCTTTTCAAAAACACTAAAGAAAAAGTACTTTTAGCTAAAATGTAAGCCACAGAATATATATTATTATTATTATTATTATTATTATTATTATTATTATTATTATTATTATTATTAGGGTTTACTGATTTCCACTATGCTATTTTTGGTTCTGTATTTCTATATGTATTTATTTAGGTCAGGTTACGCCTGCTACGTAGGAAAGTTTGTTTATTTTAGAGTTTGCTGAGTATTTTGTTACTTTTATACTAAGTTTTCTAAATATATCAGGTAGGGCTCCATCCATATACTTTTGTTTTTGCTGTTTGGAGATGATGCGATCAGCATCACTCTCCATCTGCTTTTTATTTTATGTACCCAATATTATTTTGAGGCTTAGTAAATTCTAGAGCCTATTTATGCAGGAGAGGGGGCTTGAAAATTTTGATCTCAGATAACCCACAACTATTTGTCAGAGTATTTTAAAGGATATTTTATATTTATTATGTGCCACTAGAATATCTAAGCTTGCTTAATTTTTATGTCTGTAACGCTGTTATTGTATTTCTAGCTAAGGCTTACTGGATAAAGTACACGAAATGTTTATCATTTCGACTATTTACTTTTATACGAGGCCAATTTTTTAGTGTAACGAAAATTATTGTGTGTCTATAAAGACTGAAATTCATTTACCGATGGGTCCATAACTGAACGCTTACCAACATTGTTTCTTTTTTTAAAAAAAAAATATAACCACTTGCTAAACTTTTTTCTATGCTAGAAGAATAATTTAGCCTTATAGCCTTTTTCAAGGTATTTTTGAAGTATTACTGGTTTTTTGGGTGCATCAACATTTGGGTTATTTCTATTTTGTTTATTATACGAGGCTACAATCACTATCTGGACACTGAAATCCTCTGATTGAAACTAAAACCTTAGGCTGTAACTAGGGACTTAGTATGTATATCGACAATTTATAGGACAACACGAAGCTTACAAAGATTTGTAGGTGATGTAGGCCCACACGCCAGAGCTTTGTTAACCTGCAAGAAGCATTTACAGCTAATGGTACGAGGAAATGAGGTTGATTTTTTACTGTTTCACAAGAATGCTACTTTTTTATGCAACAAATATTTGCTTTTTCAAGTAACTACATGTACCAGAAGCACTTACAGGCCAAATCTAACTAGACTTCGACTTATTCTATATCAGATGCTAAATTTATAAAGAACTATGATTGTGTATATTTCTGAGGAAGTACGCAAAAGCAGATTACCCGATTAAAGTATCTGAAAAACAGATTTTTCTATGCAAGTATATTTTTATTGACTGGATTATTTAACAGATAAAACAGGAAAACTGCAAAATTTATTAAATGTAGTTCTATAGTATAGGTGGTTTCAGAGATATAAAAAGAACAAATATAAGATTTCGTTTTTTTTTGCTTCTGAGGCTAATTGCGACGCTAAGGGTAAATGGCGAGGAAATGTTACGGAGGAGAAACAGTTCCAAAAGTTATGGGCTGCATGTAAGTTAATACCACAGAGATATTACAGTAGGTGTAGGTTCTACCACCAGAACTTTTCTATCATAATAATACTGGTTATGCTGTACTGTTAGCTAAAGATGCTGATATTTGAGAAACTTAAAAGCTTATTTGCAAAATTTTAGATAAATAATAATGTGTTAGACTGTAAACATATTTTATATCCATTCTGCAAAAGATCCGATGACAAAATTTAAAAATTGTTATCGCCCAGACAGGGACTCGAACCCTGGACAGATAGGTTAAAAGCCTAACGCTATACCAACTAAGCTATCTGGGCACAAGGTATTCTTTTTTGAAAAGTTAGTTATGTTAAGAAATATATTGAAACATTTGAGAACACTTTTGGTCTGGTTCGACAGAGAAGGAGACAACATTTCTAAATTTTTACAGACTGGGTGTATTTTTCCACTATAGAGGCCTTCACTATATGTAATTCGAACCGCTAAAGTTCAGCTAGCTTCCAAAATTGAGGTAAAGATTGTGTTTGGCGAGATTAACAAGTTACAATTATATCCAGTTACGGACAAATAAAGCTAAAACTCTTAGATTTACTGTACTAGCCAAGTTTTAGTAACATTTTCTTCACTTTAGTACAAATACCAAAGAAATAGGTATATTTTATTTATAATTTGACAAAATGTACTAGTATTTAATTCACAAAGTTAGGTAAAAGGCAGTATTTTAAAAACTTCAAATTAACTGCCTTCAAATTTTATGTTATTTAGCCACTAACAACTGGTTTACACTGTTTGGCATCCTTTAAATAGGATAAGAAGGAATTATTTGTTTAGTATTTTTACTACTTTATATTTATTTAAGAAAACAATTCTACAGTTTAACTTAATTTTAACAAATTGTTACTAATTTATATATCAAATTTATGTTATTTAGAGTGTATGAAGGCGTATAAAGTTAATATTTGTACTTATCAGTTCAACTAACAATTATATTTTACACACAAAAGATAATGTTTACAGTTAAATTACTTGAATCAGAGAATAATATTTTACAGTAATTGAGTCATTCAGCACTAGTCAGTACTTTTATGCATCAGAAAGTTTTCTTAATTTTCTATTACGCATGCTATTTTGGGCTATTCTTAAAATGTATTTCTAGGGCAAACTGGTTTAATTTTCTGCTTATAATGCAAAGTTGACAGTTTTCGCACAATGCATTGTACATTTGTTATATTCTCTACTTACAATCCAAATATTGTGCTTATTTAATGTATAACTAACTAACTCTCTAGCCTTCTTAAACCCGAATGTTCATGCCTGCAGCAACACATGCCTTTCATCTGTCCCTGTCCTGAGCAACATCTATATACTCCTTTCCTTCCTTACCAATTTCCTTTAGGTCCATCTCTACATTATCCCTCCATCTTTGTTTTGGTCTTCCTATTGATCTTTTACCATCAGGTTTCCCAACAAGAATCCTGTATACTCTTCTTTCCTCTCCCATTCGTATCATATGATCTACACACCTAAGTCTTCTTGATTTAATCATTCTAATAATATCTGGACATGAATACAAATTATGTACTTCTAAATTACGTAACCTTCTCCACTCATCTGTCTCCTCATCTGTTTTAGGCCCAAATATTTTCCTAAGGATTTTATTTTCAAATACTCTCAATTTATGTTCCTTTTTCAATGTAAGGGATCAAGTTTATTTACTGTATTTAACTTTTATTTTTTGTAATTAACAAAAATTAAAAGCTTATACTGTAGTTATTAGATCTTTTTCTATCAGCTTATTTTGAAATTAATATTATTAGGTATAGTCTTTGATTTATAACTATATTGCTTTTTTATCAATTTATCTAAGAGTACACGCAGACAAACACATGTGTACACACTTTTCTGTAAATAGATATGCCTTTTTTCAATATTTTAGTATGAAGATTGCACTTTAGCTATTTAAGCAAGGGTAGGAAAGGTAGGATTTCTGAGAATTTGTTGCAGGATTTTGTTGTCCAAGTATAGATGAGAACTGAGCTGGGAGACTGTTTTGAACCTTTTCATGATAGTTTGCATGTGAACTGTATGCAAATTGAGCACTATTGACTGTGCATGCTTCTAAGTTTTGCTGTTATTTTACATCAAGTCTGTGAGACTGTAGTCAGTTTTCTCATTTCAAGTAGTTTTTATTAATTGTATTTGTATATGTTGTGGGGACTTAGCAGTTTTATGTTATGAGGCAGTTTGTTGTAGAATATTTTTACATGATTGTTTTGAGATATTGAGTGTCTGCTGTTTTACTTGTAATTATTTTCCTTCTTGTGTTGTGTATTTGACTATATTTTGTCCAAGTTCGTAGTATTTAGAATAATTGTTGTTAACTTGTAGATGTAGGGAGTAATAATCCTTTGCAAGATGCCCTATACTTTAGTCTGAACATTATTCTTAGTGTTCACTTTTGTAGCTTTAGTATTCTGGTAGTATTATTAATGTAGAGGTAAATTAGGCTGAAATGTAGGCATTTTTCTGATAAATTATACTCACTTAGTTGTTTCAGCAGGTAGAAGTTGCATGATGGTTTACTGCTGATGATGTTAATTTGTTCTTCTTATGTACTACGTATGATGTAGCTTACTTGAGTAATTGGAATTGCTTGTCTATTTTATTCCTATGTTGTTGAGTTTGTCCATAAGCAAGCCATGTTTTTGCTCTATCCTATGCCTTGGAAGAATCTAGATACATATTGTGTTTGCAGTTTTAAATTTCTCTAAGGTTTCAGCTATGTAGTTTTTTAAACTGTGCTATGGGTGTGACTACTGATTTCTCTTTCTGGATGCCATGTTGGTTTCTGTGCATTCCCCTTGCTGCTTGAATTTGACTTAGGTTGTTTGCTTTTTTTTCTTCTTAGATCTTTATTTGTTTATTTGTTCAGTATTTTTTATTTCTTTGAATTTTAATTACTTTAATTTTACATTAACTAACATATTTTACTTTAACAACAAAAGAATTTACTCTAGTACTTCTACTATCAAAAATATACTATTATAACTTTTAATTTTATAAAATTGTATTTTTAAAACTTTAACTTTGAAAAATTGATTTTTAATTACTTTAATTTTACATTAACTAACAATTTTTACATTAACTAACAAATTTTACATTAACAACAAAATAATTTGCCCTAGTATAAAAACTTCTACTAACAAAAATATACTATTATAACTTTTAATTTTAGAAAATTGTATTTTTAAAACTTTAACTTTGAAAAATTGAATTTTAACACACTTTGACTTTAAGAATGTACTTTGAATTTTTATATGTAAAAAAATATTAAAAAATAAATAAATAAACAAATAAAGATCTAAGAAGAAAAAAAAAGCAAACAACCTAAGTCAAATTCAAGCAGCAAGGGGAATGCACAGAAACCAACATGGCATCCAGAAAGAGAAATCAGTAGTCACACCCATAGCACAGTTTAAAAAACTACATAGCTGAAACCTTAGAGAAATTTAAAACTGCAAACACAATATGTATCTAGATTCTTCCAAGGCATAGGATAGAGCAAAAACATGGCTTGCTTATGGACAAACTCAACAACATAGGAATAAAATAGACAAGCAATCCTTTTTTCAGTAGAAAATTCCAATTACTCAAGTAAGCTACATCATACGTAGTACATAAGAAGAACAAATTAACATCATCAGCAGTAAACCATCATGCAACTTCTACCTGCTGAAACAACTAAGTGAGTATAATTTATCAGAAAAATGCCTACATTTCAGCCTAATTTACCTCTACATTAATAATACTACCAGAATACTAAAGCTACAAAAGTGAACACTAAGAATAATGTTCAGACTAAAGTATAGGGCATCTTGCAAAGGATTATTACTCCCTACATCTACAAGTTAACAACAATTATTCTAAATACTACGAACTTGGACAAAATATAGTCAAATACACAACACAAGAAGGAAAATAATTACAAGTAAAACAGCAGACACTCAATATCTCAAAACAATCATGTAAAAATATTCTACAACAAACTGCCTCATAACATAAAACTGCTAAGTCCCCACAACATATACAAATACAATTAATAAAAACTACTTGAAATGAGAAAACTGACTACAGTCTCACAGACTTGATGTAAAATAACAGCAAAACTTAGAAGCATGCACAGTCAATAGTGCTCAATTTGCATACAGTTCACATGCAAACTATCATGAAAAGGTTCAAAACAGTCTCCCAGCTCAGTTCTCATCTATACTTGGACAACAAAATCCTGCAACAAATTCTCAGAAATCCTACCTTTCCTACCCTTGCTTAAATAGCTAAAGTGCAATCTTCATACTAAAATATTGAAAAAAGGCATATCTATTTACAGAAAAGTGTGTACACATGTGTTTGTCTGCGTGTACTCTTAGATAAATTGATAAAAAAGCAATATAGTTATAAATCAAAGACTATACCTAATAATATTAATTTCAAAATAAGCTGATAGAAAAAGATCTAATAACTACAGTATAAGCTTTTAATTTTTGTTAATTACAAAAAATAAAAGTTAAATACAGTAAATAAACTTGATCCCTTACATTGAAAAAGGAACATAAATTGAGAGTATTTGAAAATAAAATCCTTAGGAAAATATTTGGGCCTAAAACAGATGAGGAGACAGATGAGTGGAGAAGGTTACGTAATTTAGAAGTACATAATTTGTATTCATGTCCAGATATTATTAGAATGATTAAATCAAGAAGACTTAGGTGTGTAGATCATATGATACGAATGGGAGAGGAAAGAAGAGTATACAGGATTCTTGTTGGGAAACCTGATGGTAAAAGATCAATAGGAAGACCAAAACAAAGATGGAGGGATAATGTAGAGATGGACCTAAAGGAAATTGGTAAGGAAGGAAAGGAGTATATAGATGTTGCTCAGGACAGGGACAGATGAAAGGCATGTGTTGCTGCAGGCATGAACATTCGGGTTTAAGAAGGCTAGAGAGTTAGTTAGTTATACATTAAATAAGCACAATATTTGGATTGTAAGTAGAGAATATAACAAATGTACAATGCATTGTGCGAAAACTGTCAACTTTGCATTATAAGCAGAAAATTAAACCAGTTTGCCCTAGAAATACATTTTAAGAATAGCCCAAAATAGCATGCGTAATAGAAAATTAAGAAAACTTTCTGATGCATAAAAGTACTGACTAGTGCTGAATGACTCAATTACTGTAAAATATTATTCTCTGATTCAAGTAATTTAACTGTAAACATTATCTTTTGTGTGTAAAATATAATTGTTAGTTGAACTGATAAGTACAAATATTAACTTTATACGCCTTCATACACTCTAAATAACATAAATTTGATATATAAATTAGTAACAATTTGTTAAAATTAAGTTAAACTGTAGAATTGTTTTCTTAAATAAATATAAAGTAGTAAAAATACTAAACAAATAATTCCTTCTTATCCTATTTAAAGGATGCCAAACAGTGTAAACCAGTTGTTAGTGGCTAAATAACATAAAATTTGAAGGCAGTTAATTTGAAGTTTTTAAAATACTGCCTTTTACCTAACTTTGTGAATTAAATACTAGTACATTTTGTCAAATTATAAATAAAATATACCTATTTCTTTGGTATTTGTACTAAAGTGAAGAAAATGTTACTAAAACTTGGCTAGTACAGTAAATCTAAGAGTTTTAGCTTTATTTGTCCGTAACTGGATATAATTGTAACTTGTTAATCTCGCCAAACACAATCTTTACCTCAATTTTGGAAGCTAGCTGAACTTTAGCGGTTCGAATTACATATAGTGAAGGCCTCTATAGTGGAAAAATACACCCAGTCTGTAAAAATTTAGAAATGTTGTCTCCTTCTCTGTCGAACCAGACCAAAAGTGTTCTCAAATGTTTCAATATATTTCTTAACATAACTAACTTTTCAAAAAAGAATACCTTGTGCCCAGATAGCTTAGTTGGTATAGCGTTAGGCTTTTAACCTATCTGTCCAGGGTTCGAGTCCCTGTCTGGGCGATAACAATTTTTAAATTTTGTCATCGGATCTTTTGCAGAATGGATATAAAATATGTTTACAGTCTAACACATTATTATTTATCTAAAATTTTGCAAATAAGCTTTTAAGTTTCTCAAATATCAGCATCTTTAGCTAACAGTACAGCATAACCAGTATTATTATGATAGAAAAGTTCTGGTGGTAGAACCTACACCTACTGTAATATCTCTGTGGTATTAACTTACATGCAGCCCATAACTTTTGGAACTGTTTCTCCTCCGTAACATTTCCTCGCCATTTACCCTTAGCG
Organism: Lepisma saccharinum; assembly: GCF_977018435.1. NCBI lineage: Eukaryota > Metazoa > Arthropoda > Insecta > Zygentoma > Lepismatidae > Lepisma > Lepisma saccharinum. Next base: position 52,282,357 of record NC_139248.1, read on the forward strand.
TCGCAATTAGCCTCAGAAGCAAAAAAAAACGAAATCTTATATTTGTTCTTTTTATATCTCTGAAACCACCTATACTATAGAACTACATTTAATAAATTTTGCAGTTTTCCTGTTTTATCTGTTAAATAATCCAGTCAATAAAAATATACTTGCATAAAAAAATCTGTTTTTCAGATACTTTAATCGGGTAATCTGCTTTTGCGTACTTCCTCAGAAATATACACAATCATAGTTCTTTATAAATTTAGCATCTGATATAGAATAAGTCGAAGTCTAGTTAGATTTGGCCTGTAAGTGCTTCTGGTACATGTAGTTACTTGAAAAAGCAAATATTTGTTGCATAAAAAAGTAGCATTCTTGTGAAACAGTAAAAAATCAACCTCATTTCCTCGTACCATTAGCTGTAAATGCTTCTTGCAGGTTAACAAAGCTCTGGCGTGTGGGCCTACATCACCTACAAATCTTTGTAAGCTTCGTGTTGTCCTATAAATTGTCGATATACATACTAAGTCCCTAGTTACAGCCTAAGGTTTTAGTTTCAATCAGAGGATTTCAGTGTCCAGATAGTGATTGTAGCCTCGTATAATAAACAAAATAGAAATAACCCAAATGTTGATGCACCCAAAAAACCAGTAATACTTCAAAAATACCTTGAAAAAGGCTATAAGGCTAAATTATTCTTCTAGCATAGAAAAAAGTTTAGCAAGTGGTTATATTTTTTTTTAAAAAAAAGAAACAATGTTGGTAAGCGTTCAGTTATGGACCCATCGGTAAATGAATTTCAGTCTTTATAGACACACAATAATTTTCGTTACACTAAAAAATTGGCCTCGTATAAAAGTAAATAGTCGAAATGATAAACATTTCGTGTACTTTATCCAGTAAGCCTTACCTAGAAATACAATAACAGCGTTACAGACATAAAAATTAAGCAAGCTTAGATATTCTAGTGGCACATAATAAATATAAAATATCCTTTAAAATACTCTGACAAATAGTTGTGGGTTATCTGAGATCAAAATTTTCAAGCCCCCTCTCCTGCATAAATAGGCTCTAGAATTTACTAAGCCTCAAAATAATATTGGGTACATAAAATAAAAAGCAGATGGAGAGTGATGCTGATCGCATCATCTCCAAACAGCAAAAACAAAAGTATATGGATGGAGCCCTACCTGATATATTTAGAAAACTTAGTATAAAAGTAACAAAATACTCAGCAAACTCTAAAATAAACAAACTTTCCTACGTAGCAGGCGTAACCTGACCTAAATAAATACATATAGAAATACAGAACCAAAAATAGCATAGTGGAAATCAGTAAACCCTAATAATAATAATAATAATAATAATAATAATAATATATATTCTGTGGCTTACATTTTAGCTAAAAGTACTTTTTCTTTAGTGTTTTTGAAAAGATTTAAATAAATACTAAACTCTAAGTTAAAAATTTGTAAATGTATATATAATACAAAACAAAATAAATAAAAATTAATACATACCCTGCAAAAAATCAGTAAAAAAGTTGAAAACATCTCTTTGTGCATCCAAAATATAATAACAAATCCTTCCTGACTGGATTAAATTGTGTTATTTGAGTAATATTAAGCCTAAACTTGTGAAATAAACAAATAGAAGTTGAGAACACACACTTAGTGTGTCGAAAATGTAACTACAAGTCTTTCCTGAACAGATTGAATTGTGTTATTTTGGTGATAATAAGCCTAGACTTGTGAAATAAACAGATAGCAGTTGAGAACTAAAAGTCTTTCCTGAACAGATTGAATTGTATTATTTTGGTAATAATAAGCCTAAACTTGTGAAATAAACAGATAGAAGTTGAAAAAACACACTTTGTGTGTCGAAAATATAACTAAAAGTCTTTCCTGAATAGTATAAATAGTGTTATTTTGGTAAAAATAGGTATAAAATTGTAAAATAATAAGTTAAAAGTTGAAAAAAATGTCTTTGTGAATCCAAAATTTAATGAAAAAATGTTGCCTGAATAGTATAAATAGTGTTATTTTGGTAAAAATTAACATAAAGTTGTAAAATAATAAGTTAAAAGTTGAAAAAAATGTCTGTGAATCCAAAATTAATGAAAAATGTTGCCTGAATAGTATAAATAGTGTTATTTTGGTAAAAATTAACATAAAGTTGCAAAATAATTAGTTAAAAGTTGAAAAAATATCTTTGTGAATCCAAAATTAATGAAAAAATGTTGCCTGAATAGTACAAATAGTGTTATTTTGGTAAAACAATTAACATAAAATTGTAAAATAATAAGTTAAAAGTTGAAAAAATGTCTTTGCGAGTCCAAAATTTAATAAAAAATGTCTTTGCGAGTCCAAAATTTAATAAAAAAATGTTGCCTGAATAGTACAAATAGTGTTATTTTGGTAAAAAATTAACATAAAATTGTAAAATAATAAGTTAACAGTTGAAAAAATATCTTTGCGAGTGCAAGATTTAATAAAAAATGTTGCCTGAATAGTATAAATAGTGTTATTTTGGTAAAAAAAAATTAACATAAAATTGTAAAATAATAAGTTAAAAGTTGAAAAAATGTTTTTGGGAGTCCAAAATTTAATAAAAAATGTTGCCTGAATTGTACAAATAGTGTTATTTTGGTAAAAAATTAACATAAAGTTGTAAAATAATAAGTTAAAAGTTGAAAAAATGTCTTTGTGAATCCAAAATTTAATAAAAAATGATGCCTGAATAGTATAAATAGTGTTATTTTGGTAAAATATTAACGTAAAGTTGTAAAATAATAAGTTAAAAGTTGAGAAAAATGTCTTTGTGAATCCAAACTTTAATAAAAAAATGTTGCCTGAATAGTATAAATAGTGTTATTTTGGTAAAAATAAAAATAAGCTGTGAAAATGTTTGACATAAAGTCAAAGTTTGGTAAAAATTAGCTCAATATTATGTTAAATAGCACACCGTAACATAAATTTACTACCTAAATCAATAATTAAAGGGTCCTAGGTTCGATACCCCGTGATAAAAGCAAATAGTGAAAACTGTAAGCCCAGTCCCTGATAGGTCTCCCTTTTTCCTAGTACAGATAAAAAAAACCTGCGCTAAAGCGTCCTGTGCCTTAGGGCAACCCTGAGCGGAATATTAATTGGCGGCGGAAACCAGTTCTACAAGCGACGCATAGCTTCAGAGATTTGACCCTTGCTGCGCATTTCATTTCCAGACATCCTTTGTTGTCTGGTTCAATCCCTCCCCTGCCGTACAGCGTTGCATACCTTTCTCCTGTTCTTGCGTACTGGTTAACCTTGGAAAAAACCGGTTCTGAAAATCTACCGACGCGTTCTCTGATTGGTCAAGCGGGTTCGTTCTTTGTTGTGACGTTGTGACGTCATTTGACCTTGAACGCACACTCCCCAAATTCCTTTCTCGTATACCTGCGCGGAATATTAATTCATTCTCTCTGTCTGGCATCAGAGCGGAGTCGAAATTCTGAGACAGTATTCTGTCTAGCGTGTTGCACCACCGTGTTTCATAATATAATGCAATTATTGCATAGTACTAATTATTACCGTTACATATCGCGGGTTCGAGTACCGGGACCGTGTTCTTTCGTACCATTACCACCGTTCATAGCGGTTCATAAACCATAAAAACTTATTTTCAATATTATAAACATTAATATTATCGATTGATACGTTACATACTTTGCAGTAATGAATATAAAACCATATGCATAGCGTTTAGTACCTCTAATTACCTTCTATATACATATTTTTCATAAAATAAATAATTATATATTCATAAAAGTTATAAACATGCAAATACATAAATGTAAAGTACTCTAAGTACTTGCAAATGAATTCTAAGTACCTGGAAATTAATTAAAACCCGTGCAAATTAGTTATAAGTACGTGCAAATTAATTGCGAATATTAAATAGCGACCGAGCTTGGCTGGGATCAATACTACTTATATCTTAAAAAAAGTAAAGTGCTCTCCTGTGCTTTGCACCACACCATGAAGGCGTATAGTGGGTGCGAAGTAGGGCACCAAACTTTCTTGATCACGGCCAAAGGTTGAACAGGTGTAAAAATATGAAAATAAGAATAGCATTTTCGATCTAACTCGTAAATATCACGATTCGCAAACATAATACAAAAACACATTGATTTTAGCTTCATATGAAGATATATAATTATATAAATTCGTTCCCTGTGTATCACGTACATGAATTACAGGAACAAATCTTGCATGCGATTTTGATAACAATGGACTGCCGAATCATAATCGACTCACCATTTTGAAGTGAATCGAACTTCCCCACCAAACGTAAATGCATTCGGCATTATTTTTAAAAAGGAAGGAAAACTCTATGTGTTCTTCCAAAATAACTCAATTGGTGTTCTTTTTTTCTCGCTGGTTTCTTGGCATCAGAGTTTGAGTTACAGCGCAAGGATACCGTAACGACACCTTCTTGCCGGATATTTTTGCTTGCTTATTTTGTTTGTGTAGGAATATCCACGAGCTGAAAGTTTTGCTTCTTCCCTAAAAATACATTCCTTGATCCGATGCCAAAGTCACTAATTAAAAAAGTGACGGCCATTAATTTCATCGCTTTCCGGATGGGGAGATCCTCTGATCAGTTTTAGCTTCTCGTGTTGGGTTTGAGACCATGTGGTGAGGGCTGTAGATTATGTGACTTGTGAACCTAATACTGGGTTGCTATTCATGAAATGAAGGTTAGAGGATATACGAGGGCTGTATGACAAGTAATCGCAACACTTCTACAGTGTGTAACGATAATAGGGGGCAATATTTCGGGCATGGATTTCTAATGTGTAGAGAAGGAAGAACTATTATGTGAACATGGGTCAAGAAATGCGCAGTTTCTGAGTAATAGGACCTGCAAAAACAATTAAAATTGGCCTTCTCAGAGCCTTCTGGAGGACGTTCGAATCATCGGAGTGCCTTGATACTTGTTATAGAGACTATAGAGACCACGGGGAAGCGATAGCTGATGAAAAGGAATAGTTCCAATTTTCACCACCATGTGGAAATGTGGCGCTGGAATAACAACAACCAGAAGTCGGGCATGAAAAACGTTATTTTTAATTTAATGGTACAGCAGTGTTCAATATGAATGAGGCTTTGGAAGCGTAAGATAGGATGCATCGATTACATTAATTTAAATATGATTAACACTTACGCTTTAATATTGTGCAATTCGTCATAGTTATCCTGATTTTCTGTTGTTTTTTGTTTGATTTGAGCTTTTAAGCACTTCATGCTCAGAAGGCTAATCTGGACTGGACCTACAGTTTAAAGTGGGATATCGAACCCGGACCCCTTGATTACAAGGCGACGACGTGACCACTACGCCATCGGGGAGGCGGCCTGATTTTCTGGCCATCGCTAGTTCGGATACTACTTTAAACCGAAGGTCCAGTCCCAATTATTCCATCTGTGCATAAACTGGACTTAAAAAAAAAGAACTTTATTACCCGTTCTATTTCTCAGCTTTGACTTTCTCTCGTCTTTTGTTTCGTGTTTTTTTAAACCTTTTTCTCCCTCTACTTTTGATTGATTGATTTGGTTTATTTTTACGTCGACTTTCTGCCACTTTTGGCTAATCAGACGATGGCGATGAAAGAAGAATCACAATCATATATGGATGACAGAAATAGAATGCAAGCACCACGGAGAATTATTCTGGCGCTACAGCCTCGGTAGGCTGCAGCATGCAGAGTGTACATGTGGCAGACAGGTTGACATTTGTGTGCCTATCGAAAGGATTACCCCCTCACCCTCCAAACGTAACAACGAGGGAGGTGATAGAAGTGGTAAACGATAGAATAAAGACAAAAGAAGCGGGACAACAAGTGGGAAGTAAGAGAACGGCGGGGGAAAGCTATTAGAGAAGACAACGAAATTAGTGATCATGCTCAAACCGAGCCATCTTTATAGTGTAACGTAAAGTGTAAACACCCCTTATCACATAAAGAAGAGGAGAGAATGGGAGTGTGAAAGGCAGCCCGAGAAATAGTGCAAGGGGGATGTTTGTGTGGGAAGTGAAGATTGGAATAGAGGTAGCCTATATAGAGACTGGATACCAAAGGAACCAGACACATAACTTTATTTGATTGCTAAACTATACTTATTATGTCTAATTTAATTATTTTCTAATTTCCTTATATCTGATCAACTACTAGGAGTAGCTGTATATTAACATAAAGAGGGTACAATATTAATACATGACTGTAAGGAAAGAGTAAGTGTGTGTAAAGTAATATTTATGTAGTGCGCACAGCTCGCACAAGGAAAATACAAATAAAATAAACAACATTCCGTGAATGAAGCGTGGAAACACAAGCAGAGCAAAATGCTCCCCCGGGGCAAAACGATCATTCGTAATTTCTGCTCGGTTTGGGGTACTATCGTGTGGGCAATTCATGTATAGTCGACGCGCTAGTTTCGTTAACGACCGGCTGGCTTTGGAGTCGACGGAGCGCGCTCACCAGCTACAATAATCACATTCAACGAACAGTGTTGCCACATCTACTCTCAAGCTGCGAAAGGAGAAAGGTCTCCACATTGAAGTTGCAAACAACAAATTGACACGACAGAAACAGCGTATCCGCAGTCATGTGACTGAGACTCCACGCGGAGTAGACGAGCAGAATGACAGCTGCGCCCATTGGCTGAAGGTTGAGTGTGATTGGACGAAAACAACTTGCCCGCTGTTTTACCCTGCCCGCGTTCGTGGCGGCGGCTTTCTTCAGTTCTTGGACGTTAACGAATTATACTACATCTTCAGTTGAGGTGAAGACTGTCAGGTTTCTCTCCAAGTCTTTTGTTTAAAATTTACGGCTAATATGTTGTTACAAGTGAAGTGATAGTTTTACAGCATTGCATGTAGAGAATGGCAACTCTGAAAATAATCACAAATATTTAGGCGTTTAAAGCATATAATAGGGTTACTTGATTAGGGTTTGTCCTGTCCAATTCAAGATGGATTTTTGTCGTGGCATTGTGTTTTCCGTGGTAACAGCGATTGGGGCATAATTATCCCTGTAAGGAGCGACAGAACTGATAGTGATAATGATAATTCAATGTGTATTTACTGCAGTGATACGTTCTGTGCATGGCAAAGGTTAGATTATGTGCCAGATGTGTAAACAATGGGCTCATCAACAATGTGCTGGAGTGAATGATAACATGGATTTCATTTGTGTGAGTCCAAGGAAATTAAATGTATAAAAGTGCTATGTCTATTTTCTGTTTTCATTTGTAAAGTATCATGTTGGTTTTCTACTCTTTAATAAGGCATTTACATTGTTGTAACATACCTAAGAAACAGGGGTTATATGTTAGGTATGTTACAACAATATAAATGTTTTAATTTGTAAAGTAAGGCCAAAGACTTTTCGATTTGCCCTCGTATATGAGAAACAAGACCCACCCGTACACCTAGTGAAAAACGATCAATTGCATCATCTTATGTTTGCCTTTATTCTGCATTACATTTCCAATTTCAAATTTCCAAACCAATTGTAAATAATACGAGTAGTTAAGATATGCACCAAAACATATGTGAAATAGTCTTCATTGTATTGCGAAATATGATTTAATATACCTTAGAGGGATCATTTTGCCCTGGTCCTCCTATGTATGCAAATAAGTGATGCCGATGTTATCCATGAAATCAAATAATCTAATATAGTGAGATGAAGAGTAGGTATCTAAGCAATAAAATTGCTGACAAATCGATCAGAACTCCACTGTCAAAATAATCCACTTTCACTGTGGAAACAGTATGACAAACTCTACCACAGTAAATTGCCGAGAGCCATGTCAAAGGGGCAACGATACTCATGAAGAGTCCGCTCAAATATATTTCGAAGCCTCTTGGAGAAATTCATCCACAAGTAATCTCGTGTGTCTGGAACCGATATTGCAGACACGTTCCTTGCTTTGCAGCCGCTCTCCCAACGCATTTATTCCTGTAGCCTATAATTATCTGCCAAGTGTTCGGCGCCCTTTCACAAGGAGGTGCACAAGCGCCGTTGAGGCAGCCATTCCGTCCTTGGATCCTCCATCTCTGGTGAACAAGGAACGTCAGAAGGTTCAAGGATTGCCCAAAGGAGGTTTATTTCCAGTAATTATTTCATTTTACGATGTTGCTCTGCCCCTCCGAGACAGTACGCCGGCGATAATTTGCCAGCAATGAAGAGCACTCGTTTCTGATTTAATGCGAGGACTGTTCGAAAAGTCGGCCTTTGGAAGAAAATACACGTGTATTACGCCCATGCTCAATGGAACGACGACGACATGTGCGGTGCGATTTTCCATCCACTGCAAGAACGAAGTTAATGTGAAATAAGCCACTGACAAATACGAGTAGTTTCTTTTCAAGTTCTGGTTTCATTTTGCTCATGAATATATTGGTTGTAGCTGTACAGATCATTACTGTAAGGTCACTCAACTTCTATGTATCGCTACGTTCACTGATATGGCTGCATTATGCATTTTATTCTTTCACAGCTGTCAGTCGAACAACCCTTACATACGGACTTTGACCTAACCAAATGCAATAACACCCACGAACGTTAATTGCTGAAAAAAAGTGTTTATATGTGTTCAGTAACATGTTCTGAACACATTTTTCTACCATTCAAAATCGCGAAATAACGCGAATTTGGCATAAAATGCGAAATGTGCCCTTTCTTGAGAATTTTAACTCATTCTGTGGACCGGAAAATACTGTGAAACCCATGATTCTTGTATTTTAGGCTTTAAAAAAATAAAATGTGCCATATTTTCCCATGTATAACGCGCACGTTCTCCAAAATTTTATAGAAAGAAAGATTATGATAACTCCAACAGCTGCATGAAACCACATTTAGATGGACGTTACCTGTGATTTTTCACCTTCTATGGGAACTTTTTTTTTCACCGAGCGAAGTGGCTATGTTCTGACGGAGATCGAGTGTCCACCTACCCTCACGCGGGAACCATAACATCGGTATTTGTCGCGCGAGAAATAGTCGAAAATAACTCAAATAAATGTGCTCAAATAAAACCGCCAATTTTGTGGGCAAATAGCACCGAAAGTCAAGGTCTTTACCAATAGGATTTCTCAGAAGGTACGTGTATTTACATTGACTTTGTTCTTTAAACAGACATAGAATTGTGTTCGTGACAAAGACTCTAGTGGCAGGCTTCTATGACAAGGGTGTACAAAAGTCTATGTCAAACTGCCTTAACGATAGTAGTGAGTGTGTTGAGAAATATTTGTAGTGTATCGATTCTGACCATAATAAATTTGTGACAAATACATGTTGTTTAACAGTTTACCGGAAGTTACTTTTGTGTACACCCATGGACGTCCGCAGGATTTTTTCCAGGGATGGGGAAGGAAGGTATTCTTTTCCAAGGGGGGTGTAAGGGGTGACCTTCCACGTAGTACACCCAAATGTCAACCTCACTTCCACGTTAGTACACCCTGGACTGAAGACTAACGAGGCTCTGGCGACTGGCCCCATGGCCAGTATAATTTTGTTTGTATTGTCCTGTTGTCCTTATGTGTGCTGAGTGCCCGTTTACAGCCTCAGCTTTTAACAGAAGTTAGAACATTTTAAGATTTTTAATTATGCAACGTTAGAGTTGTTCTTTGTAATGATAAGGGGCTGGCCCCCGTATAATGTGACGGGAGCAAAATAGCCTAAGTGCTGACACTCCCACAATTTTAAAATCAAATTCTTTTCCAGGGGGGCAAACAAGTCACATTTTCCCCCAAAAGAGTGTAGTTCCCTAAAAAAAAAACATTGCTTATATTTGAATTTATGGTGTTAATGCAATAATTAACACATATTATTGTGGCTAAAATGAAATTATATGTGTGAAATACATTAAATTTTGGTTGACTTTAATTTTCCAGGGGGGGCACGGCCCCCCCTTTCCGGACGCCCATGTGTACACCTCAAACCTAGTAAGTTTGACAGAAGGATCATTTCAAGAATATACTTCTTGAAAACTAGTCATTTGGTATGTAAACGAATATCTATCAAATCAAAATTCATAAACCTGTTTCTTATTAATATCAATAGTTGCAATTCAAGAGATAATAGAACTATACATATGCTAGCTGAATCGTTCTAACGTATGGTTTCTGGGTTCACAAGTTTATAATGTAGACAATGTCGGCGATTAGAAAAGCGTGGATGGGCTCTGTCCCCCCCCCCCCCCAACATTTTGGCCCCGCACTGTGGCCTCTCAATGCTAAGCCTTGTCTACCAAGATAAAGTAAACTGTCCTTCCCCGCACCAGTTTCAGCACTCAAACGCCGCTACTGTCTGTAGACATATCATTTTTTTAAAAAAATTAAAGTTTAACCCTTCCTCTTCCCTTAGGGATTGAATTTCGGAAAATCCCTTCTTGGTGGCTGCTTACGTCACTAGTGGTAGACACCTCTAAAATTTCAGGTTCATGGGTGTGGGTTGGGTGTTGATGAGTCAGTGAGTGAGGAAAATATCATTTTACATTAACATTTTCAACGGCGGGGTTGGATTCACTGTTTTCAAGCAGTGGCTATTCTTCATGTCATCGCGTTTACCGCCGCTAAACCAACTGTTTTCATTTAAATATAATATACACGTAATTACTCGTTATATATTATGTAAAGTACTAGAACAAGCTTCTAAACCAGATTTTAAGTAAATTATTTAAAGAACTTGAAGATTGGTTTATGTACGCCACTGATCGTCCTTCATCGCAGCCTTCTGACGACCAATTTCCTCCCCGATTGTACGCGGTGAGGGCGAGGGAGCCGATGCGAGTGGCTAGTTAAAAACACGTGGCTTGTGAGGTCAGTTCCATCTCTGGAAACAGCGTTGGCAGGAAAAGGGTGCTTGATCCTTCCTGATTTCTGTACCGCGATTGACAGACACAGCTGCTATATGAAGGAAAATTTCCTTTAGTGCAGGGAAATCTAGGTCAAATTTTAGGTAAATAGGGAGATTTTATGAAAAATATAGAAATTGCCTGAAAGTTAAGTTGTCGGACTTGGTTTTTGTTTTACTTGCATTTACTTTCATTTCTATTAGCCTACATTTACAAGGTATGTCCTGATAGCAATGAGCCAAGTGATATTACTCAGAGTCCGAGACCATTATTTTTATTCTACCTATGGTAATACATAATTTTGACCTTGTTGTTACTTTTCCACATACTATCCAGATCGATCAACACATTTATACTACCGTAACGGCAACTGGAAAATGCCACTCGTGTAGAAGTCCGTTTCGGCACGACGCAACCACCAGCGAACCGCATCCTTCACCTCGTCATCGTTGTCAAATTTTTGTTCTTTAACGGAGCAAAGAAAGGAACATCGAACGGGGCTAGGTCTGTGATGTAGGGAGGGTGAAGCATTTGCTCCTAGCCTTTCTTTTCAATTTTCTGTACTGTGCGACCAGCTGTATGGGGACGGGAGTTGTCATTTTGCAAATTAACATTGTGTTTGTGATAACCAAAAGTCCTTATGTTGTCATGTATAGCACTGTGCCCAATGTTCAGATAATGTGCAATTTCTCTTCCAGTTATGCTCCGGTCACTTTGGACAAGCTGTCAATTCGGTCCGTGTTGTTGGGTGTAGAAGCTGTTTTCGGTCTGCCACTAAGAGGCTTAACAATGTCTGTGTGACCATCTAAAATGTTTCACCCAGCTTTTCACTGTACTGCAACACACCAACACATGCAGGCATCTCCATATAAGTTCTGGAAACGCTGATAGATTTCTGCAGCTGAAACGTTTTCACTAACAAGAAATTCCACGACAGCACGTTGACGTAACTGTCTGTGGACGCCATTTTTCACCTAACGACAGCACTGACAGCGAAAGTGCGCATGCGCCAGCATATGGTTCATGCAGTTAATAACAAATGGCTGTACCTGCCACATGTGTGGTTTCAACAGAAATGGTCAAGGCCGGAGAGTAATGGAACAATACTCACGACTTTCAATACGTGCCTTGTATTTAATCTAGATGGGGTATATAATAAATATATACAATATATAACAATTGTTGCGGTAAACCAGGTCCAATTTTCAAAACACGCCGCTGTTTTCAATCTCTTATTTACGCTCAAAATATTGTAGAATGAACTGAACCTACTGTAAATCACCAGGAGATTTCACAGTGTTTCCACTGTAAACTAATTTTTGTAGTGGCGTGTAGATGCGGTGGAACACAAGGATCAAGTGCATCATTTTGCCGCTCAATGTTACTTTGCAGTTCCCTGCTAGAACATCTTCGACATTTTCCTTCCAGTTCCACGTTGTTGTTAGGGTATATTATGGAAACAATTACGGACGTTTCTCGGAATGGCTTCTATTGTTATAACGAGATGCTTCCGGAAGATCCAACAATGCATAGCAAAAATGTAATTTAGCTGATGATAGAGAATTGACATGTAGGGAAGGCCAAGAAGAAGATGGAGGGATAACGTTGAGATGGACCTAAAGGAAGGATTGAAAATATTGGATGGATCTTGCCCAGGATAGGGACAGATGGAAGGCTTGTGATCTGCAGCCATAAAATTTCGGGTTTAAGAATGCTAGAGAGCGAGTGAGTTAGAAAGAGAATAGATGCAAATTATAATGAGGAAATGTACACTATATGGCATAATAAACACTACTATTTTGATCCAGCATACGTTTCTCCCACACTTGTCGGGATATAGCTTACACAGGTTTATTAGCCGACCTTCGTGATGGGAATGGTTAGCACAGCGCGTCACCTCTGCGACTTTAGACTAACCGCGAAAATTATGATGGGTGATGATGTGATGAAATGGGCCTGGTCAAAGCAAACTATTGTAGGTGGTAGCACCCCTGTTGTGTCCCCACGCTTTTGATGGGCAATTGTTCTCCCATTTAAATACATATGGAATTTGATGCTGAACGTGCTGCTATTACATTGAATTGCAACTTTAATTTCATCTTAACCTCAGAAATTATGTCGGAACATGATAGATAAATAATCAGTGCTGTGAAACTAAGAATTCTAATAAGATGATCGTCAACAACAATAAAGATATCGGAACTCAAAAGAAGCCTTAAAATTTCGTCCCTTGCAATTTTCACTATTTATGTGCTTCATTCTTGTGAATGTGGTAAAGAATAATGTACGTAATAATTCGCCACGCGAATAGTTGGTATTAATAACTGACTCCTTTTCTTAAGTGATATCATACTTTTTCTCATGGCTAATAAATATGGTTCTCTATTTTATACATACATGTTTATCGGGAAAAATAATTATTACAGAAAATATTTTATATTCTGTTTCATATCTCGCAACCTCTAGGGCTTTCTAATTTACAGGAATTATAATTTCAAAATTATTTTGTAACCCAAAACAAAAAGGACGAAAGCACGATGGGAAATGTCTGCTTAATACAAAGAAAGCACATGTTATTATTAAGTTATCGGATAGGGCATAGTGTATAATAATAAATATCATGCGCTTATTCACTTAATACATTTTTCTTCGTAATTTGGGGAGTTTCTCCTATTCCTACTCCCGCCGTTGTAATACACATACTCGCAAGTCGCAACAAGAGGAAACATTTAAGAGCGTAGTGTAAAAATCTAAATTTTTGTATTGCAGACCCAATATATGGCAGCTAGGGACAACCAAAATTACGTCACATTTAGTGCTCTTTGTGCATAAACATTCTATATTTCGCCCTTCGGAGCTACCCTGCCGTTGCGCTTTAATATATTAATTCTTAGGTTCAGGAGAATGTAATTTTCGGAAACTTATGACTTGCTACATAATCTTATCGGAAACTTATGACTTGCTACATAATCTTAAAGGTTTGCTAAACACATTTTTGTTATCGATTTACACGAGAAATTCTTAACTTCGTTGAAAATAATGTTTGAATAGCCATCCTATCGCCCTCAGTGTAAAGCTTAGGGCAACCAGGGGCCCATCAAGTATCTGAGCGACGCTCGCTGAGCAAGATTTTCACTCGTCGAGCAGACAGATCATTTACTTGACGCGGTTTGCTCATTGATCAAAATATCAGTGCCTTTGAATAATCTGTGCTAAATGTGGCTGCGTTAAGTGGACAAGATTTCGGTGTTTGAGAAGCTGTTAATTATGGAAATAGAATAGTTGATGTGAACAAAACTGTCGAAACTTTCATTTTCAGACCCTTGCACAACTTTCCAAAATTAAGGGAGAATTCACACCGAAGAAACACGCGACACGCAACATGCAACACGCGACACGAGTGTTTCACACCGAAGAGACAAGATGCACGCGGCAAGCGACACTTGTTTCTTTGCTCAGTTTGCATGATGGTACCGATATAATTGCATTAATCAGTTTATTAGTCACCCGAAAATAACGTAACAAGAGACATTGTTACATGTAAACTGCGTTGTAAAATTTGTGCAAGTTATTGAAACTTGGGAGAGGCATGTTGTCCACGAGAAAACTGAGAAATAATATGCACTGAAATCAAACTGTATACGCTAGACTTTTCAGCCTGAATAAAGCGAATACCTAAACACTAGAGAAATGGTTCTCAACCTTCGTGAAACCATGTCACGGTATCCTTTTTAAGTCAATGCCCTTAACCGAAGAATTTTCCTCGGAAATCTTTACAGTATTGAATTTTATGCATGAATTAACATGTACCTATCAAATTAAATATTGATAAATAAATTCTAGCATAATCATAAGAGTAATAATAGTTTGAATACGTGTGTATATTTGTTGACAAATATAAAAATATGGAAGACAAAGTGGTAACGTCGTCTCCTTGCAATTAAGTGATCCCGGGTTCGATAACCGGGAAGGCACCGGGCAGATCCAGTTCTGATCAGTTTATTTGTGCATAAAATGGACTTAAAAAACGAAAACTCACAACTCAAATATGATATTGGGATTATGATAGTTGTCAACCAGTTTCAGCAGAACATTTCACAGCTCAGTATAGTTGATACGAAGGCACGGCATCGGGGTCGCGGCCCGGCGGTTGAAAAACAATGCACTAGAGTACTTTACCATGTTGACTAATATATTTTGGACTAAAGTGCCTCATAAGCTGACTTTTTCAAATAAAAGCAGTCAGGTAAATGGCCAAAACACGGCCTCTTTCACGAGGCAAACTACAGCCGATAGATAACTGCATCGAAAAACTTGATAAAGCGAAATGAACGTTGTGTTTAAATCTTAAATCATTGTACATATCGATACTTTATTATATCAACAAATTAGAGGTTCAAACATAATGCCGGTTGTGCTCTCTTCTAGAGTCTAAATACAGCTCGTTGGAATGAAGCATTCGCTGCGCATGCGCGAACAAGAAACTGAATCAACACGATGCACGGTATTGAGAAAACGACACCGTCCGAGAGGCACGTAAGCGACATGCGACACGTGCATGTTGCCGTGTTTCTTCGGTTCGAAAGGTTGCATTGATTACTGAGTGTTGGCTTCCAAGCGACACGTGTTTCGTGTTGCATGTTGCGTGTCGCGTGTTGCGTGTTTCTTCGGTGTGAATTCTCCCTAAGATGTATATATTATTTAATATTTATTATTTGGAATAAACAACACTTTCATTTTAAATTACAAAAACTGGAATATTACATCACCTTCTGTTACTTGAATTTCCTCTCTAATTACGCTATATCGCAAGCCGTTCATCATAAATATATCCTTATTGGTCACCACTCACGGCTCACCACCCCGCCATATTCATACAGTTTTCCTCTTCTTCCCTTTGCCTCGCGAGATCGAAACAAAAACGCTATATTCTGTGGCTCAAACCTGTAGCGAGCAAGGTTCAAGTTCGCTCAGCGATCAAGTGAGTAGCGCTCGCGGAGCAACGCCTATTTGGCCGTCAAGTAGCTGAGCGATCACGTTGCTCACTGAGCGCTCCGATACTTGACGCGCCCCTGATGACGAACGAAATTATTTAGGGACAGAACAGGGGTGGCGCCGCTAGTGGAAAAGTTTGGTAATGAACAGCGCCATTGATGAAGGGTGAGCTAACCAACTACTCCTTTTCCGTAGTAAGCTTAATTGGTGGGTGTTTGTTGCTGGAGGAGATCTGTTACCGTGTGGTCTCCATATGGCCATATTCCGAAAGCGTCATCTACATACCTAAGCCATGTCTTTGGCTTCCTTGGCCAGGAGTATCTGTTCGAAGTGTTCCATGTATATGTTGCTAAGTATTGGTGATAGTCGTGAATCCATTGTCAGAACCTTTTGTTCACCTGAAGACGAGAGAAGTTTCCATAGAAGGTGAAAAATCATAGGAAACGTCAATGTAAATGTGGTTTCATGCAACTGTTGGAGTTATTTCATGTATATCACGTATCATAATCTTTCTTTTTATAAAAGTTTGGAGAACGTGCGCGTTATACATGGGAAAATATGGCACATTTTACTTTTTTAAAGCCTAAAATACAAGAATCATGGGTTTTCACGGTATTTTCCGTTTTTAAACTCAAAATGAATTAAAATTTGCCAAAAAGGCAACAATTCGCATATTATGCCAAATTTGCGTTATTCCGCGATTTCGAATGGATGTACTATCTCGCAATGTAGTGTTAAAATAACTATAGTTAAAATCATTAGGAAATGGACCGTGCCTGTGGACCTCGATTTTTAGTGTTTTTTTTTTTCCAAAATCGGTTTAATTTTTTTCTCTTTTCGGTGTACTTCTCCCCAAATTCACCTTTTATTTCTTGCACACTTTTCTGCCAAATATAGCCTACCTAAATATTGCTACCGCCATTGTACTTTTAAACTAGTATTTTAATTTGTGAGTAACATAGGCTACGCTTATTCGTGATTCATACGTTGAAAACAATTTTTGAGGAAGTCATTTTCCATTTCTTGCGAGACAGTTACCGATGTTACGACTCCCGTGTGGCGGTAAATGCGCATTAATCTCCCGCCAGAATTCACCGCTTTGTTCGGTGAATGCAAACGTTCCGACAGAAGCTGGAAATTTGTGTGAAACATCCATTTGCATGTGGAATTATTCCACGACTTGTTTTTTTAAAAAAATTGTATAAAATTTGGAAAACGTGCACTTTACACAGTATAAATATGGTACATTTTATTTTTTAAAGCGTAAAGCACAAGAAATGTTTAATTTTCGCGGTATTTTTCGTTTTGTTTAAGCACATTTTTTTAAAGTTCGCGAAAAGTCCACAATTCGTATGTTATGCCAATTTCGCGATTTAGAATTCATAAAAAATATGTTTAAAGCATGTCACTCAACATACATAAATACTTTTTTTTTATACAATTAACATTTTTCGGTGTTATATGCAAAAAATTGATTGGTCCCTAACAATGCCCAATTAACATTGCACGCTAAAAGTAAATTTGCCAAAACTTGTGTATTTTCAAACGTCAGAGCGGCGTTGGGTTGAGGAGTGATGTAAGAATTTGTCTTAAGTAACGCTTTGCTCGGCTTGTGGAGGCGGTGGGGGCAATGGCACCAACCTAATTTTTTTTTGGGGGGGGGGTGGCAAGGTTGGCATAAACAATATTTTACATCAGGTTTGTTAAAGGTTCAGCAACCCATAAATTCTATTGGGTTCCGCAACAGGACCGGAACCTTTTTTCTCGCACAATTTAAATTCGGTCCAAGTTGCGTATTGTTTGATTTCAATACGGAACTTTGACGGAATTTAAATTGATCCGGAAATAAGGTTACTGGATCATATTTAAATAGAACTGAAAAAAAGGTTCCTGGACCGTATTGGAATTCACCCGGAAAAAAGTTTCCTGGACCGAATTGAAATATATTAAACATAAAAAGGTTCTTTGCTGTCCAAAACCCATTTACACTTGCTAATTTTCTCTCCCGGGCGCGAATTGAATTTATTTACAATTCCTGGACCTTTAACAACCAACTCTCTAACCTTCTTAAACCCGAAGGTTTATGGCTGCAGCAACACAAGCCTTTCATCTGCCTCTCTCCTGGGCAAGATCAATGCAATATTTTCCATCCTTACCGATTTACTTTAGGTCCAACGTTATCCATCCATCTTCGTCTTGGCCTTCCTACTGGTCTCTTACCATCAGGTTTCCCAGCAAGAATCCTGTAAATTTTTTTATCCTCTCTCATTCGTGCCACATGACCTCCCCATCTAAGACGTCTTGATTTAAACATTCTAATAATATCTGTACATGAATACAAACTATGTACTTCTAATTATGTAACCTTCTCCACTCCTGTTTCTCATCTCCTTTATATCCAAATATTTTTCTACGGATTTTATTTTCAAATACTCTCAAATTTATGTTCCTCTTTTAAGGGAACAAGTTTCGCATCCATTTAATATTACAGGCAAAATTACCGTTTTGTATATTTTAACTTTTAGTTTCTTAGATATTATACTAGAAGATCAAAGTTTATGAAGAGAAAAGTAACACCCATTTCCTGCATTAAGCCTCTGCTTTTTATTTCCTCTTTAATATAATTTTCACTTGTTAGTATTACTCCTAAGTACTTGAATTTGGAAACTGGTTCAAACGAGTTGTTATCAATAATTAGATTTTGATTATTGCCTAACACTTGATTTCGTGCTTTGAAATATATTTTACCGTTATTCTTGTATTAATTAATTAATTTATTTATTTCGTCTTCTTTTACATGGCGAAGTTAAGGCTGTTGAGCCTTTTCTTCCACATGACTTCCACTTCATCCCCTAGTAAGTCTACATCATCTGCATATGCTAAGAACTGAGCCAGACCATTTAATTTTAGTCCTTCATTAGTTTCTTTTACCTTCCTAACAGCATATTCTAAGGCAAAATTAAAGAGCAATGGAGATAATGCATCTCCCTGTCTTAACCCATCATGAATTGTAAAATTGTCAGACGTACGTATTAATACCACACGAATTTTACTTTCTGTTTCACTGTTGCATATTTTTATCATATTAACAAGCTTCTTACGTATTCCAAACTCGACGAATACATAATTTATCTCTTTGACCAAATCATATGCTTTTTTTAAATCAATGAAAGCTGATGGACATTTTGATTATATTCCTACTTTTTCTCAAGTGTCTGTCTGATGTGAAAAAATTGATCTCTAGTTAATCTTTTACGTTTGAATCCACATTGATAATCACCTATAATTTCATTAGCATATGAGGTTAGTCTCGTTAAAATAATGTTAGATAATATTTTATATGTATATTATATGCAGTGCTCCAAAAATCATCTTCAGAGCTAGGCGCCAGGAAACTCCCTACTAGCAATTGTGAATACTACGGTGTTTCAAAAGTCGCGCAACCCAAACTTTGAAAATG
This sequence comes from Lepisma saccharinum, assembly GCF_977018435.1. Classification (NCBI taxonomy): domain Eukaryota; kingdom Metazoa; phylum Arthropoda; class Insecta; order Zygentoma; family Lepismatidae; genus Lepisma; species Lepisma saccharinum. The sequence goes on from NC_139248.1 coordinate 52,301,692, forward strand.
TATATCCTGAAAAGCGTAAGAGATATTTACACCGGGTTTTCTGCATTATAAAGCCTCATCCATTGAGATATTTTTCAATGCTAAAAAAATATCAGTTTACGCCACACATAAAATTACATAAATTAATAACTGGAGAAAGGCAGTGATAAATTTTTTCCAGAAATGCATTTTTGAGTGAGAAAAATATGTAAGAAATTATCAAAGGGTTGTAATTAGATGTCGGGTGCCATGTCAATCTGTCATTGCGACCAATATTGATCATGTGCAGCATTTTTTGACTGGCGATTTTATGGGTTGAGTGGTGAAAAAGTGCCATTTTTGGTACATATCCTCCGTAAATTGCATCAGAATCAAGTCAAATTTTTGTCAACAGACGCACGCAACATGTGCTTAAATATTGGCCATACTCCATGACACGGGTTAGGTGGCAGAACAGCCTCAGGCTGAACTTCGCCCACGGAAATAAAGAATAAAGAATCTTCAAAATTTCGTACATAATACAGCAAAAGATCACAGTCGCAGGCTGAAAATTTTAGTCGCTGTAGCGACCTGGATTTTTCGAGCCCTGATTATATGTATATATTATATTATATGTGTGTGTGTGTGTGTATATATATATATATATATATATATAACCTATCCCCTACGTGACTTTTGGGGGGAGCAGAAAATGCCTTGCTCCCCCTAAAGTCGGTGTCTATGGGTGGGGCTTTTCATGTGAGTTCACTTGGTACAACGCAAACCTCGCAGAAGTTTCCGTACTTTGGTCTTGCTATCAAGAGAGAGAGAGAGAGAGCACAGAGGAATGCGTCTTTCTATGGAATGCACATGGCTGTTCTTGGAGACGTGACTTGATTGACAACCACTCTTCGTCCTTTCACTCATGATCTGATTCGTCTTGGAGAGGCACGCATTGTCCTCTAATGATGTAATCTCTTTTCTTTATTTTCTTTATTCTTTGTCTTGTAATGGGGTGGCCTGTATTGCGTTTTATTCAGTCACAAACCCACGTTTGACAACACAGAGTTGCTGAATGTTTGCATTGGACTTTGCTGATTTTTTACAACTGAATTATTCTGATTGTAGTTTTTATCGTTTCTGTTAGTGAAAAAATCCACAATATTCTTAATTTTCCTACACAGAGAAAAATTTGTTTGGAATAACCAAAGAATAGGGTCTCGTAACCAAATATTACTTTTAGTGGTAATTAATGGATTCCGAGTTCGATACCCGGTGGAGGCACATTTCACAGTGATTCGGATCCCACTGTAAACTGTAGGCCCAGTCCCCGATTAGCCTATCTGTGCATGAAGTAGACGTAAAACCCAACTCGAACAAACCCCAATTATTTGTTTGAATAGGCAACCCACAAATAATTAATTCTATGAATGTTAATAACAGTTGTTCTGCATTAGCATGCACAGTTAAATTGGACATTATTCATTACCTAGTGTCTTGAACTATACTTATTCTAACAGAGTGGCGTGCCCAATGAGGGTTCGTGGAAGTCATACCCGTCCTTTGGCCCAGTATTTATGTAGAAAAAAGTCAAACGCAGGAAAATATAGGAAAATGAGTACTGAACTACTGAAAAAGTATACGTAAACCCCCCTTTCGAAAGTCATTAGCACGCCACTGTTCTAACACTAAGTGTCGAGAGAGCGTCTCCTCTCTCGTCTGCAGGTAAACAAATTTATTTTGCCGGTGGTGGGAATCGAACCTTCAAATCCGGTGCGCTAACCACGTACTCCAGTCTTATAGAATTGCAACCTCCGAAAACTTTTTGCAGGTATGTTTTAACTCAGCGTTTTCTGAATTCTCATCTGCTTTGTATAGGTTATGATATTAGCGGTACATAAAACAAATGTGGGCTTTTATAATGCCATGATTTGTTTGTGAAATATGTACCACAGAGAACGAAAATAAATTTAAGAAGAAAAATAGAGTGATGGTCTAAATATGGGCTATGACATGAGGTCTAATGTTGAGATCACATTTTCAACAAATATTTGGATGTTTTTCTTAATTTCGATTTTTCCCATTCCGCGTGATTTTCAAAACAACAGATTATTCATATATATGAATGTCTTTATGTTTTAGCGATAAATGACTGTTTTTTTAAACTTTACTGTTTTTTTAAACTTTAACTGCTTTTCGTGATATTGCCGCTAGTAGCCCATATTTAGACCACAATTTTGAAATACATCATTTTACCATTTGTTGAAAATTGCTTTTTTTTTTTTAAAAAAAAAATGGAGACCTTCTATACTTTAGCATACTTTAACATTGAAGTGTATATTTCATAGATATGCATTTTAAAGGCAGGTGCTTGATATATTATTTTTTTTCCTCCGAAAATGACAACATAAAAAGGGGGGCCAATATTTAGACCTTTTCCTCTACGGGTGACAACACAATCCACAAACACTCCAGACGACAGGGCCTCGTTGCCGTCTTCCCCTCTGCACTGCAGTTGCCGGGTGTACTACGTGGAAATGACGTTTAATTGGGTGCCTTCAAACATGGGCATCACTAGGCCTCAGATTTTAGGTTTTTGACCTATTTTTCCCTTTGCAGGTAAATGAGAAATAAAAAGTTACATCAGCGTTTCATTAAAAAATGCAACAACTGATGAAGTTTTATAGTGCATAAAATAACCTATTTTGCTTCTTAGGACCAATTTAGGTCTTTGTGCCTAAATCAAACCTTTTTAATTTTTTTAAATATATTTTTTACGGTTTTATATTATTTATGTTTGGTAATGAAAAAATGCAGTAACAAACTTGTTTGAAACATACTCTCTACCGATTTCCCTCTCTCTAAGTCCATAATGGTTTGAAGCTCTAAACAAAACAAAATTTCTGGCGCCACTGTTGCCTGCACAGTCTAAAGTGCAAACTTCTGATCCGCTTACCTTTGATGCTTTCTAGCATTCAAATTTGCACCATTGACTAAGCATCTGTTTAAAGATTATTTTCAGCATATAAGATGATCCTCACAGACAAAAGGCGGGATTTTGTCGGAGGATAATGTGAAAAATATTGTTATGTATTGTGCAGGAAATTATACATCATGTCGATAAGTAACTTTTGCTAACAGTACAAGTATTAGTATTACAATAATTAGTGGATCATTTTGAAAATGATGCATAGCAATGAAAATTTGGTTAGAATATTAATATGTTTGATGGTTATATATCTATTAAAATTTCTCACGGTTCCTTTGAAATTTTGTTTTTAACAATTGTACCTAATTAGTATTTTTCAGGATTTTTTAACCATTTTAAATTTTTTGGAACCTAATTCGGAATTTTTTTTAGTCTAATTTAATATTTTTAGAACCTATTTTAGGATTTTTAGAATCTATTTTAGAATTTTTATAACCTACTTTAGGAACGTAAAAGTACATTTTTTAGAACTTAAAAATCCTTGGTCTAGTCATCACTTGCACTTCTCGGTCGAGTCTACCAGCATGTTTCTAGCTAGCGTGTTTATAGAAAGCCACTCAAATGTCAACCTTTCTTCCATGTAGCACACCCAGTTAACAGCATATTTCAGTTTAACGAGGGTCTGGTGCCTGTACGGAGAGTCATGATAATCATCCTCTGCGGGGTTGTGCACTGTCCTGTGTGTTACTCCTCTGGCTGAACTTGTATTTTAGGTTTTAGTAATCAGAAATGAAGACCACAAGTGAAGAACGTTCTTTGTCCATTTTTTATCAAAATGGAGGTAAAGGTTCTATCTATCGGCTCTGTGAAGGGTCTTTCCTAACTAGGAATTGGACAAGAATAAAATGTGCTTTTTCCATCTATTGCAAAGAGGTTTTGGTTGCGTATATATAGAGAGAACATGCTCATCTCAAGGAAACAACGTGCTCTCCTGTAAAACGAACAAAATGGACAAAGCACCTCACGTTCTTTCCCTGTGGTCTTCAAGTATATTCACTTTTAGATACGCTAGTTTGTATTCTATGGCGCTCAGATTCCTATCGAAACAATATATATTTTCACGTGCATGAAGGAATGCAATGGAATGTACAGTCAACGGCATAAAAATTGGACACCAACATCCTGAAATACTCGCTTCTCTGCAAGTCGTTATGTGTGGTGCCTAAATCTAAGGCGATGAGTTGATTTTTAATAGCAAATCGACAAGTTGTACCACTATTGCCCGTGACTGTACATTATTAGAGATTAACGAGGCTCTGGCGTCTGAACTTATGCTGTGTTCTGTCCAGTGATGTGCCGTACACTATAAGTTTACGTCTACATGCGTTGTCTACACGTAACCTACGCGTAGATTACATTGGGTTGTAGTTTACATAGACTACGTAGTCAATCTAAAGTACACAAAAATTAATTTTCAAGGCTTTCATGAAAGGAAAGTGACATTTTTAACTATATTGGTTCCTAACAAGCTGACAAGAATCCTATTTACAACAACATTTCTCGGAGGGCAATATGTGATGAACATGAATTTAATTCTGAACCTGTAAAGATTATTATTGATTATAAGAAAATATATATAATAATCCGGTATAGCTCATACAATACAAACATTAAGTAATAAGTAACCCTTATGTAACTTATGGCCATAAGTAAATGTTCGTATGGATGGATCCCTTACCTTTTGTCGTCACTTATGCGGTGCACTTCCTCACACACACTGTTCCTACCAGGGTTTCGGAGCGGAGCGGATCAACGCTCCGACTGTTGCCCACGCTCCGGAGCGAGGAGCGAGATTCTAAGAAATGGTTCGCTCCGCTCCGGAGCGGAGCAGCGGGAATCGGAAAATTTCTCGCTCCGCTCCGGAGCGAAGTTTTAGAAAATGGTTCACTCCGCTCCGGAGCGGAGCGCTACCTTGACACGCTCCGCTCCGGATCGGAGCAGAGGAAGTTGGAAAATTTCTCGCTCCGCTCCGGAGCGAAATTTTAGGAAACTGTTCACTCCGCTCCGGAGCGGAGCGATACCTTGTGACGCTCCGCTCCGGAGCGAGGATCGATATTCTAAAAACTTACACACTCCGCTCCGGAGCGACTCCGGAGCGCTCCGAGGTTGGATAATACGAGTGTATACAGAAAACTAACGATCAAAGGTTCCGAGTACCTTAGTAATTTTGTTTGTGGAATTTGTACGGCATTTGAAAATCAACTGTTATTGTTGTTATAAAACTGATTATTACTAAAGCTAACGCCACCGAAACAGTCCAGAAAAGATTACGTCACTCACCTACAGTGTTGCCAATAAGCAAGGAATAATCCTTACACAATACACCAGAGAAGGCACAATCAACCGCATACGTACGGTCACGGACACTGCCGGCTTGTAATGAATACATTGACTTTCAATGGAATCGTTACAAGCCGGCAGTGTCCGTGACGTACAACGCGCAATGTGTCAACTGTGAAGCGTAGAAGAAGTGTGGCAAACCTGGAGGGCCAGTGGTGTGGAGAAGGCAAGGGAAAGCTTCGATCTTCACTGGACTGTTTTCGTGAAGAGAGCGATATTATTATTATTATTATTATTATTACATTATCATTATCACTTTTACTACTCTACTACTACTTCTGGGGACAATATATTTCAATAGCAGGTGTGCCACCTGTGGTTTTATAAGTTGAGAGAATGGAACCACTCTCTCATTTCCTGCCACCAGGGATCGCGAAACTCATTTCGGTTCAACTTCTGGTTCGGGCTAAGCACTTCGGCATATCGGCCCGACGTTACAGTCCACGCCGTGGGAGAAGTGAGTTATTCCGGAATATTGGTTCGAGTAACACTTGCGAAACTACTGCAGAAAATCCATTCGACCTTCTAGTGGCGTACGCAAGGGGAGGGTTACGGGGTTTAAACCACCCCCTTGAGCTTTGGAAATATTATAAAAAATGTTGTGGAAAAAATAAAAATGACCAATTTATCACTGACAAAGACCTGCGACAGTACTACTGCTACTACTACTACCACTACTACTACTACTACTAATAATAATATTATAATAATTTGAATTATTATTCCCATGCAGCACGGAGAAAAGCACAGCATTCCAAACACGCGTCTTTAAGAGTGAATGACTTGAAAATAAACACGAATTCTCGAAAATAATATATAAGGGCAACTATGATTTTAAAGAGCAAAAATGTTGTTTTGTATCTCGGCTGCAACAATGTTCAATGATAATATATTTTTTGTGTGAACAATGAGTATTAATTAAAGAAAGTTCTTGGTTCGTTGAAAGCGGCTAATGTATAGACAAAGACTAGGCCGACAAGAATAACTCAGTCACCAGTCCGCGTTCTCGCGGCACGTTTGAATTTCTGAATTCAAATGACAATAAGCTTAATTATTGTAAAATATTTTGTTGGTAACAACAGTGAGACAATCCAGATGTGAATTATCGGGGATATTTATGCGGCGAAAAATTCCAATCAAATCCGGGAATCGAATTCGGATCTCCCGCATGGTTATCAGTAAGTCCATAACAAAAGGTTTCAACGTATGTTGAATGTATAATTGCAGTGTATATTGTGATAAATTAATCCTTAAGCAAATATACATTTGTAATTCTGTTTAACAATAAGAGACTTCACTTTCCTTTACATCTATTTACAAGAGCATAAAAATACAACTTGGAAATTAATTTCCAAACGAACAACCTCTTATGCATATCTTTTATGTATGTGTGTGTGTGTGTGTGTGTGTGTGTGTTTTCTGAAATCTGGCAAAGTTCTAATAATGTATTCACTTCATAAATGTCTATTAAATAACAGAAAGCATCATTGGGTATTCAATATCAGACGAATAACGAATTCCATGGGAATATATCAGCGAGTTCGTGGATGTGAGTTCAGCTCTCAACGACAAATGGTGTTGGTTTGACCCGCGTTAATGTCATTGGTGTTTCCTTTGTGTTTGTTTCTCTATCACAGTATATTTCTTTTCCATAGTTTCGGTGTCCTATTTTTTTACCGACTTATCTAGGATTTGTTTAAAATTACGGATCATGATAAATGTACGATTAAAGGCAAGGCAAAGGTAATAGTCCGGAAAAGACAAATTGAAACTTATACTTAGTTGAAAGGACAATTGGTCATTGTTGATTACAATTATAGAAATAACTTGATCGAAATACTTGGTTTCTTTTACATACATTTTTGTAATTCTTTTTGTGCACCTTTCCATTCCTACTTGAACAGGTAAACTATAAATAAAAACTCGGCATGGTTTCCTTCAATTCATTATTACAGTATAGATCTTGCATGATTCTCGTGGCTTATGATCCATAGAATTAACAATTACGGATTTTTCTTTTTTGTTCTTGTATATTGATTTAACAAATCTAGTCACCTTATAATTCCATTAACCGAGACTGGTTGGAATGATTTCTCCATTCGCATGGACGTCCGGAAGGGAGGGGGCCACGCCACCCGGAAATGAAAGTCAATCAAAAAGTATGTATTTCACGCATATAATTTCATTTTAGTCACAGTAATATATATTAATTATTGCAAGGGCGTTGCAGGAACATGATAACTTCAAACTGTAGAATTTTTTTAAAGGGAGTAATACTATTTTGGGGAAATTCTGCCTCATTCTGCCCCCCCTCCCTTGGAAAAATATCTTACTTGTCCCTTCCTGGAAAAAATCCTGAAGACGTCCATGTATCAGCGGCGTTAAAAATTTTATTAAATGTCCATACATCACCGTTGACAAGCACACATAATATGCATGTAATGATACAAGAGAACACAGCTTTTAAAGGCTTCTTTTTATGACTGTGAAGAGAAGAACAACACGCGCAAGTAATACTTTTAAAAGAGAACAATCTAGCCAGAATTGGTGTAGCATAATTTTAATACAACTGGCAACACTGGATCTGTCTGGCAAAGGCGATGTCTCTATTATACGGATACGTCGAACGCAACGTACAGCGCAGCGAACGAAGTTCTCAACCCCGAAAGCACACACAAACAAGCTATGTGCCAGTTTCACTCTCCTTCCCTCTTGAAACGGGCACAAGACCAATGCGCTAGCCGATTGCACTGAGTCACCTGCAAGGAACACGGAATACGGCACAAAACGAAGCTGTCTGTTGTATGGGGGAGGTTGGTCGGACAAATCCGCAAAGCAGAAAAACTGATTGCTTGAAATTATTCGTAACCCATTCAACACATACGCGTAACATTCAAACTCTTATATCTAAGAGTCACAATACAAAATAGTTCATCTCAATACAGAAATACTATTTACGTAATTCATATTTCAACTTATATCAAATGAACAATTTACGTACTATAGCTCTCTCTCTCTCTCTCTCTCTCTCTCTCTCTCTCTCTCTCTCTCTCTCTCTCTCTCTGAGCCAAAACAACATTCTTGTATTGTTTTACCAATGTTTAATGTGCATGATTGATTGATTGATTTAGATCATTTTACTTCTCTTCTTTGTTGCTTTAGGCTAATCGCGAAGATGGGGATGATCGATGTTATGATTAAATTGATGAACGATACACACAAAGATTGTACACTCGCCTCACTTAGTACTCTGGCAGTTTGTTTCTTTATACAGCATATTTGCAGAAGATACAATTCAACATACAAGTGTATAAAACAAACTTATTACTAACTTCGTTGACCCTGTACAAGCCCATGCCGGGATTTGAACCATCCCACGGATCCCTGACGTCATAGGGTGCTGTGCTGTAGAGCGACCACAAACAAAAAAGCTTCGCACCTCCCCCTTCACCCGTTCGACTAGGGCCATAAGGAAGCATGATCCACTCTGTCCCTCCCCTCCAAGCGGGGGCGATCATACAGACAAACAACTAGAGTACGTGGAAACAGGACTGCAGGCTCTTTTCTATGTGGTTCCACTATAACCACTCCGTCACAGAAGTCGGCTTTAATGCGCACATTCCATTATTCATAGTTGCATTACAGCATTCGTGTAAAAAAAAACAACCTTCTAACCGGATCGGAGCGTGCTGTTATGCACCACGCTCCGGAGCGGAGTGCTGTTGTCTCACGCTCCGCTCCGGATCGGAGCGTGCGTCTAAAAATTTGAACCACTCCACTCCGCTCCGGAGCGGAGTACTGCTGTACTGATCCGGATCGGAGCGTGTGTCCCAGAAAGCCGAACCACTTCGCTCCGGAGCGGAGTGGTGTAGTATCACGCTCCGCTCCGGATCGGAGCGTACGTCTCAAAAAGCTGAACCACTCCGCTCCGGAGCGGAGCGTGTCTCTCAAGAAGTCGAACCACTCCTCTCCGGATCGGAGTGCTGTCGTACCATGCTCCGCTCCGGAGCGAGGAGCGGAGTAGAAATGACGCTTCGAAGTCGCTCCGGAGCGCTCCTTTAGTACGCTCCGCACTCCGCTCCGAAACCCTGGTTCCTACTTTAGATTGAGGGGGGGGGTTGTTGTCCGTTGTTGGAGGGGATAAAGGGGGACTGTTCACGGCTTCAGGTTCCTGATTCCTTTAACTTCCCCTAGGCTGGCTGAGGTTTCGGAGACATGGTGTGAAACACACGGAAGTAGTTCAATTGACACACGATCAAAACACAGTTACTCTCTCTGCACGGTGCTGTCATCTGTCCACCATTCGTACTTCACCTACTTGTCTCCTCCCAAAGCATCGCACCACAGACAAAGTCTGTGACCGCACTGCATCCTTGTATGCACCTACACCGAGTCTTCCAGACCTTCTCACATACACCCTCACTGCTGTCACTTCTATCTCGTTGGCCTCCGTCCCCACAAAGACGTCAAAACTTCCCCTGTGTCCTTGCAATGTTGCCGTTTTTTTGTAGCCTTGTCCATTGGCTCTAACACATACACACACTAATACATACAAAAACAGAAGAAAAAACAACACAAAGAAAACCCTAGCCAGTGTGACTTGCCCCTCTCGCCATGCCAAGCAAGGGACTGGTTGCGACTTTGAGAGAAAAAGGAAATCCTACAAAATTCTAAATGATAGAATAAAACGAATAGCCAAAATATATAATAATAAAGAAAATAATAAATTTAGGGTGGCACTACACTATGGAAGAATATAAATCGAATGCAAGAAAAACAACAGATGGCAGTCGTGATGCAAAAGTAGTTTTTCCCCCATAAAACAGTAGATCATTTCCTACATTAGGTTTTTTTCTAGGTGGGAAATTGTTCAAAATTGCAAGGGAGAGTATGAAAGTTTCTTCTCGCATATTAGAAACTGATACGCAGTGTAATTTTGTTTTACTTCTACAGCGCCCTTTGCTAAGTTGTCACCTTTCGCCATGTTGTTTACATAGATTACGTCATCTACGTGTATAAAATAGTATACGTGTACAATGTAGACTATCGTTGTTTACGCGTAGACGCACATCACTGCTCATCACTGGTTCTGTCTATGCGTGTTTCTGATTGCCCTTTCGTCAATTTCATCGTCGCGATTTACCAAAATTGGAAGAAAAGCGACGTAAAATAACCGAATCAATGTAGTGCAGGCTGTAGGATGACAAGTCCAATTTTATTTCTGAGATTTTGACGCTAAAATATTCCTCAACAGTTGTCACTGTTGATGTGTTCATTCATAAGATTGATCTGTTGGATGCGTATGATGCGTTTGCGTATTTGTTACGCACCTCTTCCTGGTCTTCTACGTGAATTGGGTGCATATGACGCATTCAGGAGGACGTTATGTATGTACGCATTGCCTACGCATCTTACTGTTTTCTCCTATCTGTAACCTGATCACGTAGTCATTACGTGTGGCCTTATGCGAACAAGCATTCTGTTCATCATCTTCATTTTCTCAAAAAATAATAAAACACGTGATTTATTACACTACACTTCCCTTGCCGAATATATTTTTGAAGTTCTGTGTTCTGATACGTAGACAATGTTTTTTAAAACCTAGGGCGTTACCCCACACCCCCTATACGCCTTCATGGCGTGGTGCTATACACAGGGGAGCACTTTTCCTTTTTTTTACCTTTTTTACCACTGTGTATTACTGCTGTTAATAATGAAATGTGGCGTAACAGCCCGTTAGGGTCAGTGCCTACCTACCGACTGCCGGCTGACGTGTGGTCAGCACGACGAACCCCAAGTTGTTGTTGTAGGTTTCCTTGACAGAGTTACTCTGCTCATTCGAAACTCCCCAATTTACTCGCGATGGTGGGTGACCACCGGTCCTATACACAGTCCAAATTCTCTGGAGAAAAGTTCTAACGCTTCCCCAGGAGAATCGAACCTGCGCACAACCACGGTGCGGGGAACCACTATGTATTAATAAAACTTAATTTGACATAAATTTTATGTTCATTATGCAATTATACATATGTAATTTCGTTCTCTTCTACCTTTACCCTGTTGGATTGTTCTAAGTTTTGAATATTTCATAAAGGTTTGTGTATTATATATTTATTTATTTATTCCTTGTTTTGGATGGCGAAGGTAAGGCACAAGCCTTTCCTTCCACTTAACCATCTCTACTTTACATTTTATAAATTGATTTTTATAGCTAACTGTTTGTGAAATATATAAAAACTACAAACATTAAGTACCAATAAATGAAATATATAAAAACTGAGAACATTAAGATACCAAAAAAAGAAAAACACACAAAAAACATAAAAACTAAAAACAAAAGAATACATACACACTAAGAAAAGTAGATAAAATACACGTAAAACATAAACAGACACACAACAAACATACTCAAATTACAGAGAAAGTCGGTCCGGATTCGATAACCGATAGTGGAATGCATAGTGGTTCTTATCCCACTAAGGCCTCCCCGATGTAGCGTCGTCGCCTTGTAATCAAGGGGTTTCGGGTTCGATACTCGGTGGAGGCACATGGTGGTTCGGATAGCCCGATTGGCCTTAGTGTGCATAAAGTGGACTTAAAACACCAAATCAATCAATCAATCAATAAACGAACTTCTATATAGCACCATGTACGATATTATTTTAATCGAATTAACGAATTCGTAGTGTTAGCTCGTAAAAAATTCTCAGTGTTGACGCAAAAATAATAATCCGCGAATTCTACACCACTGTCGATCGCAATTTGAGGGCGCCGACCTTCGTGGCGGAGTGGTTATCACAGCGCGCTACTACGCAAGGTATCCCAATTTCGAATCCAAACGGGCTATTCCGATGCTGTAGTGTAACGTCATTGCCTTATAATCAAGGAGTCCCAGGTTCTATACCCGGTGGAGCCCCACAGTGGTTCGGACCCAACTTTGAACTGTAGTTCCAGTCCCGATTAGCTTATTTGTGCATCAAGTGGGCTTAAAACAGAACGCATACCGAACTCGAATCCCAGCCTGGGGATGAGTGATCTTTACGAGAGTCCCTTCATCAATTTCATCGTATCATCACTCATCCTCATCGTCGCGATTAGCCAAAAGTGGAAGAAAAGCGACATGAGGACATTGGATTCAAACAAAATCGTCAACAAGCCGAGGACAACGTCTGCTTCAGTTCCTTCAGTATTCCATTTCTTTAAACAACATAGTGTGTAGAATAATAAAGTACAGTACAAACGTACTCACGGACAATTTGCCTACTGTTATCGTTCTTCGCCGTTGATTGTATATGGTGTATTTGTTGACCCCAATGTATGGAAGGCGATTAACTAACCTTTGTCGCAGGGTATAAATAAATTGTGTTATTAGAGGTTTCGGAACGTACTAATTTTACACAGGTTGCATGTCGTCCATGTTCTGTTTTATCTCAATCTGACGCCAGAAGTTTAGTTCTTTCCCTGCGAGTGTGTACCCTGTACACCACGTGGGTTATCGTATGTGGCTCACCTTGAAAACTTGCTCAAGTACAGTGTTTCCTCACAATGACTCAAGTTTACGATTTCTAACCTTTGTTACGCCCCAATATAATTACGTAAAATTGTATGTATGGAGTAGTGCTGCAACAAGTAAGTTACTTTCCAGGAGTAATATCAGCTGTAACTAGTTACTTTTTATGTTTTCAGGTAACGAGTTAGGAAAGTAATAATTCCTTTCAAGGATACTTTTAACAGTAATAAACAAAATTATGTTTTGCTGAAAAAATAAATATAAAATTTTAATCTTTCTATTATACATATTTGTTACAACCAAATGTTTTCGCTTGACTGTGTTTAGTGTAAAAATTACGTCGTACTTTATAGAAGTTAAATTGATTGATGTTAAAATTGTGTTAGTACTTGTAATATTCGCCCCTCAAACAATACCGTTCGTTACTTTTAACAGCAATAAACAAAGTTATGATTTGCTGAAAGAAAGAAATATAAAATTTTAATCTTTATATTACGTTTGTTACAACCAAATGTTTTGATTCTTTTGACTGTGTAGCGTCGTACTTTATAAATAGAATAAATTGGTGTTACAATTGTGTTAGTTCATGTAACATTTGCCCCTCAAAAAATACCAGTAGTATCTCTTGAGTAAGAACTACAGTAGTAAGATAAAGGCGATTTTATACAGTGCTATATGCAGAAACATCTTATTACAGCACATACTACAGACAGTGATGTGCGTCTACGCGTAAACAACGATAGTCTACATTCTACACGTAGACTATTTTATACACGTAGATTACGTAATCTATGTAAACAACATGACGAAAGGTGATAACTTAGCAAAGGGTGCCGTGGAATTAAAATAAAATTATACTGCGTATCAGTTGCTGATGTGTGAACAGAACTTTTCATACTCTTTCTTCCAAATTCGAACAATTTCTCACCTAGGAAGGAACCTAATATAGGAAATATTCTAGTGTTTTATGGGGAAAAGACCACTCTTGCCTCACGACTGCCATCTGTTGTTGCTTTTTGCATACTATTTATCTTCTTCGATAGTTGGTAATAGAAAAGAGAAATTTTGTTGTAAATAGGATTCTTTTCATTTCGTTAGGAACCAATACAGTTGAAAATGTCACTTTCCTTTCATGAAACCCTTGAAAATTAAGCACTTTAGATTGTCTACGTAGTCTATGTAAACTACAACCCAATGTAATCTACGCGTAGATTACGTGTAGACAACGTATGTAGACGTAAACTTATAGTCTACGGCACACCACTGACTACAGAGTACAAGAAGAGAATAAACAACTACAATGAACACAAATATAAAATACGAAATGTTATAAGTTAGTTTTTAAATGTTTCGACAATCGAAATAGATATTATGAATATCCATGGCAACGACTACAATCGCGCACAATTAGGTTCAAGTTTTTGTTGTTAGGCCGGCTTCCATAGTAACTTGGTATGAAAACATGGAATAAAACTTTCCGTACAAATAAACAGAGAGCGTTGATCTGACTCCATTGAGTGTAAAATCACTTCTGTGTCTTCATTAGTAACGGAGATATGGGCGTTTCAAATTTTGGTGAACCTTTCTCTGAAACATAGGCCCTGAAAGGTAGTATGAAATATGTTACTAGTCTGCCCCCCCACACTTTACCTCCGCACTCGAGGTTCGGTGCATTTCGTACTCGGCTCAGATTTGTCTAGGGGTATCTTTCTTTGTACGACAATGCACGTGGGTTGCTGCAAGTCAACATAATTATATAATTAACTACAAGAGACAACGGATAATATTTTGCGAAACCTTTATGATCAGGGGGATAAATTACCTTGTCCAGCATTTGTGAAATTAAAAACTGAAATTTTGAATAATTTCTATAGTTTAATTAACGTAAAATTTAAAGTATATACAAGTCGTATCCGAACGTTCATTTCTCTAATTATCAGGCCAAAACTCTAATTTTGATGTTGGAATCTCTATTGTTTGTACCTGGATGCTTTACATTGCATGAATTACATCGGGAGTACGCTTGTCACAAGGTAGACTCGCGTTACTCCAAGAAACGTCTTAACAGGCGCTAGGCCGCCCGACGTGTACATTTCTCAACCTCCACGGTGACAAGGCACTAGGCTGCCCGGCGCACCGTAATTACTTCAAAATAACATCCAGTACAAACTACCTTTTTACCTGTAAACTGGATACCAAGGCACTAGCTTGCCCGGCAATCCAATCTCTTACAGCATCCGTTTCGGGAGATCTGTCCTCCGGTCCTAGCTAACCGAAGCAAAAACAGCCTCTCCCTTCCAAGTCTCAGTTCCAACAGCCGACCTCCCCTACTCTCATCTGGGAGTTTATATATGTTTGGTTGGCGTCTGTTGCCAACGGCCCTTCTTTCAAAATTTTTAATCTTTAACAGCTAAACTGCCCGCCTTTCTTTTGAACGTTCGAAACACGAAGCAAGAACAGAGAGCTACATGGTATTTTTACATGGAATAATATGAACCTAAAATTGCATAATAAATTGAGATACCCTTATTACATAATATACACGTAATTACCTAATTAATTAACATATTAATAAATATTACAATAAGAAAAAAAACACTGTTGCCCTGACACGGGGGCAGGGTAACAAATAGGTATATTGTTAAAGAGAAGAGAATCCAATCATTATAGCAATAAATAAAGTTATCCTTAGTAACGTTATATGATGTTATTAGATTATGTAGAAATCATCATAGTTATAAGTGCTGACACTATTATGTAATTTCGAACACCATATCGTCGCACCAATGCCAAAACAAGGAAAGTGTAAATTTTGACATTCTCACCTATAGTGCAGTTTCTGACTACTTTTTGTTTATAGATTCCTATGCTAACTTACATGACCTAATAGATAGTCGTAAGCAGGGACATATTTTACCGACGACAACATTTATCCAAATTTAAAACCCATTTCTTTCGGGACCTTGGATATTGAAATGCTTTTATCTCAAAGTAAGATTTAGCACATTTGGGGTGTTGTCATTGGTGTGACGACATGCTGGTCTTTTTAGTCTAAACAAGTGAAACAAGATATTGGTACAGTCAATTACCAATTACTTGCCAAGAGCGTAAAACGGAATCTTAATTTCTGCACGTCGTCTACTAACTCTCGACAGGAGCAAATTTAAGCCACCTCGGTGGCTGAGCACATGGTCGATTAACGGACTCGCCACAAGAAATTCCGGGCTCGAGGAACTAACGACCACGGAATTTGTTATGGAATTTGTGTGAGCACAAATATTCCATGTTCCTGAAACATATTCCGGACACAACATGTTTCAGGAGATGTGCCAGCTGGAAAGTTACGTTTTCAGAAACACACACGATGTTTCGGACACCTAATATCACAAGTTCAATCCCAAACCCCTCCTATAATCCTGTTTCAACACCCAACGAAAGGCATGTCCCACGGGAAGGAACTTTCCACCCTGCATACCCAATAACAATTTGGTTTGATTTAATTCGATGTTTCTGGATTTGTGTGAGCTGGAACTGTTTTTCCAGAACCACAGAATTTGTTTCAGATTTTGTATGAGCTGAACCCAAAAAGCTTCTCGAAACAATATGTTTCTGGATTTGATTGATTGATTGATTGATTTGCTTTATTTGATTTCGCTGTTTTGGGCCACTTTTGGCTAATTTGCGAAGATGAGGATGAGTGATGATATGATGAAATTGATGAATGGACACTCACAAACATCCATTCCCAGGCCGGGATTCGAACCCGGGACCCCTGGCATCGTAGGGCGACGTGCTAACCTATCCGCCACGGGGATCGACACGTTTCTGGATTTGTGTGAGCTGAAACTAATAAGCTTCTAGAAACAATACGTTTCGGGATTTGTATGAGCTGACACCAATATGCTACTAGAAACAATACGTTTCGGGATTTGTATGAGCTGAAACAAATATGCTTCTAACAATACGTTTCGGGATTTGTGTGAGCTGAAACCAGCAAGTTTCTAGAAACAATACGTTTCGGGATTTGTATGAGCTGAAACCAATATACTTCTAGAAACAATACGTTTTGGGATTTGTATGAGCTGAAACAAATATGCTTCTAGAAACAATACGTTTTGGGATTTGTATGAGCTGAAACCAATATGCTTCTTACAATACGTTTCGGGATTTGTGTGAGCTGAAACCAGCAAGTTTCTAGAAACAATACGTTTCGGGATTTGTATGAGCTGAAACCTATATGCTTCTAGAAACAATACGTTTCAAGATTTGTATGAGCTGAAACCAGTAAGTTTCTAGAAACAATACGTTTCGGAATTTGTATGAGCTGAAACAAATGTGCATCTAGAAACAATACGTTTTGGGATTTGTATGAGCTGAAACCAATATGCTTCTAACAATACGTTTCGGGATTTGTGTGAGCTGAAACCAGTAAGTTTATAGAAACAATACGTTCCGGGATTTGTATGAACTGAAACAAATATGCTACTAGAAACAGTACGTTTTGGGATTTATATGAGCTGAAACCAATATGCTTCTAACAATACGTTTCGGGATTTGTGAGAGCTGAAACCAGTAAGTTTTTAGAAACAATACGTTTCGGGATTTGTATGAGCTGAAACAAATATGCTTGTAGAAACAATACGTTTTGGGATTTGTATGAGCTGAAACCAATATGCTTCTAACATTACGTTTCGGGATTTGTATGTGCTAAAACAAATGTTAATTGATTGATTGTTTTGCTTTATTTTTCTTCGCATTTTTGCCACTTTTGACTAATCACTAAGTGATCGTTTTTCATCTTATAACTTTATTTATTTATTTCATTTATTTAATTTAATTACTATCCTCAACAGAGGTAAAACCTTCAATTACAGAAGGCAGATATTGATTTATACATAATCTTCGTAATTAGCCAAAAGTGGCAGCAAAGCGAAATAATGTACAACAAATCCAAAATCCTCAATGTACAGGTTGTTGATTTTCAGGTACTATATTCTAAAGGAATGTAATAGAACACGTAAAAGTAATAGGAAAATAGAGCATAACAATGTTTCCTTTTCTGCTCAGTTTTTGATAGTCGCAGAAATTTGATGAAATTGCATGCGGCTGCTTGTTTATGCCGAGTCAAGCGAATTCCTTCCGGAGGGTTCCCCCGTGTGGGTACAGCTCCTGGCCATTCTGTACAAACATTGTGCTTGTCACAGAAGATGAGGGTACCAGTGTGTGAGGTTACGAATGCTAATAATACCTTTATTGGTGGTAAAAGCCATGAACATGTATTGTATCTCATTTTAAAAATAACAATCTGACTGCCAGTGATTTTGTACTGTGCCGAACGTATCCACATGAAGACCCCTCTAGCATCGAGGGTATCCAATAGAAACCCGTTATATTGAATAGATATGAAAGGAGTGTTTCTCTGGCAGCAACAAATAGCGACATGATATCAAGATAAAACATGTTTTAAGACAAAAAGTATTGTTGTTATGACGTTTTTAGGAAAATTTCAGTCCTCTTGAAGAAATTAGTAAGTCACTTGTGATTATTTGTAACTAATCACTGCGAGATGTAGAAGATCTAACAAACGTCCTTTTTACTAATCACTGACTAAGAAACTAAGAATAATGGCAGATATAAAAATTTGTGGAGCAACTAGAAAAATCGAACAATAGCGTTCGCAGAAACTGTTTCACTACGTAAATCATAAAATTAACATCTCTTTTTTCCTCTGGTTCAAGGAGGATAACAAAAATGCCCTTAACTTGCAAATTTTAACAAATCTGAAAAATTGGGGGGAAGTGCCCCCCTTGCCACCGCCAAGTTACTTCTGTAGGTTGGTGTACACCATCCAGTGTTTATATTCACGTGGCATCCCATCATCCAATATGTAATTTCATAAAATTATCTAATAATTAGCAGGTTACAGTAAAGACAAAACAATTGTAATTTATGATAATATAGCTAAGGAGAACGGTATTAACAATCTTGACACCAGCAAGATCCACGAGACTTTCAACCTGGCAAAATACATCAGAATTATATCCAATATGGATAACCTTGGGAGTGGAGTGTTGTATGCAAACCCAACCCACGTGTGCTAGTGACACTGTGCGTACATGCGGCTCGACGGAGTTGAATTCACACATTCGAGAGAACTTGTTGCTCGCTAATGATACACAAAAGTGAAAAAGAAAAGATGAAAAATCTACTCTTGAAAAAACAAAAACAAAAACAAAAAAACAAAAAAAAAAAAACACGATCTTGTGGTTCCAGCCATACAGCCTGGAGACATTAAATCTCCGAAGCGTAGAATTTGCTTTTGTTCTCGCTCGAGATGGCTTTTGGGAAGACGAAAATAACTGTGTGACGTCAGGTGATTCCGTCACTCATTTGTAACCAACAGAGATTTTGCAGTTCGTTCGTGGAGCGTGCGTTTGTTTCTGTGTCGCTGCATCTCACTTGGCGTGATGCTCGTCTGGACCAAAAACGGTGGAGAGCAAGACGCCTCAACCGGCCTCGAGAAATTTTGTATGTAACTGCCTAGTAGTTTATCAGCGGTCCAACAGATGTCTCTGTCTTAAGCGGTGTTCTTCCATCGTTCTAATACATTGTAAAGTCTTTGGGAAGAACAGATGAATAAACTCGCTCCTGCCCGGACGGTCTGTTATTGTAACACATGTGTTTCGAACTGTTTTGAAACACGTTTTAAGTAATAAAAAAAAACATGTAAATTGGCGATCTCCCGTGTAAGTTTTGCAACTGTCCTTTCGCAGTAGCGGCGATCGTGGGCCGACACTCCCATATGCACCATTTTGAAGAACAAGGCATCAGCCAATCACATTTAAAAGATCAGAAACAATCAGAACCAGTCTCCTGCGTACTGCTTGAAGTAGTATCGCGCGTGACCAGAGGTGGCAGCACTGCAGATGTGATACGGTTCGATATATGGGGTATTATTCGATCATCGAGGTGTCTTAGCGACTTCTGCCTGTTTGCATGTGCATGTGCACGCAAAACTGTAATGCAAATAATTTTCATTATACTTATTCATTGAACACCATCTCCTTCAAAACATCAAATGTTCCCGCGCCGCTTCACCAGCGTCTTCTTGGCCTCTCGCCTAGACTGTGGCACTCGCACGATTCGGATGTTGCATCCAGTTTGTCGGCAGACTCGCTCTCGCTGCCCGGCGCGCCATCCTCCGCTCCGCGGTCAAGTCCACCGTGAGACTCACTATATTATGATTATATAGGACACCTGTACTTCAAACTAAGGAACAAAAATTTGATAAATTTATGTGATACGCCCTGTGAATATTGTATGCCCTCGACTACAGCCCTGCCTGGCGTGCACGGCGTCAAACTGTAGACAAACAACGCCATGTAAATAAATGAAGGAGGTCACATATTGAAGCCGAGCTATTCTGGCATGCACTGCCGCTTTTCTTCGGCCACCAAATGGAACCAAATCATTTTGTTTTTTCGGACGAATTCGCCGCAAGTACAGTGCCGTGCGCTTTTTATGCTTGACTTCTTGCGTTGTTTTGGTGACAATAATAGACAATAAAAAGTTCATCGACTCGGTTTACGAACGTATATCATTAGAAACACATTCAATTCAATTGAGTTCAATTCAATTCAATAGTCTTTATCCTTGGGCGATGTTCAGCAAATGCTCATCTACTACGTAACCATTCAAGAACCGTCACAGACGGGAACCGGGAAACTGTGGCTTAACATTACAGGGGAATTAGGCAGCACTAACTACAATTTTTCGTTACTCGAAATATACGCAAATAAAAATCTGCAGTACAAAGTAACAATTACTTTTTTAAGGATTTCTGATATATGCGTTTTATTCGCTCGACGGAAATGAGTTCTCATATTCGAGAACTTGTTCCCAAATTCTACACAAAATCAAAAAATAAATTAAATATCTACTCTAAAAAAGAACACTTCTTTTAGAAGTAAGTAGCTGTAATTGTAACAGTTACTTTATGACGCTTAAATTGTTAACTTGAAAATGTTTAAGCTGCACGCAAGCTTAAGAACAGAACATGAGATAGTACGTATTTCCCAATCTAGTGTGGTGGTCGAGACTTTCGATCTTGCTCCGGAAGTTCCGAAGTTCGAGTCCCCACCTGGCCAAGCTTGTTCATCAATTTCATCTGTCCTTCAGTCATCCTCATCGACGCGATAAGCCGAAAGTGGCGAAAACGCGACGTAAAATAGCCACAATACTGTATTCCAAAACCTCGCCAGTGAAGGTTATGGATTCGAATCCACACCTAGTCGTCGGTCTTTGGCGAGTGTCTGTTCAACAGTTTTACCTGCTGACCTTCGTGGCGGAATGGTTAGCACAGCACTCTGCGACGCCGAGTATCCCTGGTTCGAATTCCGGCCTGGGCATAGGTAGTTGATCTTTGTGAGTGTCCCTTCATAATTTTCATCATATCGTCACTCATCCTCATCTTCGCGATTAGCCAAAATTTTCAGAAAAAGGAAGTAAAATAAATCAAACCAATCAATTTTAACTATTCATTTCATCCTCGTCGTTGCGATTAGCGTAAAGAGCAGCTGTATAATCACGATAAATACAAGTAGTTCCTGACATTCAAAAAGTCGACTTTCTTGTCTGCTTCTTCGGTGTGCAACAACCATATTTGGGCACAATTTTCACCGCTCCCCATCAAAACTGGCTAAATAGATGTTCCACGAAGAAACATTCTTTTGTTCCAGCTCAAAGTACTCCTACATTCACTTCTCCTTACAAAATAACAGTTCGTAGACGTGAAACTTTCACTCCAGCTAAGTGCAAGGGCTAAATCAGTGCTCCTCAACCTTATTCGGTTCAGCGTTGAGTTCCAAGTAAGGCTAGTGGTGAACTGTAATCTGCCTTCGCTTTGCCAGGATGTATAAGGTTCGGAAAACGCCATAACGACGGATTTATGTCTTGTCTTTATAGGTGTTAGTCGTGACGTCAGATACATAAAGTCTTCTTTACCGCTCAAGGAACAGAAATAATTATTTCTAGTTATGTAAGTTGGCGCTTCATTGCAATCGCAACCATGATAGCTTGCAGTCTGTTCTCTTTCGTAGTTTCGAAAGGTTCGAGTATGATTTGTGACGTGGGATTACCTGCTGACTTAAACGTTTGTTCGGTTGAATTTTGAACATACGCTCCAAGCACGTAATGAGAATAAAATCAAGGGAAAGTAACCGAAAAGAAATCGTATAATACTACAGAATATTGCCAATAATGAATAGGATTGGACAGAACTTGTTCTTCGTGACGCAATGAAATGCACTGTGGATCCATCTGGTGTAAGAGTTGAAAAGTATAGCCTTGTCTAAGCAAACTCAATACTAATCACGTGTTACTCCTGTTATAACAGTTGAATGTTTTCCCGCGCAATGACAGGTTCGCTTCCTACTTTATATATTAGAAATAAACAAAGTAATTTTTCCCAAAACAAAGGACCCCCGGGATCCCTCTCCCCCTAAAATACGTCCTTGTATCCACCATATTCTTTCAGTACGCCCTTGGCTGTGATTGAAGGATCCATAACTTCACTTCCTGGAACAAATGCTGTTTCCATCACTTTGTGAACGTGAACTGACTTCAGAAACCAGCGCCCTGCATTCCAGTGCTTTTGTTTGACCAAGATTTCGTATGATATTTTCCACCAGCGTTCGGGGCGCTTTGCGATCTTGCGATCAGGACAATAACAGTGTCATGGCAAGCATTGGAAAATAACCTCACAAAAGAAACGTATGTGAGAAGTCTATAAAAGTTGGCATTCAAGGTCAGCGATTGAAACAATGCGACGCTTGCTTGAAACTCTTTAGTAAGCGAAGCTGGTAAGCGTATAGGGTAAAAATCCATCTTGATTTTTGTCATAATTTGTCGGTTTTGCTACCAGAAACTGAATGAGTTAGAGTTATTATAAAGTCAACGGATTTGGAATTATATTTCAGGACTCGAAACCAAATGTTTTACATTGTTCTAGTAATCGCAGTACTAATAAAATTAATAATAAATAGGTTAATATGATTAATAGAGCCCGGAAGTTCAGGCATTTATTTTCGTTAAAATAGGCAGGCATAAAGGCATTTATAATGTGGAAAATAGGCACTAAAAATGAAAAAAAAGGGCAAAATAAACCGAAAAAAAGGCACATTTAGAAGTTGCTTACTTTTATCTATAATTTCTGGCAAAATGTTAAAATCTAAATTGGAAAGAGCATTTCAATTTTCTCCGTCTTGATTGCATATAACTACAAGGTGCTTTTTAAGTTCTCAACATTCATTGATAGTCGTCTGTCAGAGAGAATGTTTTTAATAATAGAAAATGATCTTTCTACTTCGACAGAAGTTATTGGAGCATACATAAAACAAGCTAATGTAGCTGGACTCATTTCGGTAACAGCAATTTCACCTTTAAGAATATCACAAATTGTTTTCAATTGTTTCAAGTCCTCGTTTGCACTTTTCCGCAACAGCTGACCCCTTTTATCCTGGCACTTCCATCATCTGCTGCATAGATTCCTCGAAGATTTTCATGGATGTTATAATTGTAATTGTCTCTGGCAATGCACCATAATGTGCAAAAATAAACTTGAATAGCACAGGAGTTTTTTCACTTCACGAATTGAAGCCGCTTCATTTTCTGGAAGAGTATCGATCACCTCACTGATTTTTTGAAGGTTGTTAGCATAATATATAGCTGCTGATATCCAGGTTCCCCATCTGGTCAAGACTGGTTGCTGAGGTAAACTAAGCTCAATCGCAACTTCCTGAAATTTTCGGGTTCCAGAGGGAGATTTCAGAAATATCTTTGTGTTCGAAATCAACCTGTCCACTTCAGCAGTCAATCATGCACAAGGAAATGTTAACCGAAAGGCAATATCCTGACTCAGCATGAAATACTTTTTTCTCACACTTTTCTCCTTCAGCAATGTTGAAACATGTGTGAGTTCAATATTACTTAAATAAGGCGAAAATTATTCACATAATAAACGGAAGAAAAATAAATGCCAACAACGTTTTTTTGGGAGAAAAATAATTTATATACACATTTTTTTAAAAAAATTGTCAAATTTCATTGAAAAAGGCAAAAAAAGGCATTATAATTAAAAATAGGCAGTGGGGTCCCAAATAGGCAAAATAGGCAAAATGAAAAGGCTTCCAAAACATTCGAAACAACATAAGGAACGTATATCCGGAAAAAATTTATCAATATATGCAGTAGAAAAAAAGAGGCATTTTGCCAAACGTCCGGGCTCTAATGATTAATAAGTATATTAGTAATAACATTAAAATAAGTACATTAATAATAATGATCATTATTGTTGTTATTACATGAACAGGTCAAAATATGATACAAGAATAGAGATATAAGAAGAGCACATGTTCATTGTATAGCAAATGTAGACTGAAGATCAATAAAATTTGTTCAAAAGCAGCTGTCCTACGAAATAAATTAGTGGACATATTTAAATGCATGATTGAATACAACAAGGTTGTTAGGTCCGGCTGATTATTTTTATGCGTATTATTAGTAATAGTGGTACAAATTAACTTTCGCAGGCACAGTCACAACTTCATATTATACAACAGCAAGAAAATCATGTGATTTTTTATTAAAAAAATAACATTTAAATCACTTGAAAAAAAAATAATTTACAGAATAATGACACCATTAAGCCTTGTTTCCATGATTATGAACTTATGTACTTGATACAGAGTCTGAAGAAGACCTTGCTAGAAGGTTGAAAAGTTACGTTTAGTTTATGTTTTTAATAAAATAAATTACTGCCTTGGGCAGCATATTTATTTTTTCATTTACAGAATAATGTACATAAGAATTTTGTAGATATCAGAATCACTTTTGATGAAAGTACATTAATCTCGTAATCATTTAATGGTGTTTATTAAGCTCCTAGAAAGGAAGAGAAAAGCAACAAAATATATATTTATGTACTGATGGGGTGAAGTTCATTAAAAAATGTATAATATGTAAACTATAAACACACTTAGATTTCTCTTGATTTAAAATGCAATAATTTTTATAGGCAAAAATAGGAAACATTTTGTGCAGAATAATGTACAAAATACTAATCGTGTTTAACAGTAAATAGTGTAATTATCATTAAAGTGTAAATAAACATGGCAGATTATATACTGAAAACTATCATTAAAAAAATTGCAAAAATTCAGCTACAATGACTATAAATAATATTAGAAGTTTCAATTATATAGTATATCCAGAATGTTGTATTTTCACTAGAAGAAAAGCTACTGATATTATTATAGTTCCATTAATACACTCAACAAACATTTCCATAATAATTTCAGTATCAGAAACGGAAAAATGTATATTTACACATATTTTTTTGTTTGCTTTGATCAAGCTGTTCAAATATTTTATAGGACTGTTTACCAGAAAGAGCCTTTCTATAAAAAACATATATCTATATACAGGTGCTAAAGACATGCAAGCAATTTTAAGGCTGTTTTTTTTAAAAAAAAAAAAAGATTTAAATAATAAATATCATCAAAAATGATTTTTAAAATAAAAATCATGATTTTTATCCACCCTGTACAACAGTAAACAAATGTTTTGCTTATTTAATTTTCGACTTGGTCATTCGGGGAGGGGGTCCGGACCTCCCTCTAAATGCGTCCCTTGTAGTACTACTGTGTAAAAGCACTATTTTGATGAGCCCATTTTAATGTTTTAATCTTCAGAAACTTGTGCTGACTTTAGTTACGGTAAGGGGTTTGGTCCCTTATAATGTGACGGGTGCAAATAGCTCAAGTGCTGACGCTCCCAAACAAAAATTTCATTTCAATCAATCAATAAATTTTCCCCGAGTATCCATCAAGTGAATTATAGTACCACAATGTAGTACAATAGGCTTACAGTAGTTGTAGTTCATTTGGAAGGAAGATAATATTTGAAAACAAAATTTGCTTTTTGTGTATCTTTTTGAACTGCAGCACCTTGCTTCTTTCAAATTATTTGAAGGGGTAGAACTTGGATTTACCGATTTTGGAGGCTACTGTACCACCTCCCCCTCCAAATTTTGGGAGGTGTAAGATTGTATTCCTCTACCCTCTTCCCGCTCCTGTTTCCTTGCCTTCGGAAACATAAATCTTTGAAGGGTAACTGTAAAGAGTACGATGTGTGAGGCTCTTAATTTTAATCAGCGCCAAGTGGAACGTATGGTGGTCTGAAGAGATTAAAAAAAAAAGCTGTTTACTGACAGGATATTGCAACATTTTATGTTGTTTTGTCGCTCGCTACCCCACCTTTTGCGTAATCTTACGCATGGATAATAGTAGGCAAATTACAGGGCGCTATTTAACTTCACTCTTTCCCATGCTGAAGAATGGAATTGTTGGATCACAATCTGTCTCCTGCGTCGTTCACCTTTGTATCTGTTTTTATTGCTTTGACCTTACATTCTGTAAAATAAATGGTAAGTAGTGACCCTTTCCGTTGACACCCAAATGTCAACCACTCTTCCACGTAATACACCCTCTACTGCTTTTTGCATTTAGTGTAGAAACCCTAGACTGACAACATTGTGAGGTTCTCCTATGTACAATTTCAGTCATAAATTTTAAGTCATGTAAGATGCCATTTCGAATGTCTCGTTTTTCATGGTGTGCTCCTTTTCCAAGATTTTTTTACTCGCGGGGGGCCCCTTGGCAAGTGGATGCCCGGAGGGGTGGCAGGACAGTTTACTTTCCCTTGGTAGGTAAGGTTTAGCATAGTGCGGTGCCAAGAGTGGCAAAAAGTGTGTGTGTGTGTGGGGGGGGGGGGGTAACTAGCTCCACGCCCCACCTAATCGCCGCCACTGCAAAATAGATAAAGTGCACGTTTATAAAACTATGCATTGATTTCTGATAGCATTGTATTCAACGTCGTCGAGGGACCTAAGGCTCGATTTTTTTGTTTGAATGTTTATATTAGGTCTACTGCCCGAGGCCCAATCGGGGTGTACTCCTCTAGTAGCGCCAAAACCTTATTTTTGATTACATAAGCGTGTTTATTTGTTTTGTAAAGAGTTGGACTTGTGTAGACAAGAATTGAGTTACTGCTAGGTCCACCACGGCATTTGAAACCTTGACAGGAAGGCAGTGGCGCTAGTGTTGCTGGATTAAGTCATGGGGAATCCTGTAGTTCGCATGTTTTCCGAGGTTTGAAAAGTCTTGGGGCTAGTATAAATATATTGCAAAATCATGTAAGAGATTAGTTTTTTTGATATCATTATGTAAGTATGAAATAAATGCATGCCTACAATGAAGCATTATTTAACAGTAAGACTTAAAGTATTTAATAAATAAGGCTATGATCTTTCGTATTTAAAACTGTAAAAATGTAACATTATCAAGGTTTTAGTTGTGAGTGGACAGCTAGTGATGGGAGGGTAGAAAGTAAAAGGGGTGGGGGCCGCCAAGAATCCACCTCGCCCGGCGAAAATATTATCTTGGGCCGCCCCTATTGATTAAGCTACCATTGAGAATGCTCCAAGCCTCGATTCTGGAAGGGAACATAGTTCTCCTCCACTTTTCACTGTAGTTTTAGTCCTGAGTAGCCTATTTGAACGTACGAATGGACTTTGTATTCACTGAAACACAATCTAAAAATTAGGGATGGACGATATCTGAAATTTGATATCGCGATATCGTCAAGAAGATATTGTTGTTGATTGACTTGGTGTTTTAAGTGCACTTTATGCACAGTAAAGCTAATCGGGATTGGACCTACAGTTTGAAATGGAATCCGAACCACTTGTGCCTCCACCGGGTATCGAACCCGGGACCTCAAGAAGATATCGTCACAGACGATACGATACGATATTTTTTCCGTATCGTGATATTGGCGATATATCGTCTCCACGGTATACAATCGCCAAATATCGTGACAATATATCGTCTATTTGATGTCGCCTGCACGATATTTTTCAATATCGCGATGTATCGTCTGGATGATATATCGCCTCACACTACTAAAAATCCCCAAATATAAAACCGCCATCTACAACAAGTCCTTCATTGTTACAGGGATTAGGGAATAGAACAAACTGCCTGCACTATTGACTAACATTATTTGCCATCAAAGTTTTAAAGAAACAATTAAAGAACTTACTATTGTCCTAACAACTACATTAACGTACTTATCTTAACAACTGCACCTGCACTTACATATCATATAATACATACCTATCACCCCCTCCCCCACAATGCACTACTAATGACTTATTACATATCTTTATTCCACAGTATACATACTAATCAATTCAATGTTTTATTTTATCATTGCAAAACCTTTATATTATCTTTTATTGTATTATAATGATCCAGGCCCGTACCCAGGATTTTCTTGAGGGGGAGGGGGATCACGGCCGAAACAGTATATATATATATATATATATATATATATATATATATATATATATATATATATTATTGTCATGAAATATATGTCAATTATTAAATAATTAATATAATTAAACATGTATAAATAAATTAATTTGGTACATTTATAAACTAGCAAATTAATTCCTTTTAAAAACTGGTTCAAAATGTTGAGAAATTAGAAGATAGGTGAAATATTTTTAATAAGTGTTAGATTTTATTTAATTATTGCTTTCTATAAATAATGGTCAATAAAATTTCATACTTTTATTGTGGTATGTTTCTATAATGATGTATATCTGTTAATGGTCTCTCGAAAGGAAATGTTTCCTTATCAGAGTTGTAGCTAGAGATTTCAGCGCTCAGGACGAGAATAGATTTTTCGAATCCCCTGCACCGAATTTGCACCACCCCCCCCCCCCCTGCCTAGATGAGGCTCGCATACTTAGACAATGATGAAATTTTATGTCTAATCTTTGCCGTTAAATCCGACGAAAATAAAACTTAGCATTCAAGAAATGTGGCTTATAAAAGGACAGTCGGTTGTGCATCCTACCTCATCTTCATTCAAGCAGTGTGTGGTATTGTTCACATCTGCAAATTCGATTGCAAATTAAAGATGTGATATACGTAACTACGTGGAGGGGCTAAAAATAAAAGACTTTGAGAACACATTAGTTTCCTATTAAATTAACATGTAAGTGCTAGGTTTTATTTCCGACGAGAGGAGGTGAGAAATGAAGGAGTCTAATTTCTGTGTTTCAGGGGCCTAGGCTGACTATAATGACTACTATGACTATAACCCCCTTTGTAGATACGGCTCCGTTCCTTACTAGTTCATTTTGATATAATTATAAAATCTTATCTATGAGCGGGGGCGGCGATTGGGTTCCAAAAATAGGTGCACAAGGTGCCAAAACTCGGGGAGATGGGTAAGGACAGTTTATCAGTTCAGTCTATCTTGATAGATAAAGTTTAGCACAGTGCGGGAGCAACATTGGCAAAAGATGAGGGGAGGGACTGCATCCCTCGCCCCCCTAATAGCCGCCACTGTATATGACTATAGAAGTGCGCTTTTAACCGCATGCTGTTACCAGATCTAAAGAAAGAGAGAGAGAGAGAGAGAGAGAGAGAGAGAGAGAGAGAGAGAGAGAGAGAGATGTGTTTCTGATATTTTTTTAGTAAAGTATGTATGAAGTCAAAACTAATTTGCTAGAGGCACATATTTTTGGTAAATAAAAAAATAAAAAATTTAAAATTTCGGTACAAAAACAGAGTCGTTTTCGGGTTCAAAAGCTGTAAATAAAATGAAATATCGGTGTTATAGCGGTGAATAATCACATCAAAAGTGGTATATAAAATGACATTTTGGTTTTAAAATTGTGAATATAATCCTAAATTTGATTTTAAAAGTGCACTTATTACACAAAATAAACTTATCCCTTCTAATAGCACATTTATGAAGTTACAGAGTATTAAGTTTATTCCTGTGTAAAGGGGTCCATTTTTGCTTGTCAAATTTTTACAGCAGAATAAATCCATTTTCTGTGAATTGCATAACTCGCAAGATACTTCAGACTTCAGAAAGTGTCTCGTCGGTATATAAACGGTAAATTTCGTGTTTAAGAGTATATTTCGCATTTTACAGTTCATTTCGCATTATTTCGTGACAAAACAGGGTAGGAAAATGCACCTCACATCTTTCAGAAACATGAAAAATTAACATTACAGCATGTTATTTCATATTTTGTGTTTTCGTCAAATACGAAATTTGCATGCCGCTACTAATTGCTTATTTTTATTGTTATAACACAAACTCTTCCCCTCGGAAAATATTGATGGGGAGGGGGTGAATTTTAATAGAACAGGATCGTTGGTGGGAAGGTGTGAGATCCCCCCCTCCACCATAGGAATTCGTACCCTGGATGTGACCACCAACGCTAAGGTAGTATTGCAGATGGATGCACAATTGTAGTGTTACAATATTATGGACCAAAGTAACGGGAAAAAATAAACCCATTGATAGTCCCCCCCCCCCTTCTCCCCGACCCGACAATCAACAATACAGTCGCTTACAGGGTAAGGCTGTCATCTGGCGTACAGCTCGGTGCTTGTTGCTTACATTCCATTCTGAAAAGTATTTGAATAATACAATATTCACAAATTAACAATGTTTTCAATTTTCTTATACCGCCACCATTGAACAGCCATGATTTGATTTGATTTGTAATAAAGATAACCTATGATTACAAAGTAATATATTTATAAGTTAAATGACTTGTATTAGGAATGATTCTTACAATGAAGAATATGTCTTAATGTGAATTAACCAAAAAAAAAGGACATTTTCTCATCAAGTCTGCATTTCGAAGAAAATCAGGACAGGGATTAAAACTAGTGAACTGTCCCGACCAAATTGGGAAGTTTTTGATAACTTTGCATAAATGGTTATAAAACTAAAATTGCTAAATATACTACAGTGCAGACTTCTGGAGTCTACCTCTCTCCAGAAACAACCCATTCATTTATGCAAGAAGAAAATTGAAATTCTTGCAAAATGTGAAAAACCGTCCGTGTTTTTTTATTGTAGTTTTTTCAAGGTTCGCATTAATCTATTTCATGGCTCGAGAGGAGGGACATGGCCCCTTGCCCCCCTCCCCTTGGGTACAGGCCTGTAATGATCATTATTTTCTTTTCTTTGTTGTTATTGATTTATTGTATCTCTGACAAGGGTTGATTGTCAGAACGGCCCATGAGGCAGAAACACCATTCTATTATAGGTATTCTAGTTGCTCATGTTTTCGCTGCAAAATTTCAAGGCAGTACAACGCCTCAGTTTGCATGGCCTCCTGTTTAGAATTCAGGAAGGAAGTAGTGTTATCTTTTGTCACAAGGGACGTCCGGCTGCAAACAATTAGCCTATTTAAGATATCCACCATTCACCATCGAGTTAAAAATAACAACCGGGGAGCTATTTTTATTGAGCAAAATGGTGGTTCCAGGATGCCGTCACCTAACCCAGTTTCTACTAGGATTATTTACATAAGCGGCAAGTTTCTCGTCTGTGGTAAATATTTATATAGAGTTATTGTTAGATTTTTAACATTGAAGTATTTTTGGAAGTGGCTTCCTTAGTGTTGATTGTGGTGTGAAGTAAAATCTCAGGAAGTGTGAACGTGTTGATACTAGTTTTTCACAAGTTAATTTTTATTGGTCGCAATTTTTTACTAGTCAGACAAGAACGATCTGGACTTACTTAAAGCCAATGGTGTAGTCCCAACATTTTCATAGGGTATACGCTAACTTTCGTCAAACGTTAAATGCATACCTCGTTTCCATTAACTTTGGGTTATGTTTGTATTAAATGTATGGATTAAGGGGAAGAGTGACAATTTCCCCGACATCCTTCTCTCTGAGGCAGCTGGGAAGCACTGTTGCCAACTTAGCTATTTTGGAGCCAGATCTGACTGTGGCACCCGCCCTCTGCTCCATTATGATGCCATCACTGGCTCCGGCCCACATAGACCAACTTTTGCCATTTTGCACGTGACGTGATATTGTTATGTCGGCTGCCTCGTCCCACCCCTCTTACCCCCCCCCCCAACTGCTTTTATGTAGCGCCGTGGCTGGGGTGAATATGACAATATTGTTATCCGGGAATCCATTATTTTCGATTTCATACGACCGTCAATAGATTATTGAGATGGGTGGTGTTGCCGGATCTAAGAGTAAATTATCATCACTTTAACGCTAACGGTTATACGTTAACGGTTATAGCAGCGCCCCTTGACAACTAAAATTACCCTAGGAGGCACTTTATCCAGCCTTCCTAAATCTAGCTCCTTGAAAGTTAACTCTAGCTCCATTTAAGGTGAAATTTATCTCTTTTATGAGCATCAGGTTTGGCAACACTGCCAGGATGGCCGTATGAAGCAAGAAGAAATGCATTACGCTTATGGGAACATTATCTTCCCCGTTCTCTCGGGAATATCAAACATTCAATGGCGTAGAGAAGTACACGAACGGAAAAGGGACATGTTGAACTATATCTTAGTCGTAGGAAGAGTCGAAACTCCCATTTGATTAGCCGTAACTTGAAGTTCATTCCCCACAAGGCATGCATGGGATTCTGCAAATGCCCGTATTCATCATATTTTTCAAACATCGTGTCCAGCTTAATAATCGCCTTAGCAAACAGCTTCCACTTTCAACATGGAGAGAAATTCATACTCTATTGCACAGTCAAAAGTTTTTTATTTTTTGTGGTAGTGCCCATTCCGTATGGAAGCAATCTACTTCAGATAAGTCGTGTTTGGCAGCTAAAATATCAGCGCATGCAACCGTATACAATTCAGAACGCCGGACCGAAGAAGGGGGCTTGGGTGTGCAGGGGTGCCCAGAACAACCGAACGCTTCCGAACAGGTAGACCTGGGTCATAACAGGCCCTTTTTTAGCCCCTATCCCCGTGTTTACAGCCACGGCAGGGTTTCTCTGGAGCTATCAAGATTATTCCGCGTGTCCAGTGGCGTGCACAAGAAGGGGTTGGTGAGGGTCATAATCCCTGCATAGGCTCAATATTCTTAAAAAAGAAAAAAAAAGATCGTGACAGGCAGGAAAAGATGGCAAAATGAGGAATGACTACTAAAAAATTCATGTAACCCCCCCCTTTCGAAAATCCTGGACGCACCACTGCGAATGTCTGCTATTTCCACTTGTTAAGGGAAAAAGGACATATTGAACGATAAGAAATCTGCTTCTTTTTATCAAAACAACAAGTGAAGGCGGACCATAAAGGTTCTTACCTTTAAACGCGACAACTGAGGTGTTTCCACTTCAGTTTCAATCATATTTAATAATTCTCATTGTATGGGATAGAATTATGTCTTTTGTAGTCGTAAGGTCTGTGGTATGAGCTTTTTCATTGAATTGGCAATGACCTTGGCGTTGACTCTTGACCCCCCCCCCCTTCCGTTAAAAGATCGACCCTGACGTTTGGCAAATCTTGCAATGACTACGTAAAAGTGTCACGCTTTGCCACTGGAGATCAAGCACACAAACTGTATTTTTGAATGGCAATGAATGATAAATACATTCCGAAGATACATGTGTAACTTTCATGTACAACATATGTTTTGCAAATATGCAAATGGAGCGACGTAAAATAAGAAAATACATATGCAACAAGCTAACACTAAATTGTGTACGTATTCAAAGCTTATTCATTACAAATATACAACACATATTATTTAAATACATTACATTATAGAAAGCAAGTAGATTGCGAACGAAGCGATCAAGAAAATATTTAGATCCAATTTTTGCAATTTAAAACAATATTGATTTAATAGGGCGCAAATAATTTACTGAACGCCATGGCATTCTCTCTTTTACAACTTTTTTTAGATCATTCGGCGCCCAATGGCCGACTCCCGCCGCCCCTAGCTACAGCTCTGAACTTGACGAAAACGAGAAAAGCAGATAATGCGAGCAAACAAGGGAGAAAATTTTACAAAACTTATTTTTATTTGTATAAAATTTGAAATCGAAGGGGGTAACTGCTTTTCTGTGCCCCCCCCCCTGCAGGTGCCCTTGGCCGCCAATGTTTCGCCCCCTTTCCTCCCTAGAATTGACTTCGTCAAATGTTGTAGGGGGACAATCACCCCCTTCTCCCCTGTGGTTGCGTCACTGTATAGTACAGACATATTTAAGCAATATATGTTTACTTTAGGTACTTTAGGCTCACTGCCATTGTTAGTCAACCTTATTCTGCATAGTTTGTCTGCTCGACTAACCTTGTATTAATGCGAATACCACGCCCTCCCCCCTCCATCCAAACCGATTCTAAAGGCATAAGAGGTGGTGTTTCATTTCAACCCTATCGCCGTAATCACCCACAGTTAGGTAGAAAAACTATAGACAATAACCAAAACTAAAAATCCATAACAAGTCAATCAAACTATACGATTCCCCCTCATTTTTGTGTGAAGATATATAGAATTTGTACCCCCGAAAGATTCCCATAACGAAGGCGCGTCATGAAACCCCAGAATTTCAATGGAAAAAACAAAAATCTGGAGTTTGTCCCCTCTTCTCCCGCTATTTTGGGGAGAAGGCGCCAACTTTAGTATTCCTTTCAAAGAATGGACATTTCTCAAGAGAATGTAACATGTTTCATGTTCTTGGGTGCCATACAAGTTCAATAATAAGCCAAAATGTGATTTTTTTAAATTTTTTTTTACGAAAAGTAGGTAATTTGCATTTTTGGAGGAACATTCTTATAACCCGGGCACTATGGGAGCAGTCTATTTCGGATATATTTTTTTTTTTGCAGCTAAAACATCAGCGCATGCAATCGTGTACAATTCAGAACGCCGGACCGAGCAAGGGTGGCTTGGGGGGCACGACCCCCGAATTGCAATGAAAAACAAAACATAAAAATCTGGAGTTTGCCACCTCATCTCCCCGAATTTTTGGGAGAAGGCGCGAACTTTAGTATTCTTTTCAAAGAATGGATATTTCTCAACGGAATGAAAGATGTTTCATGTTTTTAGGTGCCATACAAGTAGAATAATAGGCCAAAATGTGAAACTCAGTTTTTTACGAAAAAAAGGTAATTTGCATATTGCTCAGAAAATTGTTATAACTCGGGCACTATGGGAGCAATGTACTTCGGATAAGTTTTGTTTTGCAGCTAAAACATCAGTACATGCAACCTTGTACAATTCAGAACGCCGGACCGAGCAAGGGGGGCTTGTGGGGCACGACCCCCGAATTTCAATGGAAAAAACATAAAAATATGGAGTTTGCCTACTCTTCTCCCGCTATTTTGGGGAGAAGTCCCAAACCTTAGTATTCTTTTCAAAGAATGGATGTTTCCAAAGAGAATGAAACATGTTTCATGTTTCTGGGTGCCACACAAGTTGAATAATGAGCCAAAATGTGAAACTCTTGTTCTCTCACTTTTTCGTTCTCTCGATGTTCAAAACTGAAATACAAAATACTTCAATTGTCGCTTTGGACGATTATATAGTCCGGTGACAATTGTTGTTGAAAATAGAAACAAGATCATTCGCATGGGACTTATTCGATACTTCTAAACGTCACATAAATCGAACATCTGAATTTATTTTGATGATAAAAGGCAGGTTTCAATAAGCTCACTGAAAATATGGCCAAATTACATAAATAAATGTGAACGAAGCTACCTTGGTAACAGATGTGATCCGCTCCTGACCCATGAGTAGAGCTCGGATTTGCATGTAATTGCATATTCTTTTCCTTTCTAGATACCTTGAACACGAAAATGTCAACGAATTATGTAACTGACATCATTTTCTATAAGTTTTATGCTACATATTTTTACATATTTGCCAGGATATTACATATTTTACATATTTGCTAATTTACTTACATATTGCGGCACTTTTTTCCTACCTTGATTCTTTTTCCTATAGTTTCGATCTCTGAAACATGATGAAGAAAATTTGTAGCTCATGTGATGTCATATTTTCTAATCAATGAGATGCTTAGTGCTTACGGTCCCCTGAAATTGACTGCCAAGTCGAAAGACGGGCTGAAGTAAGGGAACTGTTATTTATCGAAAGATGCTGGAGTTTCTCTCCCCTCCCCTTTTCTGGTTACATATTTTCGTTTCGCTTTTAGGTTTAGGCAAAGCACCTAGAAACTTGGCATCGGTGGACAAGAAAGCTACTTTCCTGTACGTAGCGAGTTACACAATTTTGTTTCTTTGTATTTAAAATTCAAAAGTAGCTATGGATTTTAATTTGATTGTTCTTTCTGTAGACGCTTTATTTTTACAATTTGTTTCGAAAGTTACGAAGAACTCTCGTACATATTTACATATTCTACAATAATTTCCGATGTGAAAAGTAATTAATAGTTGACAAAATTGGCTTCTTAAATATGTGCACGTTGCTGTCCTTTTTTGAGTTTATAAATTTGATACAAATTTTAATTTGAACAACTAATGTCTTTAAAATTACGTTGAATATGTTCAAATAAAATAAATATCTAGCAGAATTCTTGAAATTGCTTGGATACTCGATTATTAGTAATATTACATATTCTATGATACTACATATTTAGCTACATATCCTTTTGATAATACATATTTAGGTACAGATTTTATCAATGATTGTTACATTTTTAGGTACATATTTTATCAATTATTGTTACATATTTATGTACATATTTTGTACTTTGATATTACATAAAATCTGGGTTCTACTCGTGAGTAAGTTTAACCAGAGGACATACGGCGTTTTTAATTCAACCCATTCCTCGATGGCACATTGGTAGCGTTTTCGACTTATAATGAAGAGGTCCCGGGTTCGGTACCA
Organism: Lepisma saccharinum; assembly: GCF_977018435.1. NCBI lineage: Eukaryota > Metazoa > Arthropoda > Insecta > Zygentoma > Lepismatidae > Lepisma > Lepisma saccharinum. The sequence continues at coordinate 52,338,278 of NC_139248.1, forward strand.
GTTGAAGGCACATAGTGGTTCGGATCCCACTTTAAACTGTATTCCCAATTCCTGTGCATAAAGTGGTCTTAAAACTGAAAAGAAAACTTTAAAAAACTCGTTTTTACGTACGTACATCACATTCTGAAAAACAGACTGAGTAAAAATTAAAACGAACAATTGGCCTACCATTTTCTTTGCCGTTAGGTGTACTGGAACAATTTAATAATCTTTAGACCTGCCGTAAACAAAACTGAGGACCACTCATCACCTGCAAGTAAATGCATATATTATGACTAGACTTCGGAACTTAGGTTTTTAACCTACTTTTTCCTTTGCAGGTATGTAAGAAATAATAAGTTATGTCAGCGTTTCGTTAAAAAACGCAACAACGGATGAAGTTTTATGGTGCCTAAAAAAACTATTTTGCTTGTTTGAACCTATTTTAGGTTTATGCGCCTAAATCAAGCCTTTTTTTAGGTTTTTATATATTTTTAAAGGTTTTACAGGATTTTTATGCCACACGGAGTCATTTGCTTTGTTTTGTCACGAAAAAATTCAAGGACGAACGTGTTTGAAACAAACTCTCTGTCGATTTCCCTTCTTCGAAGTCCTTGGTGATTTTTCAAAGCTCTAAACAAAGCAAAATGTCTGGTGCCACTGTTATCTGTACAATCCAAAGTGGTCTGATCTGTGAGGTCTTGCTCACTTTCGCGTCACTTCGGTGCTTTGTGGGATTCACGCCTTGCAAACTAATGTTTCAGCATTGAAGTTTGCACCACTGACTATGTTTTTGTTGAAAGATTTTTTTCAGCAAGATGATCCTCACAGACCAAATTGCGGAGTTTGACTATGGATAACATGAAAAGAGATTTTTGCCTAACTATACGTCGAAGAGTGGATTTTAATAGCAAATTTCCAATGGTAAGTTCTGCCATCGCCGTAGGGTTAGGCAACACACATAACGTTATGCAAGATAGTGCGTATTTCAGGATATAGGTGTCCCATTATCATTGCCGGTGACTATACCTAATCAGCATTTTTCAGGAATTTTGAAGTATTTTAAGTTTTTTTGAACCTACTTCAAGATTTTTCTACCCTTACTTATCATTTTTAGGACCTATTTTAGAATTTTTCGAACGTATTTTAGAGTTTTTAGAGCCTAATTTAGGAACCTAAAAGGACACTCATTATGATCTAAAAATCCGAGGTCTACTTATGACATGGGTTCCCAGACTTTTTCGTTTGACGGCGCTCTTAGTGTTTCAAGATCTTTCCGTGGCGCCCAAGTCAGAATGTAGGCCTATCTAACACTTGCAACACTCAGTTAGTGTGGGTAGGTTGCTTGCCTTAAGTTAAAACATAAACACATTCCAAATTCAGGAACATTTTATGTGTAAAATTTACTAAATGAGCACATATTTTGATTGATGCTATGGTCCGATTCTGAAACCCTGAGCAGACTAACAAGTACGAGTAAGTATCATTTCAGTGAAAATATTGGAACATTTCTTGGCGCCCCTGTATGCCAGCCACGGCGCCCTAGGGCACCGGGGCACACTTTGGAAACCACTGTCTTATTAATTAAAATTCTGGGCTATTCTCGTGAACCTCATATTTACTTTAGTTCCCTCTCCTTATAGATCCCGAGAACTCATCAAAGCGGCCATATTGGACAATGACTTCATGAAGAACTTGGAAATGACGCAGATCCGCGAAATCGTGGACTGCATGTATCCTGTAGAGTATGCAGCTGGGAGCCTCATCATCAAAGAAGGGGATGTTGGCAGCATCGTGTACGTCATGGAAGGTAAGTGCTTGCCCTTTCTGTACGTCGTAGCGTATTGTGAATTACTTGCAGTGAGGATCGCGTCACGTTGAGGCTCTGTCCGAAAGGTCCAGAATGCAAGCTTGAAGTACGGTCTTGTCGGAAGTGACGTCACCTAGTGCAGTTCGAAAGTGACGTCACGCAGGACTCAGCAATGGGCCCGTTCCGAAAGTCGCACGAGTTTAACGCGTTAAACGAGTTATGGCAACTGGCTGTCCCATAAGTGCTTCCGTGCGTTTCGTGAGTTTCATTATGCTGTCCCAAAAGTCGCATTCCGTGCGTTTCGTGCAAGAACGAGATTCACCAAACGCAAGGGCCAGGAAGCTGGTTTGTTCGGTGAGAATCGTCTGCTGCTTGGAGACAAAGCGCGTGCTGATGGATTCAAACTGCACTATTTCGAAAAATGTATTATAATTTTAACAGATAGTCATATGAAGCAACATGCACAAGATAAGCATGCTTTAACCGTTCTTAGAATGTGATGAAAATGAGTAAGAGTGTCCACACTAAAGTTAATTTTTGCCGTAAGGACATTCCTTCCGCTGGACGCCATGTGGAAACGTTCTCTAAAGAAAACGCTGCGCCTGCGCTTTCGTCTAGTGTGTCCCATAAGTCTGTAAAATAACTGGTTTCACCAGATTCACCAGCCCAGTTATTTTCGTTGAATGCGTTCGTTTCGTTAAGACTTTCGGAACGTACCCATTGTAGTATTCTTTACTAGACTTCTGCACTCGTTGTTCACTTGTTTCAAATCGTGGAAAGTTGAAAGTCAGCCAGATGTTGGTTGTAGTTATTCTAATATGTGTGGGGCCTCACCGATGGCGCACTGGTAGCGTCGCTGCCTTCTAATCAAACGGTCCCGGGTTCAATACACGGTGAAGGCACATAGTGGCTTGGATCCCACTTTAAACTGTAAGACCAGTCCCAATTAACCTTACTAGGCATAAAGTGGACTTAAAACACCAAGTTAATAAATCAATCAATTCTAATGTGTGGAAATGTAAGTATAGGAATTTTTTGTAGTCCTACGTGCTTTCTGTGATGAAAAACAATGTGTTCGTAGTTTTGTCTACTGATCGTATTTGGTGATGCAGTCGAAGTGGAATTCGAAAGAATTCTAGTCCGAGACTGAACTGCGGGACCGTTCTCGAGGGTTTTCGCTTCAAATATGGTCTTGCACCTTTCGGACACGGCCTAAGTTGAAATGTGGTGGTCTCATGTCTCATTGTGCCGTCGTATCGATATTCGAACGGGGATGGAAACCAGGCCCTTCGTGTCTTGGCGAAATGAGCCGAGACGTGGCGATTGCCAATGGAGCTCTTCATTGTCAAACTTTTCCGGTGGCGGCATCCTCATTTGTTTGCCATAAATTGGAGCGCTATAGAATGGCTATTTTCACCAAATATAAGAGTTTCTCGTTTACATCGTCAATAAAAATGTGTTTAGAAAACCTTTAACATTAAACAGTCAGTCATAAGTTTCCGAAAATTACATTCTCCTGAACCTAAGAATTAACATATTAAAGAGCAACGGCAATATCGTATGTTTATGCACAAAAAACGTTAAACTTGACGTCGCTTGGATCGATAATATAGAAATTTAGATTCTACACTACGCTTTAGGTTTTTTTTCTGGTTGAGAGTATGTGTAAATTCAACGACGGGGGTAGAATTCGAATAAACTCCAAAAATTATCCAGAAAAATTTATTAAGTATATATGCGCATGATATTTATTATTATACACTATGCCCTATAACAGTGGCGGCTGGCAGCTAGTATGATGGGTAGTGCCAACGTGATCAAGAAATCGAAAAATTTTCGCTAGCATATGTCATAGAAATCTAATGAAAGAGGTAATTTTAATGGAACTTTGTTTACTAAAATTGCAGACAAAAATTCAGAGTTCCTAAGATTGTTTTTTTTTACTTCCCATTTGTACTACTTTTGGCTAATTGCGAAGATAAGGATGAGTGAACACTCACAAAGAAAACCGATGCCCAGGCCGAGATTCGAACCCGCAATCCCTGGTGTCGTAGCATGCTGTGCGGTGGTCGGCCAGAGTTTCTAGGAAATAAATACGACTATTAAAATTTCGACGCCTGTCACCTTTACCATTTTTTTATATTTTTAAATAGAATTTATTTTTAAATCTGGCGTGGGACAGCCAAGTTGTTTAACGTTTAATTTAATATTGTAAATCTAATATACACCTTGGAAAACGGTGTATGTAATAATGCTCTAATTTGACTCATCTTTACTAACTACCCTTCATTTCACACACCATCAAACACTATCACTTCACTAAAAATAAAAACACTGAACAATTAGAGACACCGAGTCGATCACGGTATTCTCGCCTTGCTTTGTTTAAAATTTTACAACCCCAGCACGGCAGACGGTACATCAACGATCGGTGTTACTAACAACTGAAATATGATTATCTGTTTAATGAACTGTAGATCTACAATTTTTAGAATTCAATGCAAGAAATTGAATTATATCTCAAAGTGAAATTCTTATACTGATAGATTTTCCGTGTGATTTTTTACAATTATTAAAGTAAAAAATCCCCTGGTGATGCGAATTCCCTTTGATATTTAGGCAATTCTTTTGTACAGAAAATGTCTTGAATGTTGTCAACGTCAGTTGCAACACATGAGTGTCTGTGTGCATGAGAGCAAGGGATATATCTTTTCCTAAGGAAGATATCGATAACAAAAAAGTCTGGATGGCTCTTTAGACGCATCTATCTAAATGGTTATATAAATTTGGGGAAGATATTACGTTCGTTCTTGCCAGGTATGCAGGAAAATATCTTTCTCGCGAATTACTTCTCCAACGAGTATTACAAATCGGTCAGGATTAGTCACTTCTCTGTGAAGTTTGCAACTATGTCAACACAATGCGAAAGCTCTCGCGTCGTGCCAGCCGAAAAGGGGCATGGCTGGTTGTCTTATGGCTACTGGGCTACCACCTCCTCGCTCGTTAACTGCGGAGACTTTTTCATGCCTCCGCGCATGCCTCTGCGCACAGGCCAGACTATGCTGGCCCAGAGCAAGTGAGAGAAGAGCTGGGGATGCGGCGCAGGAATTGAGGCGGCCGTAAGATTCGAATCTCCTCGTTTGTAAATGTATTAATTTAACTATATTTTGGCAAAGCAAGTGCTTTTTCTTTTTCTGAGGGTAGAGCCATGGCACGGCGGATCTCCCCTTAGAGCCGCCGCTGCCCTATACTATATCTTATTTTCCTTGTATTAAGCATTTTACCTTTGTGTTTTCGTCTTTTATTTTTTGATTACAACACTTTCAAAATTATAGTTCCTGCAAATAAGAACGCCCTAGAGGTTGCGACACATGAAACAGAAGATAATTTTTTTTTGTAATAACTTTTCTTCTCGATATTTTTGTATCAATTAAACAGATGACCATAACAGTTGGGCTGAAAATTTCATAGGCTGACTCATAGATGGCGTTACTAGAATTAAATCCATGTGATTTTTACTTAGTACTAACCTTCAAAGGATACATGTATAAATTTCACAGCTGCAGGATAATTAGTTCGTGAGATATAGCATTGTGAGTGAAGCAGCTTTTGTTATTGTGAAAAAATGGATAAAAAAGAATTTCGTGTGTTAATAAAGCATTGCTTTTTGGCGAAAAAAAATACTGTTGAAGCCAAGGCTTGGCTTGATAAACATTATTCGGACTCTGCACCAGGAAAATCAACCGTTGAGAAGTGGTTTGCTAAATTTAAACGAGGCGAAATGAGCATCGAAGACGATGCACGCAGTGGACGCCCCAAAGAGGCTGTTACCGACGAAAACATCAAAAAAGTCCACAAAATAATTTTAAATGATCGTAAAGTGAAGTTGATCGAGATAGCTGAGACTTTAAAAATATCAAAGGAACGTGTTGGACATATTGTGCATGAATATTTGAACATGCGAAAGCTGTGTGCAAAATGGGTGCCGCACGTGCTCACAATCGATCAAAAGCAACAACGTTTTGATGATTCGGAGCAATGTTTAGCGATATTCAACCGTAATAAACACGAATTTTTCCGTCGATATATTACAATGGATGAAACATGGCTCCATAACTACACTCCAGAGTCCAATCGACAGTCAGCCGAGTGGACTGCACGTGATGAACCGAATCCAAAGCGTGGAAAGACGCAACAGTCGGCTGGCAAGGTTATGGCATCAGTATTCTGGGATGCGCATGGTATTATATTCATCGATTACCTCAAAAAGGGCCAGACTATCAACAGCGATTATTACATAGCGTTGTTGGAGCGTTTAAAGGATGAAATCACGAAAAAACGGCCCCATTTGAAGAAGAAAAAAGTGCTGTTTCATCAAGACAATGCACCGTCTCACAAATCAATGAAAACGATGGCAAAATTATATGAATTAGACTACGAATTGCTTCCCCATCCACCATATTCTCCAGATCTGGCCCCCAGTGACTTTTTCCTGTTTGCAGACCTTAAAAGAATGCTCGCTGGAAAGAAATTTAGCACTGATGAAGAGGTAATCGCCGAAACTGAGGGCTATTTTGAGGCTAAAGAGAAATCGTACTATAAAAATGGCATCGAAAAATTGTATGACCGCTATAATCGTTGTATCGCCCTCAAAGGCAACTATATTGAATAATAAAATCGAGTTTTGTCAAAAAAATATTTTTTACTATGTTAGCCTACGAACTTTTCAGCCCAACTGTTATTTACTAACCATGTCGAAAAGTGTGATTGCGTAAAAAAGCAAAAAAGGTCGGTTATTAATAACAACTGTAGAAGTAATAGTACAATCGCGCAGAATAATTATGTATAATTCTTTAACGGACTCACAACCATAAAACACTCAAAATGTGAAAATTGCAAGTGGTGTAAACATGTAAAAGTAAAGGTAAAGTGTTCCCCTGTGCATAGCACCACGCCATGAAGGCGTATAGGGGGTGTGGGGGTAACGCCCCACACTTTCTTGATCCGGTCGTGAGTAGGGGTGATGTGATCAGCATCACGCCCCTGACCGCCTTTACCCCCCAGGGTTTCCCCCAGGTACCCATGTTATTCGACGCTGGGTGGACGCCATGTACTGTGCAAATTTTATCGTTTCTTAGTTCCGATATCTTTTCTGTTGTTGACTGTTATCTTTTTTAAAATCCTAGTTTTACAGCATTGATCATTCATCTATCATGTTTGCGATCTAATATACAAGGGTTGGATAAAAAGTAATGGCAACACTGCTGTCCCGTGAAAGGGGTGAGTCACAGCGCCACAAGCGTTTCGTGGCTGATAAAGGAATGTCAGACGAGGAAGTATAGTGAGTGGGAGCGATTGTATGTTTTTCAGTCAAAAACAGCAGTGCTCTGAAGCAGAGGACGAGAGTGCAAGCGCCCTAACAATATGTTTAGGCAAGAAGAACAACGTCTCTCAGGCAGACGGTCAACGCTGCCTACTTCTGCACCTTCTTGCAACACCACCTTCGTCTCGCATTAAGAAGGAAGCGACGGCACGATGTCCCATCATCCTGCTTGACAATGCAAGGTGTCACACTGCGAACAATGTGACGGTGCTCCTGCATAACTGGTAGTGGGAGGTACTGGAACATCCGCCGTATTCACCGGTATGAGACCGTGTGATTACGACCGTTTTGTCAAAATGAAGGAACCACTGGGCGGGAAGCACTACGACACGCGCGAAGCCATCATACGTGCTATGGGGCGGTCACTGCGGGACATCGACAGTGATGGACGCGCTGACGGTGTACGACGCCTTCCATACGTGTGACAGAAGGTCGTAGAGATGAGGGGCGATTACTTTGAAGGAATGTAACACGTGCTCCTCTGCCAATACAGTCAAGTACCAATTATACCAGTGTTGCCATTACTTTTTATCCAACCCTTGTAATAGCAACACGATCAGCAACAAATTCCCCATGGGAGACCAATTGCCCATCAAAAGCGTGGAGATACAACAGGGGTGCTGCCACCTACAATACCTTTCATTGACCAGGCCCAGCCGGGAATTTCCCCAGAAACGGAAAATTTAAGAGACATAATCTAAGGGAAAAGAGAGAAACATCTAAAAATATGTAAGAAACAGGGAAATCATGTGTCATGCATTAATGCATGTCGTTTTCATAATTCTTGCCATCGCTACGGTAAACTGAATGGTCAGATAGAAGGAAATGAGCAAAGAAAACAACCTCTCAAGAGGTTTCGGGTTCCAACCCCTTTCGAGGATCCAAAATTCAAATGTAGATCCAGTTCCGAACAGCCTGTGAAACTATAATAATATATTCGATCCTGTTAAACTTTGTGATTTTATGTGAGTTTTCGAAAGTATTAGTATTATTTCCGAAATCCTGGCCGTTGGGAGGGACCATCATCCCTATCGCCCTCAGCGGAGCCGCGCCTGTAAGTTCTACATTTCTGTCTTCCTGTAATTCTTTGTTTATCTTTCTGTTTCTCAGTTTCCATTCCTTTCTCTCGATTTGTCTTCCATTCTTTTCTCTCTCTCTCTTTCTCGCCTCTTCTATTTCTTTCACCCTTTCTTCCTCTTTTTCTCTTTATTTTTGTTCTGTATTTCTTTTTTCCTCTTATTTATTCTCACTTCCTCTCTCTTTCTTCTATTTTTCTGTCTTCCCGGTTTTCCATCTCTATCTTTCGATTTGTGTATCGTTTTTTCTCTTTCTCTCTTTTACCCTTTCCGCATCTTTTTTCTGTATCTTCGTTCTATATTTTTCCCTCAGTTTCTATCACGTCCTCACTATTTCTCTCTTTCTTTTCATGTTTCCTTCTCCCTCCTTTTTCTCTTTCTATTACTTTCTCACGCTTTCTACTGTTTTCCATCTCTTTCGATCACTTTTGTCTCAGAGTGCGAAATTATTTACGACTCTTGGGCAGGTGAGGAAGATCTTAATTTACACATACACACACACTCCCGGCCTGGGCATGGATATTTGTGAGTGTCCATTCATCAATTTCATCATATTATCACTCATCCCCATCTTCGCAAATTAGCCAGAAGTGGCACAAAAAGCGAAGTAAAATAAAGCAAATCAATCAATCAACACACACACACACACACACACACACACACACATATTATATGACACACAGATTTATTATGTTGTTGCACATTAAAGCAAATTACTATATATTTAAATATATATTATTAGACACATGTAAATAAATTCATTCGTTACTTTTATGCATATATCAGATATTTATAAATTGGCTAATTAATTCCTTTACCAAAAGGTTCAAAATGTCAATAAATTGCAATATGGTTTCATTATGTTTTTTTTTTACTGTTTGCTTTTCATTCACATAAATCAATTAGATTTCGTACTTATATTTGCCTTGCATTGTTATTTTATTTTTAATGTGTGTATATTATCAATGGTCTAGATCTGTTAAGGCCTCTTCACACAGAGAGAGGAAGGGGGGAGGTTAAGAGCATGCAACACTCACACACAAATACAGAGACAGACTTAGTTCTTTGTGCTTTTGATAATTTCGTAATAAAGTATATTTGAAGTTAAAATCTTATTGCTTATCTACATTCTTATAACAAAAGCTCTACCTTCCCGGAAATTTCTGACGGTTTTTTTTAAGGAGAAGATTGTTGGTGGAGCGCCCCCCCCCCCACCCAAGATTTTTGATCCTGCTTTGTCTCCATTTTTGTCTCTCATTCTTTATTTCTTTTTGTCTGCTCTTCTACTTCTTTCATCCTTTCTAAATCCTTCATTTGATTTTCTATTTTCTCTTTCTCTGTATGCCTCTTTCGTTCTATATATCTGTTCATCCTCATTAGTGACGTATTTTGGGACCCAGAGGCCCACGTAGTCGAATGGTTGCACTCTCGTCTTTTGTACGATCAGTCCTGGGTTTAATTCCCGGTGGGAGATAAAAAAAAATCGGCGGTGATGCATCGTCGTGAGGACAAATGGGGAGCTAATTGAAAAGAAGTAACAGTCTCCGGTCTTGAAATCTAGAAAGCAGCCGCGATGGGACTCGATACGCTGACCACGCGTCACCCAATGAAGAAACCTCTCTGACAGACCCTTGCCCCAAATGTCCGTTACACCATGGAGTTTTTAAAAAAGTTTTCTTCAGGTATTAAATACATACATGCATACATATGTGTTCTTTAACAGTAATACATAACATAGCACGTGGCTCTACAGTCCTAGTGCTAGAGGAAACGAACCGGAAAGAATGGCCTAACCCGGAAATAATTCCAACACAAATGTATTTTGTGCCGGATTGTGCGGAATGGTATAGTGAATAATACATTAAAAATCCACCATCCACATGTTTGGGGAAAATCCGCCATTTTGGAAAATTGCTGCAGAAATTCACTTTAAAAATTAAAAAAATATGTAATATCTCGAAAACGGTGCATTGCACACAAAAAGTGAGGATAACCAAAATGAAGGTGCAGAAAATTTGCTAAATTGTAGTTTTTGTTTGATAGCGCTACCATAAACCGTAATTGAATTAGAAAGATTAGAAATAGAGCACGTAAAACACATGACTCGGCAATAAACTACATATCTCCTCAACCCCTTAATCTAAAGACACGAAAGAAGAACCAATCTCTAGAGGAAATCATAGTCTAGGAATTTGGTCCAGTGACTTTGGGACGTAAATTGCATAGTTTCTTACATATTTGCTGTTTTTTGTGTCGGAAACCAACTTTTACGCTAATTCTAAAAATGAAAGAAAATATTTGAATCTTTCTAATTCAATTAAGGTTTATGGTAGCGCTATCAAACAAAAGCTACAGTTTAGCAAATTTTGTGCCATTTTATTTTCGTTATGTCCACTTTTTGTGTGCAATGCACAGTTTTCGAGATATTATATTTTTTAAATTTTTTAAAGTGAATTTTTGCCACCATTTGGCAAGATGGCGGGTTTTCCCCAAACATGTGGATGGTTAATTTTTAATGTATTTGTGTTGCAATTATTTTCGGGTGAAATCGTTTATTTCCTCTACTATAGGAGGGCCTTGGCCAGTGCCGGATGTACAAGCTTCAAAACCCCGCAAGGGGGGGGGGGCGGAGTCAAGTAAGCCTTTAGGGGGCCCTCAGCCATTGACATAGTAGAAGGTTCGAGTATGTAAAAAATAAATGTAGTTACTCAGGGATACAGGTAAAGGTAAATTTAAAGTTCCCTGTTGGCATATAGCGCCGTGCCTTCAAGGCACATTTAGGGTATGTGAGGTTAGGGCCACACATATTTTCGATGTCGGCCATCTTCGAGATTATGTGATCAGCACCACGCTGCAGCCGCCTTTACTCCCTCCTCCGGGTACCATTTGATTTGAAGCTGGGTGGGCCCTTGAGCCGCTTTATGCTGGAACAAAGTCGGAAAGATTCCGACCTTAGATCCTCCAGCGCAGGTTTCCCGCGTGGCAGTCAGACTAGAATGAAATAAGGCTAGAATTTCACGAGAAATGCAATGGTGAAGGTTTCTTCAACCTATCTTCAATCAGGAAAAAAGTTATGACTGCATGATTGTAACAAATGTATCATTTCCAGGTGTGAGAAAACAGTAGGGCTAGGATTTTGATGACCTAAAAATTCGTAAAAAATGCCCTTAAAAAGATGCATTTATGACCTAAAAATTGCCAAAAAATGACTTTAAAAATGACCTAAAAACCGTTAAAAATTCCAAAGTATAATTTTATTTGCACTTCAAATTACAGCAACTGTAGTATGCAACTTTTGACAAATTATGAGAGGTTACTGTTCAGTTTTGAGTTGCAGTGTGTAACGAATATTTTCTGTAAATTTTCAAAAAGAAATGAATGACGATTGTCAGCCAGCACACTTTTATACATAGAAAAGCTCCTTTCAACATCAACAGAGGTAATAGGGGCATATTTAAAACATACAATGTCACTTGGTTCTAATTCGGTTTGAGAGTCTGGCAATGAAAACGTTTTCCCACACAATACGTCACGAATAGAACATATTATTGTATATCCTGCATTTTTCCCTAGCACTTTCTGCATCTTTTCTCTCACTTGTATTCCAACAGTACCTGGAACTGCTTCCAATTATCCTGAACTTTGTTAAGGACATTAACTTGATCAACCAACGTAGCTCCAGATGTCTCGAGTGAAGTTATGGCAGAAGGTAGGAAGCCGAAGTTGGACTTTATATAGCATAATTTTCCCTCCATTTCGGGATCAGCCAAGAGTTCCTGTGCTTGTCTTATACACAATGCTTCACTGCTGTCGAACGAGGTTACAACTTCTTTCACAACTTTATAATTTTCACAATAGTAACCACAAGCCTCTAACCATGTACCCCATCTAGTAAGAATAGGAGCTGGTGGCAAAGGCACATCAGGTGCATGAGACCTAAAAGCTAACACTCGTGATGGGGACTTGAGGAAAATCTTCTTAATGTTTGCAATCAGTTGGTCTACATCAGGAAAGTGACTTCGCAGTTCTTCAGCAATACGATGACACGCATGTGCAAGACATGTTACATGTACCATTTTCGAGTACAGACCTTTCAGAGAATTCCCTGCTTTAACCATGTACGGTGCCGCATCTGTTACGAAAAGCAACACCTTGTCATATTGAATGCCGTCGGGCCACAATAACTGAATCGCGTTATTGAAAACTTTGCTGATCGTTGAATAATTCACTTTTTCTAGACATTCACAATTTATTAGAAACACTTGAGTAGACTCGGATTCCTGCATCGTACCAATCACTACATTTGCAATGTACCGTCCGAGTGAGTCGGTACTTTCGTCAATTGACACCCATATTTTTTAACATTAATTTTCTGCCGAATTTGATCCATTGTTTGGTTGTAGCATTTCTTGACATATTTTTTTCTTAGCGTGGAGGGGCCTCCCCGATGGCGCAGTGGTAGCGCCGTCGCCTTGTACTCAAGGGGTCCCGGGTTCGATACCCGGTGGAGACACATGGCACAGTGGTTCGGATCCCACTTTAAACCGTAGGTCCAGTCCCGATTAGCCTTACTGTGCATAAAGTGGACTTAAAACACCAACTCAAACCAAACCAAACCAAACCTTAGCGTGGAAGAATCTGGTATCGATTTCCCAGTATATTTTTCCAAAAATGCTCGAAGTTTAGGATTATTTAGTTTACTTAGAGGAATGTCAGCAGAAATAAAAGCGTCGCACAGTTCTTCAGAAATAACAGAGGATTTGGAGGAACACTCACCCATTAACAATTGCACCGTCCTCTCCTGATCTTGAATTTGCTTCAGAGCTGCCTTGTGTTTCTCTCGGTTGACATGTTGCTCCACCGTGAATTTCTTTTCCGCAGCAACTCTTACACCACAAAGCTGACAGAATAATACTGATCCGTCCGTACTGAACGTATTTTCACCATACTGGGACACAAACTGTTTTAATTTGTACTGTGTACTTTGCTTGGTTTTTGGCATCTTGTCCAATGCTTCGAAAACCTGCTCTATTGAACACTGCACCAAAGTAAATTCTCGCAATAAACATGAACTTCGACAATGGCCAGATCACACGTTCTATCCATTCACTTTCAAGGAACACAACAATTGGACTGAGCAGATTAGAAGATAAGATTAGGCAGGGCAACGACTTTCTTCTCCTGGGGCAAAATTGCGAGCTGTTTTGAACTTCTAACAATTGAATTTCATTGTAAGGAAATCGTTATATTCGTGTTGTTTATTTTCTTCTGAGACGGATGGAAGGTAGCTGCGGTTTCATATATTTTAAATTGTCTAGGGAAGATATGAAAAAATAGGATATTTATTCATCTTAATCCTTTCACGTTAATGCTGCCCATGCACTCGCAGCGTACAAGTGCTCTGGAAAACTAAGAAAATAAAAAAATGACCAAAAAATGACTTAAAATGCCAAAAAATGACTTATACAAACCATAATGGCAAAAAATGCAAAAAAATGCCCCAACAAATAGTGCTTAAAAGTTTCAGCACGACATGAAACATATAAATATTTAAAGATTTGGGTTTCTTATTCACCAGAAAAAAAGATGGAATTTCATCATAATCCTAGCTCTAGTCATATGTATACATAACCCCCTTGTTGGCCCCTTCCCATTTAGAAATTTTGAGTTGAATTCAATATGGCGGACGTCCGCTTGGAACATACCAATGTGGTTCCCCTTAAACCTAACATGCTTCTATCATGACGAATTGTACCCAGCCTAACTCCTTTACTTTTTATGGGAGGTGTTAAAGGAGTTTTGAATCACCCTCATATGTAACTTTGTCAACATGAGATCAAGAATTACGCACACACATTCATTATATACGAGTATGTGTGTGTGTGATTGTGTGTGTGTGTGTATATATATATATATATATATGTGTGTGTGTGTGTGTGTGTGTGTGTGTGTTTAAAAGTTGGTAGGTAGGTAGAGGAGTCCTTTGGTAATATTTTGCGGGGGGAGGGAGAGGGCCAAGATTTGTAGATCCGGCACTGGCCTTGACCTATCTCCCGACTGCCAGTCTCCCTCCCACAATCCTACCTAGAGATGTGGAGATCTTCAACAGTTAATGGGGTAACGTGTGGTCAGCACGTCGAACCCCCAGCCGTTATAGGAGATTTCCCAGACCGGGTTACGCTACTCACTCGTAGCTCCGATGGTGGGTTGCCACCGGTGCTATATACTGGTCAAGAACCCAGAGACTGAACCCAGGCGGACTCGAACCCATGCCGTCCCGCAGTCGGAGTCCAAAGCACAGCACCTTAGACCGCAAGGCCACGGAGGACAAAAACAGTAATACACACGGTATTAAAAGAAACAAGAAGACTATCATATTTCCTAGTTAAAATCGTAAATATGCCTATAACATGATCATATTTTTTATGGATGGGTGGTGGAAAGTATTGGCTTCGGGTGGAAAGTTTGGATTGAATTGAGTTGGTGTTTTAAGTCCACTTTATGCACAGTAAGGCTAATCGGGACTGGACCTACAGTTTAAAATGCGATCCGAACCACTATGTGCCTCCACCGGGTATCGAGCCAGGGACCCCTTCATTACAAGGCGACGACACTACTGCTGCGCTGTCGGGGAGGACTGGAAAGTTAGGAGGTGGCCAAGGTAGACATTAGGTGGAGCGCCAAAATTCCACCTTGCCAGGGTGAATATTTACCTTTAGCTACCAATGAAGAACATAATATTTTTTAGAGATATGAGAATCAAAAGTAATGAAATAAAATGTAAAATGGCACCCATCATGCGAATAATTTATTTCCTAAGAATTGCGGCCAGAGTTAGAAATATTGCACCATCTCAATGTCAACTTCTTGCTGAAATACAAACGCACCAAATATTTCGTTTATGTGCTACGAGATGGCGCCAGCGTAGCAGCTGCGTAGTTATTGGGCTACTGCATATTGCCACCTAGCGGCAAACGTGTGAAACATTTGTGAGAGAGACTATGCGAGGACGGAAGTGAAGATGTAATGATATTCTGCTTGACCATGCTCTGACAGAAAAATTTGCGTAATGCATTTGATGTGGATTCCCAGTTACCTATGTTTTATGCGTGGATGATTTTTTAGTTGGGGAGGGGAGAGGGGAATCTTCCTCATCCATTGTTGGATTCTTGTGAAAGACATCCGTAGACAAATGCATTATTAACTGACCCCCGTGTCGGAGTGGTTAGCACATTGCGCTACGACGCCAGGGGTCCCGGATTCGAATCTCGGCCTGGGCCATGGGCGTCCGGAAGGGGGGGCAAGGGGGGCTGTGCCCACCCTGGAAAATGAAAGTCAACCAAAAATTATATATTTCACACACATAATTTCATTTCAGCTACAATAAAGTGTGTTAATTAATGGACGAACATGATAATTTCCAATTTAAGCAAAGTTTTTGAGGAAACAACATTATTATTGGGAAAATTTGGCTTGTTTGTCTCCCTGGATAACAGTACCTTCCTTGCCCCTCCCTGGAAAAAAATCCTGCGACGTCCATGGCCTGGGCATGCATGTTTGTGAGTGTCCATTCATCAATTTCATCATGTCATCATCATCAATCATACCCTCTTCGCAAATTATCCAAAAGAGGCACAAAAAGCGAAGTAAAAAAAAGGAAACCAACCAAACAAAAAAATGCATTATTATTAACAGTAGATAATTTGCAGAAACGATGTGTATAATTTCTTCGCATGTTTGTGCTTTTCTTCCGCACCAACAAACGCTGCTGGTTTTGTTATCAGATACACATTCAATCAATATTTGTTGGATCTTTATGCACGCGCGTGAATACTCGTTTGATTAAACGAGTAAATTGTTTTGATTTGTTTTAATCATCTTAATCATATGTTTGTGACTGATCCATCTGATCTTATCACCAGTCTTCCCCATCGTCACTACCAAAACTGGCAGTAAAGTGACGCAAAATACACAAATTCATCTTCTTCTTGTTCTTCCTTTTGCAGAGCTGAGTATCCAAAGCCCGTTCTGCCACTACAAAAACTGATCGTTCCATCCGCGATATGGTCTTCCAAAATTTATTTTTCCTTTTGTCCTGTAATTTAATAATTTTCGAGGCAAACAGCTATCTGGCAACCTCAGAGCATGTTGATTACACTTTAACTGGTATTTTTTTAAATTTCCTTCACCATTGTTTCGACCTTCCATTTATTTTGGATTTCTTCACTTCTAATTTTGTCTCGTAAGGTTACTCCACCGCAAAAATCTCACTTGTGAACAATTTATTCTAGTTTTATCATATTGACAAGAGTCCAACTTTTTCTACCGTATAGAAGAGCCGATTCTCAAATTATGTTATGGAATCTAATTTGAATTTTTTTCTCGTTTGTTTTGCAAAATTACTTTTCAAAATTCCATTTAATCTATAAATGTTTCTCGCTCACAAACACACAGACATAACACAACATATGCTCCACAGAGGAGTATACTGGCTGCGAGTCCAGCCGCCAGATCCTCGTTAGTCTGCAAAATGCAATCCATGGTGCACAATTTTTGACATTTGGGTGTTTTCACAAAAGCCAGTGTCATAGGCGTAACTTGGCGGGGGCAAGGGGTGGTGGTGAAATACTTCAGGACTCAATGTGTTGCGTGTATGTGTGTGAGGAACATCATTGAGGGCTCTTAAATTAAGAGAATGTTTTCCAAATTTGAAATGAATTGTTCAAAACATTCTTGACAACCTCCGTGAGTTCAAGATGTTGTGAGCATTCTTTTTTGCCCTCGAAGGCTCGGGACGAATACACTGTACACTCAACACTACTGGACATGAGTAGTTTTGTATATTTAAAAACGTATGATATTAATAGGTCCAAAATTATAAATGAATTTTACTCCGAAGCAACTTCGAGAAAGGAAACTGAAACTTCATTAGAACCAGAAGCTTGACTCATACTTCTGTGCTATATGTGGTATGTGGCGGGGAGGATTTCCATGTACAGTGGGATCCATGAGTATTACCGTGCAAATTGTTCATCGTGCACTTTTTTTGATCCAATAAGAGCTTCAAGAATTAAAAGAAAACTCAAAACAAGCTGTTGACTACTTCTGCACCAGCATACATAAAAATCCATTGTTTAAAAACACGTAGGATGTAAGAGAAACATTAATGAAAATAGTCATGGACAATTTGCACGGTAATACTCATTGGTCCCACTGTACCATAAACATCGAAATATGCATTGAAATTGAAAAACACACCTTAGAAATTGTATTATGGGTCCATATTCGCTTTATGACATCACGGATACTTTTGGGGCATGCCACATCTCCAGTGATCTGCGTCTACACGTAAACAACGATAGTCTACATTCTACACATAGACTATTTTATACACATAGGTTAGGTAATCTATGTAAATAACATGGCGAAAGGTGATAACTTAGCAAAGGGCGGCGTGGAATTAAATGAAAATTATACTGCGTATCAGTAGCTGATGTGTAAAGAGAACTTTACATACTTTTTCTTCCAAATTCGAACAATTTCTCACCTAGGAAAAACCCTAAGTTAGGAAATATTCTAGTGTTTTATGGGAAAAAAGACTAATTTTGCCTTACGACTGCCATCTGTTGTTTCTTTTGCATACTATTTATCTTCTTCCACAATTGATGATAGAAGAGAAGAGAAATTTTGTTGTAAATTGGAATCTTTTCAGTTCGTTAGGAACCAATAGTTGAAAATGTCACTTTCTTTTCATGAAACCCTTCAAAATTAATTTTGATGCACTTTAGATTGTCTACGTAGTCTATGTAAACTACAACCCAATGTAATCTACGCGTAGATTACGTGTAGACAACGCATGTAGACGTAAACATATAGTCTACGGCACATCACTGCACATCTCACATGATTCCAAATATTGAAGGAATTCCCGTCTAAAGGTCCACATTTCTTGCGTGGCTGGGTGATATAATTTCTCAACATAGATAGCGGGAAAATACTGCATTTCTATCACTTGTATTTTAAGAATAGAGATCGTTTACAGAGGAGAAATTGATGACCGGTTGCTTGGTTTATTTAATGTTTTCGTCTCAAATAACAGAATCATTATGCACTAGAGCTATTCACTGCTCAACATCAGTGACAAAGGTTGCTGCAAACAAATTGCAAAATAAATTAATGTACGGTATATTTCACAGCTGCCACAACGACGTGTTTACACGCAAAAAAAAAGAAATAGTTGAACTATCTTTGCAAAATAAATGTAAAATGATGCAAACAACCTCTCACAGTACTGCATACTTTGCACACCACGGCACAGAGTTTTCAAAGGCCTGATATTCTGGCCGAACCACAAGACCAGTTTTCCTGAGAAATATTATTATTTAATGTAGATACAGGGACAAAAGTGATGATAATTAAATAATTCAGAATTCACCCCTTTAGACGTCAACATGGATAAGTGGTTGAGCTCTGATTTCTTTTCTTTAAAAAATGGGAACTCTGACAGAAAAGGCTCCGAAACGTAGGAAAGAGAACTACATTGGTCCAATTTATAAAGTAGGTATTGTCCAGGTTTTCAGGGCTTTGGAAGTGCTGTGTGGTCCTTATGGTGTGGAGGGAGTCCTGCTGTTCACAGCCACTGGTAATGACATGGAACCGTGGACGATATATGCGTGTGAAAACCACCATAAAAATCCATAGTTCTTTCCAGTTCAAGTGCTGCGACGGTCACAGTGGATGGCGAAAAGTCAATGAATCTGAAATGTTTCATGCGTCACGCATAAATTATCTTGTTGATTTGTTCTTTCAAGTCCACATTATGCACATATAGGCTAATCGGGACTGGACCTACAGTTTAAATTGGGATGCGAGTCACTATGGGCCTCCACCGGGTATCGAACCTGGGACCCCTTGATTACAGGTTTAAGAATAGTGACAACAATAGTAAGTGTAAATTCCAACGTAAATAACCAGGTATTCCTTTATATACCTAAAATGTTAAATTGAATCTACTTAAATGCGAACAGTTTGCTTTAACCTAACATAACCTAACCTAACATGCAACTACCATTTGAAACAAGTATTTCTAGGCGGGGAAAGCCACGATAAAATAAGTCCCCAAGGACTAATATTTGCAACCATAAAGGAGAATAGTCTTTTATCTCCTAAATTTAAACAAAGTTTAAACAACAAAAGTTTACTGTGTCTTTAAAATTTGCTTGTTAATTTTCCAATAAATAATTAATGTTTTTAAAAGTTGAATTAGACATTAATTGTAGTATATTAATATAACTTGATAATTTTTATAGTTTTGCAAATGTGGCAGTTATTTAGCGAAATTGCCCTGAAGGATATATTTAATGGGATGGAAAATTTTCGGTCCTGCCCCCCCCCAAAGTTAAGTCCCAAGTTACGCCCATGACCAGTGTTATACGTTAACTATGCGTAACTAATTATAAATATTAATAATAATAATAAAAAAAATATTGGGTAAAGAACTATGACATGTTGTGTAGCTTAACGTGTTTACTGCTATTAATTTATGTCATTATGATGTAACTTGTAAATCGGCTACACCAGGGTGCGAAATCCTGGGGGGACAGGGAGATTTCCCCCCACTAACAATCGTGACCAACCAAAAAATTTCCCTGGGGGGAGAGTTTTTCTTGTAACAACAAAATATAAGCAATTAGTATTTACTTCTTATGTACTTTACTAAGGATAATATCGAAAAAACACAAAATAGTGAGTGAAGAATGCTTTCTCTCTTTTTCAAGAGATTATTACTCTGTCTACACCAATAACAATATGCATGCAATAAAAGAAGAAGAATGCAAGTCAAACATAATTATAAATTATAATAGTTTTGTATTAATACAAAAACTAAACAAAAGCTTGTAACAAGACTATTTCGTAATTTATTGACATCTTTACCCAGCTAGTAAAGGAATATAATTTGCTACTTTACACATATCTGATATATATAAAAGTAACTAATTAATTACTTTATGTGTATTTAATAATAATGTTTTTTTAA
Source organism: Lepisma saccharinum (assembly GCF_977018435.1). Taxonomy (NCBI): domain Eukaryota; kingdom Metazoa; phylum Arthropoda; class Insecta; order Zygentoma; family Lepismatidae; genus Lepisma; species Lepisma saccharinum. The sequence continues at coordinate 52,358,563 of NC_139248.1, forward strand.
AATATTTAGTAATTAATTGACTTTTATATTTAATGACATTATAAATATCCATATCATAATAATTTATATATGTACGTGTGTGTATGTGGTGGGGGGGGTTTGTAGATTAAGATCTTCTTCCCCCCCACCAGTCTTCAATGATTTCGCACCCTGGGCTACACCACCGTAAAATTCCCCGTTGTAATCCTAAAGAAGTTGCACAGTAAGGTAAATCGGCCTTAGGTAATTTTTCAGTATTACACAACGTTTTGGTTTCGTTTCTAGTTTAGAGACGTCTGTCTCGTCTCGACAAATCTCGAAGGATATGCTCTCCTTGTCCTCTCGATATTTCAAAGCCCTTCCCGATGGCGCAGTGGCGTCACCTTGTAATTAAGGAGTCTCCGTTTCGATACCCGGTGGAGGCACACTGTGATTCGGATTCCACTCTAAACTGTAGGTCCAGCTCCGATTAGCCTTTCTGCTCCGTACAAGAACTCGATTTTTCAAAGGCCCTCTGGTTTCCACCCCAAACATAGACTAAACTAAGTACACGTATCATTATGTCCCGGAATTTTCTGCAATTACATATTTTTTCCTTTTGTACGTAGCGAAGCAAAAAATACAAGTGGTGTCGAATTACGATGTGAGATACCAATGTGAATTTCAACATATTTTAATATTTATTACATACTTCCCGTTTACATGACATATTTTTGCATAAAATGTGGTATTTGGGCAATCTATCAGGTTTTTCGTTCAGTAAGGCGCTACAATTGTGGGACAAACATTCAAACTTCGATTTCTCCAAAAATCAAAAACGAAAAATTAAAAAAATATTGTGTAGGGGAGACCGGGGGGGAGTTGTCCATAGGAGTTGACAAAGTCCATTTTATTTCCACCAATCAAGAGTTAGCAACATTGCAGGTTACTGTGAATGTGTGTCATCTCTAGAACCAACTCACAACTAAGAAGTTGAGTGTCTTGTTCACAAAGTATCAAGTGCATGACAAGTAACATAAATTCTTACTTGCGAAGTAAATTTTCTCAACTCTATATACGTTTTTAAAGTAAGTATGCACATATGTACCGATATTACATTCGGATACTTTGTTAAACTGCAATGTTTAGCATCGGCATGACCAGGAAGTCCAATATGGCGATCAGGGTGAGTTGACAATACTGTAGGCCTAGTGAGAAAATTGTTCTTCAATTAATTGTTTCATCAGAAACATCTTAGCATATAGACACATTGTTTGTAATAATATATATTAGATTAGGATTATAGGACAGTATATTGCATTTGTATGTGTGATATAACAATAAACATTGGGTAAAAAATTCAGTAAACAGTTTTGTAAACTTTTTTTTAAAGTTCGGAACATTTATGTCTCATGTTGTACCGTTCATTTGAAAATGTTTTTCTAATCCGTAATTTTTAAGGCAGTAAGTATATTGTTTGAAATAAAATATTCCAAGCCATGTATGGGGTAGAATTACACATATTTTCAACTGACCCCATATACGGGGTGAATACACAATACTGACACGCTTCGAAAAAAAAGCAATAACTTTACAAGTTTTAGTATCATGGTGTAATAAAAATTCACAGTGGTCAAGGAAACTACAGGTATTGCTCGTAGCATTTCAGCAATAGTAGATAGTGATTTTAAGAGCTGCAGAAATTTAAACATAAAAACATGCTCAACTCACCCCGGTCTCCTCTACAATTCTCTCAAAATGTCTTTAGTATCACCTTGACATGGTATGTATTGAAACAAAAGCGCTTTTTTTTATTTCTTTAAGAGACAATGCATTGTTGCATTAAATGTACATTTTATATTTTGCCTGACGAACCATTTTGTTCATTCAATGAGAATATTCTTCTACATTATAGAAATTTGAATGTATCTCTCGCGATGAAAAATATCTACCCACACTGTACACATAACTGCTGTCATTCACGTTACCGGTTTATCACATTATGAATTTTCCAATGTAATTTAGCACATTGCAATTTCATTATTTCAAGATAATTTTTTAAAATATACTAATAATATTGAGAAATTGATTTAGTAAAATCAGTGGCGGCGATTGGGGGGGGCAAGGTGCCAAAACGGGGGGGGGGACAATTTTATTTTCCCTTTGTAAATAAGGTTTGGTATAGTTCGGAGGCAAAAGTGCCAAAAGGTGGGGGGCAACTTCCCCCGCGCCCTCCCTAATCGCCACCACTAAGTTTTACTATTTCGAACCAAAGAACAGCATGGAAAAAGAAATGAGAAAGGTATTTTAATGTACTTACATATTTTTTTTCATTCTTCAGTATATGTATATATTTTTACATATTTCAGCGATTTTTCTACATATTTATGTACATATTTTGGATGTTTTGCCTGCATAAAAATCTGAGCCTAAGGTATCATGATATCACGTGACTCAGCTAGCATCTGAAGCATGATGATTACGGAGCGAAACTGCGTATTATAAATGGTTCGCACAGCCACGAACGCGAACCTACATTCACAGGATGAGGAAACGCTAGCGCCCCCTACGATTCGACTCCGTTTCCAATGAACATATCGGATTTCGCAACAGAATCTCATAATTTTTACGTTCTTATGACGTCATCAGCATATGATTTCCACGAGGTGTGGGAGTGTTCCTTTTTCATCTCATGTTTATGATAATAGCGGAGGAAGAGGGAATAGAATGGAGCCCGCAGATTTAGAAATGATAGAAAACCACAGCGCAAGTCACGAAATATGATTTCATGTTCTAAGTGGTAATAATTATTCGTTATACTATGGCGTAACATTTATTACCAATAATGGTGTCATTCAGCAGCTCTGCCTTGTTTCGCCTGAACTGGTTCTGTGGAGAATGGAGTTTCTGCTAGTTTCTGAATATTCAATTGATCGCGCTACTACGCCAGGGGTCCCGGGTTCGAATCCCGGCCTGGGCATGGATGTTTGTGAGTGTCCAATCATCAATTTCATCATATCATCACTCATCCTCATCTTCGCAAATTAGCCAAATGTGGCACAAAAGGCGAAGTAAAAAAAAGCAATTCAATGATCAATAAACAATAAGAATATTCCATTGATAGGGAGTAGAGATAGTCTGGATACAATTGGCGAGATTTTTCAAACTCTCGTGTACAACGTCTGTCTCGTTCTCGTGTCGAGCTGTAAATGCCGGTCTCGTCATACACAGTACAGAGTATTTCAAAAGTTGCCACCCTAAATTTGAGTAAGAATCTAAGAGCATGGTCAGTATAGGCTTATAATTTTGGTTACTGTTTCGACCAGGAGGGTGTCGCTTGCTGTACTTCGTTATCTGAATCCCAGATTGAGCCTCCTTAAGAGATCTGATCGCTAGGGACTAAGTCCGGAGAGTAAGGAGGGTGTAGGAAAATTTTCATTCGTAAGTCATCAATGTTCTGAACAGTCGCAGCAACGGTATGTGAATGGGCATTGTCATGTTGCAAGCAAATGTCTTTCGAAGCAAGTTCATGACCTAATAATTGCTCATAATTCTAGATTGCTAATGTTAAATCTCCATTACTGCGGAGATTCCGCCATTAACACAGAGATTTCGCTTCAATTATCAGAGGTTTTTTTTAAATGAAATTTCACCTAGTTTCCCGCATTACATTACAAATCTTAGTCCGTTTAGAGATTTTAAATACCATTGAGTGCAAGTTAATTCCATACAATACATTTTAGAAAGTAGTTATTGGCTGAAGTTAAACAATTTTTCTCCAGAATGCTCATTCCAGAGAAAAAAGGAGATAATAAATTACCACAGGATCATATTTCGAAGTTTTGCTATCGGCAACAACTTATTACATGGTTTACAACCAATAGCGTTTTGACCAGCACGTATTGAGTTTACAATAGCCATTTTATGCGAGAAGTGTAAAAAGTTACATTTTAGTCTCATATAATCTTGGTTGGCAACACTAGCAGTTCCGATTTTTTTTCGGCAGACTCAAGCAGCATGTGCCGAAGAACTGATCATACCACATTGGAATCCCGGCCTTGGCATGGGTGTCCTTTGTTGGGTACAGTCACCATTTCAACCTCATCGTCGCGATTAACCAAAAAGTGATAGAAAGTGAAGAGAAATAAAGAAATGTACAAATAATTTGGTCACAGCTGCATTTCGCATTCTACATTGGTCATTGCGGCAGTACGCTATTTAATTGATGGCGACATGATACCTCGGTGACAGGCACGTATCCAGAGGGGGGGCTCAGGGGGCTCGAGCCCCCTCCGAAATTTTTCGATTTACACTAGATAAAATGAGGTTTTTGGCTTATGTGTGTGAAATAAAATATTGTAATATAATTTAAGGAGAAATATAATTATCGAGGAAAGGTGGAGAATGTTCTAGAACTCTGAAGGATAACCCTGTTATTGATAATATTGTATGTAAACTTTTCTTGCTCTTTCGGTGTTGTCGCAACGAACTTAAGCATAATTTAAAGATTTGTCAGCATTTGGAAGTTGCACAACAAAGTAGCGCCATGAGTCAGGCGATCCGTCGCATTACTACAATAAAAAGTGCGGAACATTCCAGAATATTATATGGATATAAATACGCAGATTCAATTTCACAGTTGGTCTGTACGAACAGAATAATTCAATAAGACTTCACGAGTAAGTGTGACAGTCGATTAGTGATCAGTCAGTGTCCATTGACAGTTTTATAAGATGTAGAGATTCGGGGGGGAGGGGGGGGGAAGAGGACTGGTGTCACATTTTCCTGGAAAGTGCTGAAGTCTACCACTATAAGTACAATTTCGGGTCCAAAGCTGAAGACATTGCCGACAGTGTAGTGCTAGTTTCGAGTCATGAGCCGAAGAAATCGAAGGTCTCTAAAGTAAATATTTCAGCAGTAATGGGCATTGGAGCATCATTAAAAAAAAAAAATAAAATAAAAAAAAAAAAAGTAAATAAGCTGCACAGATAGACTAAAAATCTAAGTTTTGAGTGACGATTTATTACTGACCGGACCAAGTTTCGTGTATGCAGTCCTAAAGTTTCGTGGGTTAAAAAAGGACTTTTAAGTAAACTGTAATAAGCAAACTTACTACCACAAAGGGGCAGCCATGAAGGCCGAAAATTTTATGAATGTCGAGAAGAGAAAGCAAGAAGATGTTGCATATGTGGAAATTTTAGCGGAAAAAGCAAGCTCGACCATGACTCCAAAACCAGGGTCTCTGGCATATACCGCGCCATTCTTTGTTCTACCAAGTGAGCTACCGAGTCACCCTTGGCTTCGCTTGATCTTTTGCTGTCGCTGTAGAGCAATGGCACGGTATGCCTGGTGGAGTCAGCATTTTCCGCTAAAATTTCTGCATAGCACATCTCTTGTGTATGCCCAACAGTAAGATGTTGCCTGTTTAATTAACAAGCACAGAAAAAGGAGACAGAATAAAACTAAGGGACATTCCCACCGGTTGACAAGATATTTTTCTTCTGTGGTCAACACGAGCTGCCGTTTCAAGGTGACAATGAGATTGACCCACCAGGTTTTATACCGAAGTCGCTTGAGGATTTCACAAATCGAACACAGGCTTGTGCAGCCTGTCGTGCTATGCTACGGTGTGAAAAGTTTCTGTTGATTGGGTCACTCATTGCAAACGACGTGTGTGTGCCTTCAGTCTGAATTATTCCTAAATCTTGAAGATCCAAGTCACAAGGATGAAAAATTAGGATTTTTGTTAAGGTTACGCTTCGAAGGCAGGCGACAACACCATAAAGGATCATATCCAAACCTGGGAGAACACATTCGAATGGATTGTCCATTGCATAACAGCTTCGTGAAACGGACACACATACACATACTGAGATCGATTCGGCACAAACACAACGTTCGTACATTGCAACAGAGGATTCGAGCCCGATATCACGTTCTGAAAGAAAGAAAAGAACAGCAGGTTAAACAGTGGCAGATTTAGGAGACAGTTGCTCTCCATTTTTGGCCCCGCACTATGGCTTTTTAGTGCTAACCTTTGTCTACCAAGAGAAAGTAAACTTTTCTTGCCCCCTCCCCCCCCCCCCCCCCCCGTTTTGGAACTGAATCGCCACCATCGACCTTAAAACTTGCGAGGTTCTATCTATACCCCTGTAAAAAAAATGATGTTTAGCCCCCCCCGAAAAGAATTTCTGGATACGTGCCTGCTCGGTGATGTTCGTGTTCTTGAACTATTCAGCAAATGCACAAGTGAAGGGACCCTCTGAAGAGAAAGGGCGCCGAGCAGCGTTGCCAGGCATATTAATTTTTCAGTGTACGGGACGAGATTTTTCCAAATTAGAAGCACCAGATTATTATTTCAGAATATCAAGATGGTTTATAAATGTATTTTATATAAAATTAATAAACTCATCAAATTGTACTAACTCACATGTATATTTACAGTATATTTACAAACTATCGTAGCAAATTATAGTTTAGATCGAGGAGAATGTAGCTAGCTATATGACACGGCTATTTGTAATGAAATATAATTTTCAACGTAACAAATTATAAACTTAAAAATATTTAAATTAATATCCATACAATGATTAATTCGGAGTTTTATGAGCTAATACAGCACACGAGTGTCCCTTGAATATCCATTGGTTGGTCGATTTATCCAATTGGATATACTTCATGGATTGTTGTGAATCACAGCTAGTGTTGTCCACGGGACGAGACGGGACAGGCTTTTAAAAATTCGAGACGAGACGAGATTGACCATGTGTCATGAGACAAACGAATATTTTCGAGACGAGACAGCATTTCCACGAAACTTCCACGAGACGAGACAGGCCAAAGTCTCGTCTCGTGGGCAACACTAATCACAGCAGTGCATACCTATTTCTAATAAGAGGGAAATATTATCAGGACCTTTGGATTTCATTGAAATATATTGTGGATTACATAAAAGAAAATCCCATACAGATATCAATAATGGATGTCCAAAATTGGACAAGTTTTTATTCTGTTTAGACATCTAAAAATTGTTAGAAATATAATTCTAAAACTGAATATTCAACAGATGTCACTTATCAACCATCGTCGTGGTAAAGATTCATTCATTGCTTTCTGCCCAGGGGAGGTCTTCCCTTGCAACCTCCATTCTGTTCGATCTTGAACCCTTTGCTTTCTGGCAGCGTTGGACCCATTTATTTTGGTGTCAATCATTTGGTATTTTCTTCTTCCCAGGATCTTCTTTCCCCCGAGAATTCCTTCAATAGCATCCCTTAGGATACAGTTTCTTCTCATCCAGCGACCTAACCAATTTATTTTTCTCCTCATGGTTATCTTCAGCATTGATCTCTTTCCTCCCAACTCTTTCTAGCACTGTTTCCTTTCTAAATTTCTCTGTCCATTTCACACGTTCCATTCTACTCCATAGCCACATTTCTAGAGCTTGCAGTCGCTTTTTCTCACTTGTTCCTCAGTGTCCATATACGCTACACTCCATGCAAAGCATTTCATTAGTCTTTACCTCAGGTCTTTGTTCATAGATCGTCGATATTCTTACTTTCATTTCTTGACTGCATTTCATATCATTGTTTATGATGCATCCAATATAATTAAAGCTATCTACTTGCTCGATTCTCTCACCTCTGATACTCACATTTGCCTTCCTCTGTTTTTTTTTTCGATCACCATTGCTTTCGTCTTATTCACATTTATTCTTCTCCCGAACTGTCCACAGTGGCATTTATGGTTCTTTCATTTTTTGCCAACAGGACCATGTCATCTGCAAATCGGATACAAGAGGGAGGGAAAACTCAAAAGGGAGGATGGTATAATGATGCATGCAAAATTCAGAAAAAAGCAATGACACAGGCTCTGAAAAAATTCAAAATACTCAGCAACGAGGCAAATAGAGTATCGTATGTGACACAGCGGAAACTATACGCTACGATACTGGAGAGGGAAAGGGGGAAATGGGAGGAGGGAAGGGTTAAGGCGATAGAGGAGGCCGTGCAACAGCGAGACGCAGCACAGCTATGGAGAATAATCCGGAATTTAAGAGGGAAGGAGTACACGGAGGCGGAAATTACTCCCGAAACATGGGAACGACACTTTAAGGGAATAATGGGAACAAGGGAGGGAGAAATAAATACACCTGGGAACGATGGAAATTACTTTGGCACCTTCGTACCAATTCTAGATGAGGAGGTAACAGACAATGAATACTCTCTAGCAATCAACTCGCTAAAAAACGGGAAGCGGCAGGCAGGGATGGCTTAACCGCTGAGATTATAAAGGGCACAAATAAAAATTCACTAATGGCGAAAATGGGCAGGGAAATTATGAATGGGCTCTACCGGAAGGGGCTGTTTCCGGAAAAATGGTCGGATACCATCATTTGCCCCATCTACAAGGGTAAAGGGGAAAAAAGCAATCCTAACAATTACAGGGGGGTCTCATTACTGTCCGTACTGAGCAAAGTGTACTGCCAGATATTATATAGACGATTACAAAAATGGTGCGAAATTTTTGATGTTCTTTCTCCTCTGCAAGCTGGATTTCGGAAAAATTTTCAGACAATAGACAATGTACTTTTATTGCAGACATTGATACAAGAAAAACTAGGGGTCAAAAGGGGGAAATTATATTGCTGCTACGTGGATTTCGAAAAGGCTTTTGACACGGTAAACAGGCAAATCTTGTGGGCAAAATTGTGGGACGTTGGGGTATCCGCCAGAATGATCAGAGCTCTCCAAGCGGCATATGAAAAAGTTAAGTTTTGCGTGAAGTGCGGGAATGAGGGCGTAACAGGGTCAAATGAATCAATACTGGGGGTGAAGCAGGGGTGCGTTCTCTCCCCTCTGCTGTTTATCCTCTTCATCAACGATATCGTGGAGGAAATAACGCAGAGGGACACGGATCCACCAACGATATCCGACGTAAAGGTACCGCTTTTGTTGTACGCAGACGATCTGGTATAGATTTCGAACACAACAGCAGGTCTACAGAACGGTCTAGACACGTTACACGGATATTGCGGGAAATGGGCCATGCGAGTAAATATGAAGAAGACCAAAATAATGGTATTTAAGAACGGGTACGTATTTGGTAAGGATGAACAATGGAAATACGGGGAGGCAAGTGTCGATAGGGTGAAACAGTACGATTATTTAGGCATGGTGATGACAATGACGGGTAGGTGGGCAAAGCACGTACACAGGAATAAATGTAAAGCAATTTCTGCGTTAGAAAAAACAAGAAAAATAAAATACAAAGTACCAAATATTCCAATCAAAATTCTGGAGGGTGTCTACGAGGCCACAGTTAAGGCAACACTATTCTATGGCATCGAACTATGGGTCTGGGAGGGAGGGGAAACCGTAAACGTCGTACAGTCTAGATTCCTAAAACAAGGGCTAGGAGTAGGGAGGGGTACGGCAACATGTGGGGCGCTTAGGGAAATGGGAAAATTAAGAGAGGAAGTGGATGCCAAAATGAGGAGCATTAAATACTGGGCAAAACTGATCACCACGGAGGGGGGAAATTTGAAGAAACTCTGTGTACAATCACAGATAAGGGGGGGTAATGGGAGGCAATGGGTAGCAAAAATAAAGACGGAATTATACAGTACAGGGCTAGGATGGATGTGGGAAGAGGGAATAGAGGGGAGGATTGATACGCAGATGCTAGGGGCCATACGTGCCAGGCTGGAAGATATTACCAAACAGAAAATTCTGGCAGAATGCGACGCAAAAATATCGTTAACATCGGCGAAAATAGTGGATACGGATCGAGAATGGGGAAGGAGAAACTACGTAGATTTGTGTGGGGCAAAAGAAAGGTCAGGATTGGCCTGGTTCAGACTGGGGGATGGGCACAAGTTAGACTTAAACGGGACGACGGGAGCGTAGAATGCCCGTTATGCGGCGAAGACGAGACGAAATTTCACATTCTCCTCCAGTGTAAAGAAACAGGGGAGGCAAGACAAAAATATATCAGGGAAATAAATGAAGATAACATTGAGAATATAATGACAAGCGTTATTAGGAGGGAGAGACCGAGAGGGGGGGAGGCGCAAATAAGGAATCTGGGAACTTTCCTACACTACGCCTGGGTAATGAGATCAAAGAAGCTCAGTGGGGATAGCGAACATGTGTGAAAGGGGGGAGGGGTACTAAATAAATAAATTAATAAATAAATTTGAGAAAATTTAGGAACCACTCAGGTAACAGGGCAAGTATAGGGAAAGATTTCAAATGACATAGTGTTTGTGAACTCCCAAGCAGTGGTGAAGGTGGAAGCAGACTAAAAAGGAGGAAGGGTGTAGGGAAAGCACACGAAAATTTTTGCACTTGTATGGTATGTATAGCTGTAACGGCTCATACTGGAAATAAATTCTATTCTATTCTACTTCCCTTCCTCCTACTGCTACTCCACCCTTGCCCTGGAAGCAGTTTTTGACTATTTCTTATAAATAGATGTTGAATAATGTAGGGGGAAAGGCAGCAGCCTTGTGGTACTCCTCCCCCAATTTCACTTCCCTGGCTCATTTCTTCTCCTATTCTCACTTTTACACGTTGTTTCATATATACGTTGCAGATAAGGTGGTTAAGATAAGGGTGGAAGTAAGCAACTTCTGAGATATTCTCCCCCTCCCCCTTTCAACGCTCAGTTGCACGCTGACGCCGTCGTGCACCGAATTTCCATGCCGGTAATCTGGCAACACTGAACTGCATGAAAAGAGAAAGGTACGGACAATATTGCCAGATGCATCTTCCTGTACCTTGCACGCCCCTTTCGGTGATAGCGGGAAATAGGCATTGCGTAATGTTCTAATGACTATCCGTGAGCGAAGGGCGGCGGGTGAATCGTCAAGGAAAGCGACAGGCACCGCGATATTTTCGAAACTTGTTGTTCCTCCTGCTTGAAAACGGTGATTTCATCCACTCGGAGCACCAGTCACTGCCAAGTTGTTTGCATTGTTTTCATCTTCGATCAAATCGACCTTGTAGATGGGTTCCAAGTAACCTCTTGGTGCAGCTAAAGTATTGCTTCATTCAGTCTGCTACCTGGCTTTCTGTCCTACATAGGGAATGCAATCCCGGGATCACGTTTCCTTTCTGCCGTCCAGAAATCCCGGGATTACGATACATTTTTGCAAAGTGTCGGTTGTTATCTGCGATAAGTTGCAACGATGCTTCAGAATTACTGAGACTTTCGCTTCTTAGTACACGAAACTATTCCTAAGGAAAGATTTTAATTTTTCGGAAGAATTTGGAGTCCCTAGCAGCCTACGAAGAACCTATTTTTCATACCGGGTGTCCACAATTAATGTTGCCTTACTCAGAGCCCTCTGTAGTCAGTCAGAAGCATTAGATAGCGCTGAAACTTAGTATATAGGCTATGGAGATCGTGAGCGTAAATAAGGCGATGAAGTGATACCAACCAGTAAATTGAGTTTATGTCGGCACAGCAGTGTTCAATATGCACCCTGTCAACGTGAATTACTCTTTGGAAGCGTAATGCAATGTGGTCAATGGTCGCACGAAGCGCTTCCAGCGCCACATTTCAACCTGGTGCTGAAAATAGTAACTTTTTTATTATTATTCAGATGAAATACGACTGATTGGTGTTAGTGTTTAAAGTCCACCACTCTGTGCACAATAAGGCTAATCGGGATTGGACCTACAGTTTAAAGTGGGATACGAACCACTATGTGCCTCCACCGGGTATCGAACCCAGGACCCCTTAATATAGGTGACGGCGCTACCACTACGCCATTGGGGAGGCCATAGATGAAATACAAGATCAGTTGTCTGGGCATAGCTGGTATATGAATTTCAACCTAAAAGCTCTAAATTTGCTGGAGTTATCGTGTTTCGGAGAATTGGTAACGTATTCTCATTCCGACCGCTAAACTCCTCCAAAAGCAAACGCAAAGGTATTAATTAGAAGCTTATAGCGCGAGTGGCGCCCTAAAATTTGCATAGATTTTCGATTTTTAATCTGCTAGCCGAAGTAAATACAGTATGAGCACAATTTGAAGCTCTCCCAAGATTAGGGAAAATGTCATGTTATCGTCACCATTTCGATAAATTTTGACCGATTTTGCTGAAATGCACAGCAAAACTAATCCTCCAAGGTATGTAGCCACTATGGAAATTTCAGATTCAAAAGCTAAAAATATACTATAGTAACCATGGTCACAACATGTGCGACTTTGCCCTAACTCCCCTACTAAAGTATAGTTGAAGTCCTGATTCCAACGCCTGTTCGGTATCTTTGACATAGCTCGAGAAGAAGCCGACGAGGCGGGTATCTGCTTTCGAGCCAGAACCTGTTTTTCTGAAAAGCGCTTTTCTCACTTTTACCTGCATTGTTAAGACATGCAACACGAACTGTGACGATGTTTCACTCCCAAGGTCTACACATTGTATTAAAAATAAGAGCACAACACAGTAACACAACCTAGCAAGGATAACCGCAACCTCAACGTTATGAAATCTCTAAAGAAACTGAATTTGCAACATTACATTTACTCCACATGGAATTGACAAGTATTATGGACATCTGAATGAAACCGATGGTAACTGGAGAATAGGAGCTCACGAAGAACTCAACAAATTAATAAGGAATGAAAACATCGTAAATTTCGGTTTGAGCACGTGCTATAGAATGTCTGATGAAAGATTAGTAAGAGAAATATGTAAATGGAAACCACTTGGGACACGAGCCTTAGGCTAGCCAAAGAAACGTTGGGAAGGTGAAATAATTAAAGATCTGAAAGACATGAAAGTAAAGAATAGGACGAAGAGCATCCAGTATATGAAAAAGTGGAGAGATGTTGTTGAGAAGGCCAAAACTTTCAATAAATGAAGTTGTAATTCCTCAAGAAGACGAAGGAATTTAAAAGTACTGTCAGTTCCTAAAACGGATGGTATTGGTGGGAAAGGTTTAAGGGGAGGATATACTGGGCTCCACGTGGACTGACATATGAAAGGCAAACTGATCTTTCGGAACTTACTTTGAAGAAAGTGACGTTCGAATCAGGACCTCAACTATACGCATCATATTTTTAAAATTTTTGTCCAAAACTCGATAACGTTACTCTAAGTTTATTACTTGGAAATGCTGCTATGATATCTTGAATGAAAACTATGGCCGCT